>NC_045447.1:101000969-101062826 GCF_002776525.5 Piliocolobus tephrosceles
GAGGAAGGAAGGAAGGAAGGAAGGAAGGAAGGGAGGGAGGAAGGGAGGGAAGGAAGGAAGAGATGGCCAAAGGCTTCCAGTTCAAAAGCCTGATAAAATAATGGGCTTGTGGGAGTCTGCCAAGTTATTTTTCGAGAGAAGGATGAGTTTGATCTCAGGATGCCGGCGGTGCGAGCTGGAGTGCCTCTGTACAGCTGCAAATGCCCTCTGGGATGTGAGGAAGGAAGGCTTGCCGATGAGGGACTGGGCTGGGACTCCTCCACAATGTCTGGGCCCCCCCAGCAGTGAGCACACAGAAAAAGGCCAGGAGGTGAAGGCCTGAGCACAGGGGTATGGCAGCAGCCAAGACTCCAGGAAGGTACCAGTAAAGGAGCAGGAATGAGAATATTTAGAGCACACAGTGCCAGTGGTTACAGAAAGCAGCCACAGGGTGGGGAAGGGTTGCGAAGAGTCCCCTCGCCCAGCTTTGGTTTAACCCTACCTGCTTTTCATCCCTTGCTAACCTCATCAGCACTTCACTGACCATTTGCCCCGTCTGTGCCAGGCTCCTGCCCAGAATGCCTTCTCCTTGCCTCCCCTCTCCCTAAATCAAAGCCCAGAACAAGCTCCACTCCCATCCTTGAATTCTGGATAGCCCTCATGGCGCCGTCTCTGGACTGACACAGGTTTTGTCTCAGTGGTTAATTTCTGTCTTTCCCGGTAAAGGGGAGAGGAAAACACCTTTACAAATTTATACTCTGCTTTTAGGCAAATAGGAGAAGGGAAGACAGCTTTTCTTGTATCTGCTTCTTCTCCACTGTCTTCAGCTCAATATAATCCTTATGCCAAAATGGCATAGTTTGGCATGGAATATTTTTGCTGCCCTACACAGGGAAGAGTGTGCTCTTGGGCAAGGCAGCCCTCTGTAGCTGAGGCCACCCAGAAGGAACCGAGAGCTAAGAACTCTCCCCTGACTCACCTCCAGCAGCACGGGCAGCAGGTCCTCCGTGGATGGGGATGTGGGTGGTGCATCTTCAGCCCACTATACATCCCCTCCATTTGTTACCCGGTGCTTTGAATTCTAGGATCTCAGCTCACATGAGTGAAGCTGATATTTTGTCTTGGGTTCCCAGGAAGTCTCTAGCGGTGACTCTTTTCCTGGGTTGTGTAACCAATAACCTGGTCCAGTTCTGATAAGCACAGCTCATCCTTTCCTGAAGGGCTTCCATCTTTATCCAGCAGCCAGCAGGGCTCCTCCAGCAGCTCCTGGCTTATTCCCAGGAAGTACTGGGTGGGAATAATGAAACTGCCCAAGTTTGTCCACAAGTCCCAGGCTGCAGGTCTGGGGCAGATGGAGCTACTTGCTCGGCAGGGTAGGTATATGAGGGAGAGGGAGGAAACCTTTCTTCTTCCAAGCCCAAGCCCTGGGAGGGCTGAGCTGAACTAGAAATGACAAGCACTTTGGTCATGTCTGAACACGCACAGATGGAATTTTAAGCACATAAAACATTGAAGCATTAACGCCAAAACCTAGCTTTAGCAACAGATTTCTGCTGGCCCTCCAAGGGCAACAGGAACAGGTGAGCCAATGTCTCAGCAACGTGATGTCTGTCTACTCTTGTGCCTGGAGGAATGTGGCTCCTCAGAAAGCACCTATGGAAATTTCTTCATGTGAGGAAGATGATATGGGGGATGAGAGAAAAGCCTAATGTCCTTTGTAGTTGGTTCCTCTCGGCCCGTCCAAATCTAAGAGAGAGACTCTTATTTCCTTCCCCATGGCCCTCTCTAGGTGTCTAGACCCAGACTCCACTCTCCATCCGGAGAAAGTGGAAGCAGAGATTCTACACTTGGGTTAAGTCAAATGAGGACTAAAAAGGCTCAGAGTCCAAACATGGGACATTCCTGCTGAACGGATATCAAAATGAGTTGGGAAGTTGTGACCATCATCAAAATGAGGTCCTCACCAGCAGCCAATGGGAAGCGTGATCACGCTGTTCCACCGGCAGCCAATGGGAAGCGTGATCACACTGTTCCACCGGCAGCCAATGGGAAGCGTGATCACACTGTTCCACCGGCAGCCAATGGGAAGCGTGATCACACTGTTCCACCGGCAGCCAATGGGAAGCGTGATCACACTGTTCCACCATACGGGTGGCTGTCCGATGCTCGTTGGCTCCTACGTGGAGGCTGATGATTGATAATGTTGGCTCCAGGGGGAGGCTGGTGATTTTTCAGTTTTGATGGCACTCCTGTACGTAGGGTTCCCTGGGGCCTCATGCTTTCCCTACAAACCTTACGAAGTTCTCTCCCTTTCCACTTCTCTGTCCAGGAAGTTTGCTTGTTTGTTTTTTTGTGGGTTTTTTCTCCCCTAGTGGAAGGAAGAAGAGGAAAGCTTGGTTCTCATATTATTTGTGTTCTCCCAAATCTACTGTATTGCCTAAGGTGCACAAGAGTGTTGCCCACTTTATTTCGTATATCATTCTAAGAGCCTCTTCTTTTAAAACATGAAAGTTAAGGGGGGAAACCTCATTTCCCTCTGGCTGTGGCCTCACCTTTCCATGCAGTGGTGAGTATCGGATGCCCCAGCTGCTTCTCAAATTAGGCAGCAGTGGGAAAGGAGCACATGGTAACAGGGACTCTGGGGGAAAAGCACATCCGTTAACACTTGAAAAGAGGATTCTGGCTGCCTGCAGTGACTCATGCCTATAATTCCAGAATTTGGGGAGGAAAAGGTAGGAGGATTGCTTGAGTCCAAGAGTTTGAGACCAGCCTGTGCAGCATAGCAAGACCCCACCTCTACAATTTTTTTTTTTAATTAGTAGGGCATGGTGGTATGCTCCTGTAGTCCCAGTTACTTTGGAGGCTAAGGCAGTAGTATCACTTGAGCACAGAAGTTCAAAGAGAAAGTGAACTATGATCACACCACTGCACTTTCAGCCTAGAAAACAGAACCAGACCCTATGTCTAAAAACAAACAAACAAAACCGTGAAGAGAGAATCCCACCACTTTGAAAATGTCTCAGAGTCAGTAATTGTCATATACTGCTCTGCATAGTTCCCAAAATAACAGTCATTTTAGACGAATCAAGGTTTTCTTTGCACAGCCTATCTTAGCCTGAGGAGAGCCTCCAAGAAGGGCCCTATATCCTATCAGTCACCAAGGTGACCCGCCGCCATCTTGAAGGTTCTCCAACATGGAGTCTTGTGCCCCAGGTGTGAGTGGACAAGGGTTGCCCTGCTGACCTTGCTGCCACAACACAAAGGAGTGGCTCCAGGAAGGAGCTGACCCAGGGAAATCTGGACCCAGTCACAGACGTGCAGGGGGGCCACAAATATGCTCCCTTTCTCCCCTCAGCTGAACACCGTTGAATCTCTTCTCTCTATCATTAAAGAATAATAATAAATAAAAGCAAAACCATCCTTCAGTGGAAGATGCACTGTCTAAACTAAATTAAAATTCCACTTCTGTCCCCAGCTTTACCTTGGTGCATTTATTTTAACTCTCTAAATCTTTGTGTTCTGCAAAACAGAGCTGCTAATCCCAGCTACAGAGTCAATTCCAACAGTGAATGCAGCGCTGGCTTTTTTCCCCCACGCATATGGGAGAGGACACATGGGTTGTTCTGTCAGAGCATGACTCTTAAATTAACCACTCACCAACTGCTGCCCCACTTTGCAACCAAACAATGCCATCCACCCACACCGTCAACCTTCTGAGGGCAAACTGAAACCCTAGCAAAGCTCACTAACCAAGAAATAGCTCCTGATTCCTTTTCCAAAGTCAAAAAAAAAAAAAAAAGATTGCAGGCTTGCTTCCCCCTCCTGCGTGTCCCCAGACAGTGCACAATGTACCGGCTCTCAGTTGCCTTGCCTCCCACTTCTCTGCTCCTCCAGCACAGCTCCTGCCTCTTCCCAGCTCTTTGTTTGAGATGTTTCCCATTTTCTCTAAATTGTAGCTTGCAGTGCATTGGGAGCAAAGAATGTGCCCTTTCGTGCCATGCTAAGTACCTAGAACGTTGTAAAGAAGTTCTTAAATTATAAAACCCGGAGTGGTCCAGAAAAATGTGTAAGAAATTCTGGTTCCATGAGCAGATTTGTGCATTTACCTTTCTTTGAGCTTGTCTCTTATTCTGGTGTACTTTTGAAAGGAAGACTCATTGAGGCTCCAAGGGATACATAAGCAAGTGTATACAGGTATACACTTGTATATCTGTTGGCAGAGGAAAGCCATCTCTCAATATCCATCACCAGGTGATTTCACTAAGTCTCCTGATAAATAATCACAGGAACAGTCATATCATTCCCACTTACTATCACCAGAGTACCTTGTGCTATTTGAGCAATTGACCTCTGGTAAGGGCAGGTACAGCATCTCATTCATCTTTGCATTCTCACTTTCATTGCACTGGGCCTGGCACACAGTAAGCACACAAAACACTATGGTTCAATTGAATGAGCCATAATATAACTTGCCATAGTGCACTGTACTTAGAATGTTCACATATGGATTGAGTGGCTAAGCACAGTTGGTAGAAATACTGTTATTGCTCTCCAGCTGGGAGCAGCTTGAAGTGGCCCAACTTGAGAAGTGATTTTGTGCCTTCACTTTTCAAAGTAGAGGGAATGTCTCCAAGAAGGAGAAAAGAGAAAAGAGAAATAGCAGATGCTAATAAATACAGGAGAGCCACATATCCACAGAGAGGACACTGTCTACAGAGTTTGAGCATCAAATCGAATATTCTTGCCTGAGACTTCTGTGGAATACCAAAATTGTTCCATCCCTGGAAGAAAGGAGCCTGAATATTTTATATGTCAAAGATATTGTACCAGGCTGATGTGCATCTGTAGTCCCAGCTATCCAGGAGGCTGAGGTGGGAGGGTCACTTGAGCCCAGGAGATCAAGGCCATGGTGCACTATGATCATGCTTGTAAAGAGTCACTGCAGTCCACCCTGAACAACACAGCAAGACCTCATATCTACAAAAAGAAAAGAAAAGCTGAATCAGGCCGTCCAACTCCAAGGTTCAATGATTTTGATTCCCCAGGATGATTTCCTAGTGTTCAGGGTTAGTGTATTAGTTTGCTGAGGCTGCCATAACAAAGTACCACAAACTAGGCGACTTAGACAACAGGAATTTATGTCTTCACAATCTGGAGGCTGGCTGGCTGAGATCAAGGTGTTGGCAGGTTAGTTTCTTCTGGGCTTTCTCTCCGCGGCTTGTAGATGGCCATCTTCTTCATGTATCTTCCCATGATCTATGTATGTTTATGTTCACATTTCTTCTTCTTACAGGAACAACAGTCATATTGGATTAGGGCCCAATATGACCTCTAATTATCTATTTAAAGACCCTATCTCCAAATACAGTCATATTCTGAGGTACTGGGGTAAGGACATAAATATATAAAACTGGGAAGGATACAATTCAGCCAATTAGTGCTCCATAACTAATTACCGAACTACTACTGTATGTATGCCTACAAAATCCTAGCAACCAACCTGTGTCAAAAGCAAGTCTTTGGCTACCACCAAGAATCCTAATTTTAATAAAGTGACAACTTGGTGAGGACATTGCAATGATATAAATAATAATCCATTCATTTAATAACAGAATATTACTCAGATGTACTGACAGTGGAGATAAAATTTCTACCACCTAGAAAATGAATATACTGATTAGATTTATAGACACTAATGACTCTATTTTCAGTACTAAAGAGAGCACTGATAGTCTATGATGTGATCTGGCAATAGACATACACCAGATAACTCTATTGAATACTCCTAATCGACCATTTATAAAAACAAGGAGCTGGGTGACTGTGTATGTATAATACTTTTGAACATTTTCGCAAATCTTATTAATATAATGAAGTTGGCTGTTTGCTCCTAATGTTGCTGGACAAAGTGGCGAAAGAGAATGATGCATCTTAGAAATTCAAATTGCAATTAGGCCGGCCTGGTGGCGAGAGCCTGTAGTCCCAGCTACTCGGAAGACTGAGGCAGGAGAATGGCGGAGGCGTGAGTCCGGAGGCGCGAACCCGGAGGCGGAGCTTGCAGTGAGCCAAGATAGCGCCACCGCACTCCAGCGTGGGCGACAGAGCGAGACTCCCTCTCAAAAAAAAAAAAAAGAAAGAAAGAAATTCAAATTGCTAGCTCAAGAGCCACATAAATAACTTGAAAACTTATTTTGTGTCCTGAAAAATACTCTTATCCTCTGCAGCTGCAGAGCTGACATTGCTGAACACCAAATGCAGAATCTCATCCTGAAATTGGCTGAATTATGCATATTAGCATGCATTAACAGAATTGGTAAAATTTGGATGTTACTATGGTTTAAATGTATGTGTCCCTCCAAAATTCATATGTTGGAACTTAAACCACAAGTTGATGATATTGATAGGTGGGGTCTTTGCAGATAACATGAACCTATATGTAAAACACTCCAAAGATTTCACCAAAAAAAAAAAAAAAAAAAAAAACAGTTAAAACAAAAGGCACGGTCCCGTGGACTGGGAAAAACGTACTGGCAAACCATATATCTGATAAGAAGTTAATATCCAAAATTAAATGAATAAATGAATTTAGCAAAGTTGGAAGGTACAACATCAACATACAAAGATTAGCAACATTTCTTGCAACCTACCTGAAAAAGAAATCAAGAAAACAATCTCATTTATGATAGCATTAAAAAATAGGAATAAATTTAACCAAGGAAGTGAGATGTTTATATGCTAAAAACTATAAAACATTGATGAAAGAAATTGAAGAAGGCACAAGTAAATGGAAAGATATTTCATGCTCACGGATTGAAAGAATTAATATTGTCAAAATGTCCATACTACTCAGAGCAACATACATATTCAACACAATCCCTATCAAAATCCCAATGGTATTCTTCACAGAAACAGAAAAACAGTCCTAGAATTCATATGGAAACACAAAATACCCTGAATAGTCAAAACAATTCTGAAAAAGAAAAAACAAAATTGTGGACATTATACTTTCTGATTTAAAATCATATTACAAAACTATTGTGATCAAAACAGTATGATACTGACATAAAAGCAGTCCCATAGTACAGACAAAGAGTATACAGAGCCTCAAGAAATGAATCCAAACATATACAGTCAACTAATTTTTGACAAGGGTACCAAAAGAACACAATGGGGAAAGGACAGTCTCTTCAATAAACAATGCTGGGAAAACCGGATTTCCAAATGCAAAGAAATCAAATTGGACTGTCATCTTACACTGTACACAAAAATCAACTCAAAATGGATAAAAGACCTAAATGTAAGATCTGAAGCTACTACACTCCTAGAAGAAAATACAGAGAAAAATCTGAATATTGGCCTTGGTGATTAATTTTCAAATATTACACCAAAAGCTCAGGCTACAAAAGCAAAAATAAATAAATAGTTCATGCAGAGTAAAAAGTTTATGCAGCATAAACTATCAACAAAATAAAATGGCAGCTTGTTGACTGGGAAAAATGTATTTGCAAACCATATACGTGGTATGGAGTTAATATTCAAAATGTACAAAGAACTCACACAACTCAATAGTAGAAAAGCAAATAACCTAATTTTAATATGGGCAAAAGACCTGAATAGACATGTCTCCAAAGGAGACGTAAAAATTGCCAACAGGTATATGAAAAAGGGCTCAACAACATTAATCATCAAGAAAATGCAAATCAAAACTACAGTGAGGCCGGGCGCGGTGGCTCAAGCCTGTAATCCCAGCACTTTGGGAGGCCGAGATGGGCGGATCACAAGGTCAGGAGATCGAGACCATCCTGGCTAACACGGTGAAACCCCGTCTCTACTAAAATACAAAAAACTAGCCGGGCGAGATGGCGGGCGCCTGTAGTCCCAGCTACTCGGGAGGCTGAGGCAGGAGAATGGCATGAACCCGGGAGACGGAGCTTGCAGTGAGCTGAGATCCGGCCACTGTACTCCAGCCTGGGCGACAGAGCGAGACTCCGTCTCAAAAAAAAAAAAAAAAAAAAAAAACTACAGTGAGATAGCACCTCACACCTGTTAAGATGGCTACTATTAAAAAGTCAAAAGAAAGGAGGTTGGCAAGGGTATGGAGAAAATAACTTGTACACTGTTGGTGAGTATGTGGACTGGTGAAGCTATTATGGAAAGCAGTATGGAGATTTCTAAAGAAATTAAAAATAGAACTATCATATGACCCAGAAATCCCTCTCATAGGCATATACCCAAAGGAAATGAGATCACCACCTCATAGATTTCATCACTCTTATGTTCATTGCAGCATTTTCCACTATAGCCAAAATATGAAAATAACTTAGGTGTCCACTGACAGATTAATGGATAAAGAAACTGTGATATATATATGGTAGAATATTATTATATATAGTATATGTACTATATATAATTATATATACTATATATAATATATAGTTATAATTATATATACTATATAATAATATTCTATATATACTATATAGAATAATATACAATAATATTCTATATAGTAAAATATTATTCAACTATATAATAATATTCTACTATAGTAGAATATTATTCAGCTTTAAAAAAGAAAGAGATAGGCTGGGTGTGGTGGCTGAAGCCTATAATCCCAGCACTTTGGGAGAACAAGGCAGGTGGATTGCTTGAGCTCAGTAGTTCAAGACCAGCCTGGGAAGCGTGGCAAAATTCCATCTCTACAAGAAATTTAAAAAATTAGTGGGGCATGGTGGCATGTGACTGTAATCCCAGCTACTCAGAAGGCTGAGGTGGGAGGATCACCTAAGCCAAGGAGGCTGAGGCTGCAGTGAACTGTGATTACACTACTGCACTCCAGCCTGGGCGAAAGAGTGAGACCCTGTCTCAAGAACAAACAAACAAACAAAAAGAAAAAAAAAGAAAGAAAGATCCAGGCAAAGTGACTTGTGCCAGTAATACCAGCACTTTGGCCAGCTGAGGCAGAAGGATCACTTGAGCCCAGGAGTTCAAGACCATCCATGGCAATATAGCAAGACCTCATCTCTACTAAAAATTTAAAAATTAGTCAGGTATGGTGGCATGTCTGCGGTCCAAGCTACTCAGGAGGCTGAAGTGGGAGGATTGCTTGGTGCGGGAGGCTGAAGTTGCAGTGAGTCGTGGTCACGCTACCACACTGCAGCCTGGGCAACAAAACAAGAGTGTCTCAAAACAAAAAAATTTAAAAGCAGGAGATTGTGTCATTTACCACAACATGGATGAAACTGAAGGTCAGTATGCTAAGTGAAATAAGTCAGACACAGAAAGAAAAATATGCATTATCTCCTCACTTACATGTGGAATCTGAAAGGAAAAGGAAAAAGAGGACTGGATGTGGTGACTCACTCCGGTAATCCCAGTACTTTGGAAGGCAGATCACTTGAGCCCAGGAGTTTGAGACCAGCCTTGGCAACATGGCAAAACCTCATCTCTATAAAAACAAACAAAAAAAAAACAACAAAAAAAAACACACACACACACACACAGAAATTAGCTGGGTATGCAGGAGGTGCGCCTGTAGTCCCAGATGCTCAAGAAATTGGGGTAGGAGGGTTGATTGGGCCCAGGAGGTCAAGGCCTCAGTGAGCCGTGATCACACCATTGCACTCTAGCCTAGGCAACAGAGTGAGATCATGTCTCAAAAAAAAAAAAGGCATATATGACTACAGAGATAGATAATTAAACTGTGGTTACTGGGATTGAAGGGAAAGCAAATGGGGAGATATAGGTCAGAGGATACAAAGTAGCAGACGTGTAAGATGAACAAAACTAGAAGACTAATGTACACGATTTCTAGAGGTAATCAAATTGTACAGTATTTGGGATTCCTGCCAAATTAGTAGATTCTAGCTGCTCTTGCCACAGAAAACGAAACAATGCATAGCTATGAGAGATGATCAATATGTTAATTGGCTCCACTATATAACCATTTTACAATCTGTATGTATCCCATAACATCATGTTGTATACCTTAAATATGCATAGTGAAATTTATTTTAAAAACAAAACAAAAGTCATAATAGAATAGTGCTCTGATAAATGAGATTGAAAGAAGTGCCCTACTGCCCTTTGCTCTTCTGCTTTCCACGATGTGAAAACACAACATGTCTTCTACCATGTGAAGGCCTGGGAACAGGGCACCATCTTGGAAGGAGAGACAGCAGCCTTGCCAGACACCAAATCTGCCAGTACCTCGATCTTGGACTTCCCACTCTCTAAAATGGTGAGAAATGAATTGCTGTTGTTTATAAATTACCCAGGATAAGGTATTTTGCTGTAGCAGCAGAAATGGATTTAGACAGATGCTAGAAGCCATTCTGGTAAGGTCTCAGACATAAATGAGCAGCAACATGTTATTGAAAACTAGAGGAAGCATGATCCTTGCTATAAAGTGGCAAAGAACTTGGATGAATTGTGTTTGTGTTCTAGTGTTTCATGGAAGGTAGAACATGTGAGCAATGAAATTAAATATTTAAATGTATTTTAAAAGGAGCTGTTAAGATAAAACCAGAAAGATTGGGAGGAGTCCATATCGCAAAATATGAGAAAGTGTGTTCAGAAGAGAACATCAATGGCGTGGCTAGACTTGGTAAGGAGATTATTGGATTAAACAAGCAGAAACACTGCCAGTTTGGATTGAAGGGGACAGGGACAGGATGAAATGAAGAAAGGCTGTCAGACTTCTTAGATCTTATGGGATTGCACCATAGACCTATTTGTTGTGAATGCGCACTATTCTTCAAGACAAAGAAGAATGACCTTGAAAGTGATTCAGAGGTCATTAGGGTGGCCTCCTCGGATTCAGGGGGAGAAGGAGGGCAGGTGAGGCATCACCTCACTTTCAACAGGACAGACAGGCGTCTCCCAGAGCTTTGGAGATGGCGCCATGATCCCTGGCCAGCAGAGCAGAAGAGGTAGAACCTCTACCCCAGTGGACCTGGAGGGCAGAGCACAAAATCAAAAAAGATTATCTTTAAACCTTAAGATCAAACAGAATTTGAATTGTTTGACCCTCATCACTCCTTCTTTCTGGTCTATTTCTCCCTGTGGGCATGGGAATTTCTATCCTACGCCTACCACACCATTGTATTTTGGGAGCACATAATTTACCTGATTTCACAGGTTTATGGCTAGATAATTTTTCTTAGAATGATTTGTATGTACCTTGAGCCTGACCCACATCTGATTTAGAAGAGACTTTGGACTTTTAGACTTAATGTTGTAATGAGTTAAGACGACGTTTGAAGCTGTTGGGATGGAATAAATCTATTTTGCATACAAGGACCTAAATTTGGGGGTGGAGGCTAGGGATGGAAATGGACTAAATGTTTATATCCCCCCAAAATTCATATTTTGAAGACAACCACTGTGTTATAGTATTGGGAGGTAGGAACTTAGGGACATAATTAGGTTTAGATTAAGTCCTGAGGGTGAGGACCCTGTGATGGGATTACTGTCCCTATGAGAAGAAGAAGAGAGACCAGAACTCTCCCTAACATGTAAGGACACAGCAAGAAGGCAATCAGCAGTCGGGCACGGTGGCTCAAGCCTGTAATCCCAGCACTTTGGGAGGCCGAGACGGGCGGATCACGAGGTCAGGAGATCGAAACCATCCTGGCTAACAGGGTGAAACCCGTCTCTACTAAAAAATACACAAAAACTAGCCGGGCGAGGTGGCGGGCGCCTGTAGTCCCAGCTACTCGGGAAGCTGAGGGCAGGAGAATGGCGTAAACCCGGGAGGCGGAGCTTGCAGTGAGCTGAGATCGCACCACTGCACTCCAGTCCAGGCGACAGAGCCAGACTCCGTCTCAAAAAAAAAAAAAAAAAAAAAAAGAAGGCAATCAGCCTCAAGGCAGGAAGAGAGCCCTCCCCGGGGAGCCAAATCAGCCAGCACCTTGATCAGTAATTCCTAGCCTCCAAAACCATGAGAAATACTTCCTATTGTTAAGCCACCCAGTCTATGGTATTATATAATGGCAGCCTGAGCTGAATAATGCAATGTATAAACAGTGAGATCAGACAGTCTTTGCTAACAATCAGCATATTCATAAACCATTTAAGCAATTTTCTTCCTATCTTATTGTTTTCTTTATTTAACAATATGCTTGTATTTTATTTCCTTGAGGGACTGCATGATTGCTGGCTCCAAGGTCAGCAACACATTTGTGTATATTGCACCATAACTCATGCATTGATCGTGAGATTCAAATTAGCTTAAGTTTAAGAGGTGAAGTCATTTACATTCTCAGAATAGTTTTTTTTTTTTGTTTTTGTTTTTGTTTTCCAATTTGGTTAAGCCTTAAGGGTACTTTTTGTTTTATGGAACTGAAAAAAAAAAAATCCGTCTTTATAAGAAAGCCCAATGCAATACAAAGCCTAACAAGGAGCTCCAGGGTATCTGTTACTGTTGAAAATCTATTTTAATAAATTTACAGTGCTGGCTTAATTATTTATAAATTAGGAAATACTAAAAGGAAAATCTGGTTTTGGCTTTGTGTTTTTTTTTTAATGTTGGAAATGAAATAGGTCAACCAAATGCCGTTTCAAAGTACATATCGATCCTTGCTGTAATCACAAAGCTTTTGGGATAGTAAGTGCATTTTTGTGATTTCTTCAGGGCAAAAATCTCGGTGTGATAGATTACAGTGTTTTCCCTACAGTATATGACAAGGAAAAGAGACAAAAATCTGTCTCTCAAGAAGTTTACAAAAAGGAAGTCCAAAATAACTGTAACAAGCGTCGTTTCTCCTGCTTTCAGCTTCTGTGATCATAAGCATGTTAATCATCTCTGAGTCTTCACAGGAAAGGCCACCAGTGCTAAGTAAGGAAGACATCTATCACATTGTGTTTCGAGTTTCAGAATCCTTGTTTAACAACGCCTGAAGGCTGTCAGCTTTCCTGACAAACCATCAGAATGACGAACAACTCAGGCTTGCCAGGAAAGCCTTCATTGCAGGGAGTAGAGGAATTTGTTGAGGAAGGAGCCAGGAAAGCAAAGCCACCTGTCTCTCAGAAGCAAGTTATCAAAGTGTAGGAGACAATGATGGAAGTACCTAGGTCAGTCTTAAAATCACTAAAATCTATTAACTTATTCAAAAATTATAATTAAAGCCTATCAACACCAGGCACTGTTAGGGGCTCTGGAAATACTATAGTAGATGGGAGTAAGATATGACAAATAGTGGTAATTTCCATTCACATAAACCATGTTATTTTAGTTTCTATGTGAATTATAAAAATTAAGAAAAATATCCAGATCTAACACTCAGTCTGCAATGATTATATTTATACTCATTCCTTCAAAAAATATTCTAACTGCCAACTTTATTATGACTTTGGGGTATTTTTTAAACAAATATCTCATTTTATTATTATTATTTTCTGTGTGTGTGATCGGTCACCCAGACTAGAGTGCAGTTGCGCAATCTTGGCTCACTGTAACCTCTGCCTCCCCGGTTCAAGCAATTCTCCTGCCTCAGTCTCTGGAGTAGCTGGGATTACAGGCACCCGCCACCATGCCCAGCTAATTTTTGTATTTTTAGTAGAGACGGGGTTTCACTATCTTGGCCAGGCTGGTCTCAAACTGCTGACCTCGTGATCCACCCGCCTCAGCCTCCCAAAGTGCTGGGATTACAGGCATGAGCCACCACAGTGAGCCAACAAACTCATCTTTAAAAATCCAGACACTTCTAAAGTAAGTGTTTTTAAAAGTTATTGTGACCTTTTCTATATACTTTCTCAGGAAAAGAACAATTTCATTTTTATCATTGATTGTATTAGTGACCATATAACCATGACTACTTGGCCAATGGCGTTTCATATTTTTGGTTTCTTGATAATTTTCAAAAGATTTAACCAATTTTGATGACATTTATTACACTACCAGATCATGTCAAGATTTGTATTATTCTTCCTTCCTATTGAAACAAATGATCTAGCAGATGGCAACATTTTTGAATGGACAAGTCTTGTACACACAGACAGTACCTTCACCCATATGTTTTGAAAGTATAATTATTTTTTATGAGTATTTTTCAACAGATTATAATATTTGGTTGTTTTAGCTACTTGTAATGGCTATAAGAAATTTTTCATATTTAAGGTTTCACTGATCAAAGTCTCTAGTTCATAGAAAAGTCAATTCTTTCCTTTAACCCAGAGCCTATATCATAGCCTTTTGCTTAAAACAGTTGGAGATATAATTGGAAAAAAAAAAAAAAACCTGAGCATGTTTATAGTGTAAAACTTGACAAGTCTGATGTATGCGTACATCTGTGAAACTCTCACCACAATCAAATAATAAGCTCATTCATCTAAAAAATATCTTTGTATCCCTTGATAACCCCTCCTTCCTACACCTCTCCAATTTTCCCTTCTCCCCATCCTCATTCCCAGGCAACCACTGATCTGCTTTCTGTAATTATGAATTAGCATTTTCTAGAATTCTATATAAATGGAATCACAACACAGGTACTCTATATTCATCTAGCTTATTTCATGTAACAGTTGTTGCGTATATCAATAGCTTATTCCTTTTTCACTAGTATAATTAGATTCTATTGTGTGGCTCCAACAGTTTGTTTATCCACTCATGTATTGATGGATATTTTAGTTGTTTCCAGTTTGGAGCTATTACAAATAAAGCTACTGTGAACATTTGTGTGCAAGTGTTCGTATAGACATATGATTTTATTTATCTTGAGTAAATAAGAACTCAATGGTTGAATCATACGACATGTATATTTTTAACTTTTGAAGAAATTGCCAAAATGTTTTTCAAAATGGCCATATCATTGTATACTCCCAACAGAAGTGTATGAGAATTCCAGCTGTTTCACATCCTCATCAATAATTAGTGTGGTCAATTTTAAACCATGTCAATAGGTGTATGTGATAATCCATTGTGTTGATTTACAATTCTCTAATGACTAATGATGCTGAGCATCATTTTGTGTGTGTAAATAAATACATAGATCTTCCTTGCTGAAGTACATGTCCGTATCTTTTGATCATTTTTATTTTTTGTTTTCTTCTTCTGGAGTCTCGCATTTATATATATAATGGATACAAGTACTTAGTCAAATAGATAATATACACACATTTTTCTCTCAGTCTATGACCTATCTTTCATATAAGAGATTTTCATTTTCTGAAATCTGTTCCCCTAAGAACAGAAGTCTTAAGTTTGATGAAGTCTAATTCGTAAGTTTTTTCTTTTACAAATCATGCTGTTGATATTTTTTGTAAGAAAGCTTTGCCTTAATTAAGATAACACATATATTGGCCGGGCGCGGTGGCTCAAGCCTGTAATCCCAGCACTTTGGGAGGCCGAGACGGGCGGATCATGAGGTCAGGAGATCGAGACCATCCTGGCTAACACGGTGAAACCCCGTCTCTACTAAAAAAATACAAAAAAAAAATTAGCCGGGCGAGGTGGCGGGCGCCTGTAGTCCCAGCTACTCAGGAGGCTGAGGCGAGAGAATGGCATAAACCCAGGAGGCAGAGCTTGCAGTGAGCTGAGATCCAGCCACTGCACTCCAGCCTGGGCGACAGAGCGAGACTCCGTCTCAAAAAAAAAAAAAAGATAACCCATATATTCTCTTACACTTTCTTCTGGAAGTTTTATAGTTTGGGGTTTTATATTTAGCTTTATGATTCACTTTTAGTTAATTTTTGAATATGTGAATTAACCAGATAAGTGATGGGCTCTTCCTGAGCTTTTTTTTCTGTTTTATTAATTTACTTGTCCATCTGAACAACAAGAACACACTGTCTTGATTACTGTATCTAGGGAAGAAGTCCAGAAGTCAAATAGTGAAAGTTTTCTAATTTTGTTACAATTTTATTTTAGACATTCTAGATCATTTGCATTTCTATATGCATTTTAGAATCAGCTTGTCAACTTCTAGAAAAAAGTCTGATGGAATTTCACATAGAAATGCATTGAAACTATAGATCAACTCAAGGAGAACTGATATCTTAACAATAAGATGAGTCTTACAATCCATGAACATGGTATATCTATTTATTTGAGCATTGTTTAATTTTTTTTTTTCAGTAATGTTTTGTAGTTTTCAGGTCTGGTATACCTTTTGTAAGATTTACTCTTGAGTACCTTTTTATACTATGTAAATTGTGATGTTTCTTTACTTACAATGAATGGGGTCTTTTGTTGCTAGTATTAATATATGGAAATAAAGTTGACTTTTTATATTGATTTCTATATTGATTTTGAATACTGCATTATTATTAAGGTAAGAGTAGTAGTTCTAGCAGCATTTTGGAGATTTGGTAGAATTTTCTATGTAGAAAATCATATTGTTAGCTAATACTAACAGTTTTACTTCTTCATTTCCAATTTTCCTACCATGTGTTTCATTTCCCTTTTTTTTTTTTTCCTTTTACATAGCCTAGACATTTTGACAAAATTTTGAATAAAAGTAGTAAGACAGACATTTTTGACTTGTTTCTGATATTGGGGGGAAATATCAGTCTCTAAGTATTAATTATGATGTTACACATAGGGTTTTTTATTAATGCCTTTACAAGATTGAAATGGTTTATTTCTATTTTTCAGTTTGTTGAGCATTTTTGTTTTTTAAGGAATGCCTTTTTCACATTTATTTAAATGATCATACAGTTTTCCTTTTTCAGTCTATCAACATGGAAGATTGCATCCATTGTTTTTTGAATATTAAACTAGCCTTGTTGTACTCATGGATTAAGAAACATTCGATCATATCTTTTCAGGAGGCACAGCAAGATAGCCAAATAGAAGACATCACTGATCATCCTCCCTAAAGGAACACCAAATCAAACAACTATCTAAGCAAAAAGCAGCTTTGTAAGAATCAAAAATTAGGTGAGCAATCACAGTACCTGTTTTAAATGTTATATGCTTGACAGAGATGCTGAAAAGAGTAGAAAAGATCGTCTTGAATTACCAATGCCCCCCCTCCCCCATCCTCCAGCAGCCATGTGGCACAGAGAGAGAATCTGTGTGCTTGGGAAGGAGAAAGTACAGTGATAGCAGGACTTTCCATTAAAACTCAGTGCAGCCCTGTGACAGCAGAAAGCAACACTGGGCAGAGCTCAGCCAGTGCCTACAGAAGGAGAATTTGGACTGCCCTAACCAGAGGGGAATTGCCCATCCCGGCAGTTGGAACACGAGTTCTGGCAAGTCTCACCTCTGTGGACTAAAGTTCTCTGGGTTCCTAAATAAACTTGCAAGGCAGTCTAGGCCATAAGGACTATAATTCCTGGGCAAGTCCTGATACTGTGCTGGGTTCAGAGCCAGTGGACTTGGGGGCACATGATATAGTGAGACACCAGCTGGAGCAGCAAAGGAAACGCTCCAGGCAGTGCAGTTCACAGCTCCAGGAGATATTCCTTTCTTCTGTTTGAGGAGAGAAGAGGGAAGAGTAAAGAGAACTTTGTCTTGCAACTTGGATGCCAGCTCAGCCACAATAGGATACGGCACCAGGCAGAGTCCTGAGGCCCCCATTCCAGGCTCTAGCTCCTGGACAACATTTCTAGACACATTTTGGGCCAGAAAAGAGCCAACTGTCTTGAAGGTAAGGACTCAGTCCCAACAGGATTCATCACCTGTGGACTAAAGAGCCCTTTGGCCCTGGATAATTGGCAGTGATACCTAGGCAGTACTCATCATGGGCCTTGGATGAGACTCAGAGATGTGTTGACTTTAGGTGTGACCACCACATTCCCAGCTGTGGTGACTACGGGGAGAGATTTCTGCTGCTTGAGAAAAAGAAAGGAAAGAGTAGAAGGGACTTCATCTTGCAGCTTAGGTACAAACTCGGCCACAGTGGGGTAGAAGACTGAGTGAGCTCCTGGGATCTCTGATTTCAATTTCAGGCCTTGGCTCTTGAATGGAATTTCTGGACCTGCCCTGGGAGCCCACAGCCTTAAAGGGAGAATCCTAGAACTGGCAGCATTCACCACAAGCTGATTAAAAAGCACGTGAGCCTTGAGAATGAACACTGGTGGTGGTCAGCAGTAATCATTACAGGTCTGGGGTAGTGATGGCCACAGGGAGAGACTCTTCTGCTTATGAAAAGGACAGAGAAGAGTGGGAAGGACTTTGTCTTGTAGCTTGGATGCCAGCTCAGCTGCAGTAGAATACAGCACCAAGTAGATTCCTAAGGTTTCTGACTCCAGACTCCAGCTCCAAGACAGCCTCTAGACCTTCCCAAGGCCAGAGGGAACTTGCCATCCTGAAGGGAAGGAAACAAGCCTGGATTGCTTTACCACCTGCTCATGTAGAGCCCTAGAGCCTTGAGTGAACATAGGCAGTAGCCAGGCAGGGATTATCACTGGCATTGGGTGAGACCCAATTACATAACACTGTAATGTGGTGTGTCTGCTACTCAAATCATGAGTAAAAAGACTAAAAGATGAACTGATCAAAAATAATAACTACAACAGCTTTTCAAGACATAGTACAATAAGATGGAAATAGAAACAACAAAAAAGTTAAAAAGCAGAGGGACAAAGTTATAGTGTACAGTTTTTATCAATTTTCTCTTTGCTGGTTAGTTTGTTCATGCAATCAGTGTTAAGTTGTCATCAGTTTAAAATAATTGCTTATATTATTTGCAAGCCTCATGGTAACCTCAAATAAAAAAACATGCCACAGAACTTCTAGCTGACTCTTTAAGGAAAAAAAAAAGAAAAGAAAACATGCAACAGACACACAGAAAATAAAAACAAGAAATTAAAATATACCACCAGAGAAAAAATCACCTTCACTGAAAGAAAGACAGGAAGGAAGGAAAGAAGGAAAACCATAAGACAACCATAAAACAAATAAAATGGCAAGAATAAGTTATTGCTTATCAATAATAATATTGAATGTAAATGAATTAAACTGTCCAATCAAAAGACACAGAGTGACAGAATGGATTTAAAAAAAAAAAAAATGACCCAGTGATCTGTTGCCTACTAGAAACATACTTCACCTATAAAGGCACACGTAGACTGAAAAGGGATGAAAAAGATATTCCATGCAAATGGAAACCAAAAAAAGATCAAGAGTTAACTACATTTATATCAGACAAAATGTATTTCAGGAAAAAAAACTATAAAAAAAGAAAAGGAAGGTCATTATATAATGATAAAGTGGTCAATTCAGCAAGAAAATATCACAATTGTAAATATATGCACCCAATAGTGGAGCACCCAGATATACAAAGTAAAGTTATTAGAGCTAAAGAGAGAGATAGAGCCCCAACACGATTATAGCCAGAGATTTCAACACCTCACTTTCAGTATTAGACAGATCATTTAGACAGAAAATCAACAAAGAAATATCAGACTTAATCTACACTATGGACCTTATGAATTATATATGCACCTTATGCATCTACACTATGGACCTTATACATATTAAGGAAACACTTTAATGATTGTAGAATACACATTCTTCTCAGCACATGGATCATACTCAAGGATAGCCCATAAGTTAGGTCACAAAACCAGTTTTGAAAAAATCAAAAATATTGAAATTATATCAAATATTTTTTCTGATCACAATGAAATAAAACTAGAAATCAATAACAATAGGAATTTTTGAAACTACACAAACACATGGAAACTAACCAATATGCTCCTGAATGACCAGTGGATCAATGAAGGAATTAAGAAGAAAATTGAAGAATTTCTTGAAACAAATGATAATGAAAACACAACCTGTCAAAACCAATGGAAGATAGCAAAAGCAGTACTAAGGGAAAAAGGTCTCAGCTATAACTGTGAAAGGTACATCAGAAAAGTCAAAAGACCTCAAATAAACAACTTCACAATTCATCTTAAAGAACTAGAAAAGAGCCGGGTGCGGTGGCTCACGCCTGTAATCCCAACACTTTGGGAAGCCGAGGCAGGTGGATCATGATGAGGTCAGGAGATCGAGACCATCCTGGCTAACATGGTGAAACCCTACCTCTACTAAAAATACAAAAAATTAGCCTGACGTGGTGGTGGGTGCCTGTAGTCCCAGCTACTCAGGAGGCTGAGGCAGGAGAATGGCATGAACCCGGGAGGCAGAGCTTGCAGTGAGCCAAGATTCTGCCACTACACTCCAGCCTGGGTGACAGAGCAAGACTCCGTCTCAAAAAAAAAAAGAACTAGAAAAGAAAGAGCAAACCAAACCAAAAATTAGTAGAATAGAAATAATGAAGATCAGAGAAATAAATATAATTGAAACAAACAATACAAAAGATCAGTGAAACAAAAGCTGTTTTTTTATAAAGATAAACAAAATTGACAAACCTTTAGCTAGACTAAGAAAAAAAGAGAGAAGATCCAAATAAATAAAATCAGACATGGTAAGTAAACATTATAACCAAGCCCTCAGGACATTAAAGATCATCAGATCAACATCATTAGATCTTTAAAGTTGGCAACTATATGCCAATAAATTGGAAAAACTAAAAGAAAAGGATAAATTCCTAGACACATGTAACCTACCAAGATTGAACCATGAAGAAATCCAAAACCTGAACAGGTCAATAACGAGAAACAAGATCAATGCTGTAATAAAAAGTCTACCAGCAAAGAAAAAGCCAGGACCTAATGGCTTCACTGCTGACTTTTACCAAAAATTTAAAGAACTAATACCAATCCTACTCAAACTATTTTGAAAAAATGGAAGAGGAAGTAATACCTCCAAACTCATTCTATGAGGCCAGTATTATCTTGATATCAAAACCAGACAAACACAATAATAATAATAAACAATTACAGGCCAATATCCCTGATGAACTTTGATACAAAAATTCTCAACAGGCCGGGCACAGTGGCTCACACCTATAATCCCAGCACTTTGGGAGGCAGAGGTTGGCAGATCATGAGGTCAGGAGATCGAGACCATCTCGGCTAACATGGTGAAACCCCATCTCTACTAAAAATACAAAAAATTAGCCGGGTTTGGTGGCAGGCGCCTGTAGTCCCAGCTACTCGGGAGGCTGAGGCAGGAGAATGGCGTGAACCCGGGAGGCAGAGCTTGCAGTGAGCTGAGATTGCGCCACTGCACTCCAGCCTGGGCAACAGAGCGAGACCCCATCTCAAAAAAAAAAAAAAAAATTCTCAACAAAATGCTAGTAAACCAAATTCAACAATGCATTAAAATATCATCCATCATGACCAAGTGCAATTTATCCCAGGGACACAAACATGGTTCAACATATGCAAATCAATCAATGCAATACATCATATCTACAGAATGAAGGACAAAAACAATACGATAATTTCAACTGACGCTGAAAAAACATTTGATCAAATTCAACATCCCTTCATGATAAAAACCCTCAAAAAACTGGGTATAGAAGGAACATACTTCAACGTAAAAAAAGCTATATACAAAAGACCAACTGTTAGTATCATACTGAATGAGGAAAAGCTGAAAACCTTTCCTCTAAGATCTGTAACATGACAAGAATGACCACTTTCACTACTGTTATTTAACACAGTACTGGAAGTCCTTGCCAGAGCAATCAGACAAGAGAAATAAATAAAGGGCATCCCAACAGGTAAGGAAAAAGTTAAATTATTATTGTTTGCAGATGACTTGATCTTATATTTGGAAAAACCTAAAGACTTCACAGGAGAACTGTTAGAACTGATAAACAAATTCAGTTGTGGGATACAAAGTCAACACACAAAAAATAGTCACATTTTTATATGCCAACAGTGAACAATGTGAAAAAGAAATTTTAAAAGTAATCCCATTTACAATAGCCACACAAAAAATTAAATACCTAGGAATTAACCAAAGAAGTGAAAGATCTCTATAATGAAAACTATAAAACACTGATGAAAGAAATTGAAGAGGACACCAAAAAATGGAAAAATATTTCATGTTAGTGGATTGAAAGAATCAATATTGTTAAAATGTCCATACTATCCCAAGCAATCTACAGATTCAGTGCAATCCCTAGCAAAATATCAATGACATTCGTCACAGAAATAGAAAAAACAATCCTAAAATGTATATGGAACCAAGAAAGACCCAGAATAGCCAACACTATCCTAAGCAAAAAGACTAAAACTGAAACAATCACATTACCTGACTTCACCAGAATAGCCAACACTATCCTAAGCAAAAAGACCAAAACTGAAACAATCACATTACCTGACTTCAAATTATACTACAGAGCTATAGCAACCAAAACAGCATGGTACTGGCATAAAAACAGACACATAGACCAATGGGGTGGAATAGAGAACCCAGAAACAAATCCACACACCTACAGTGGACTCATTTTCAACAAAGGTGCCAAGAACACACAGACTGGGGAAAAGACAGTATCTTCAATAAATAGTGCTGGGAAAACTGGATATCCATATGCAGAAGAATGAAACTAGACCCCTATCCCTTGCCATATAAAAAAAATCAAATCAAGTCTTAGATTTAAGTCTTAAATCCATTAATTCCTTCAAACTAAAAGAAATAACTAAAAGAAAACATTGAGGAAACTCTCCAGGACATTGGAGACTTCTTGGGTAACACCTCACAAACATAGGCAACCAACGCAAAAATGGACACATGGGATCACATCAAGTTAAAAAGTTTCTGCACAACAAAGGAAATAACAAGGTAAAAAGACAACTCACAGAATGGGAAAAAATATTTGCAAACTATGTATCTGACAAAGGACTAATAAGTAGAATATATAAGAAGTTCAAACAATTCTTAGGAGTAAAATCTAATAAAACAATTTTTAAAAGGGGCAAAAGATCTGAATAGACATTTTTCAAAAGAAGACATGCAAATGGCAAACATGTATATAAAAAGTGCTCATCGGCCAGGTGCAGTGGCTCATGCCTGTAATCCCAGCACTTTGGGAGGCCGGGGAAGGCAGATCATAAGGTCAGGAGATCAAGACCATCCTGGCCAACATGGTGAAACCCCGTCTCTACCAGTACAAAAGTTTGCTGGGCATGGTGTCGCGCACCTGAAGTCCTGGCTACTTGGGAGGCTGAGGCAGGGGAATCGCTTGAATCCAGGAGGCGGAGGTTGCAGTGAGCCAAGATCACACCACTGCACTCCAGCCTGGCAACAGAGCGAGACTCCATTAAAAAAATAAACAAATAAATAAAATTAAGAGAAAAAAAGATTATCATCATCATTGATTATCAGAGAAATGCAAATCAAATCTACAATGAGGTATCTCATTCCAGGTAAAGTGGCTTTTATACAAAAGACAGGCAATAACAGAGGCTGGCAAGGATATGGAGAAAAGGGAACCCTGGAACACTGTTGGTGGGAGTGTAAATTAATACAGCCACTTATGAGGAATAGTTTGGAGTTTCCTCAAAAAACTGGAAATGGAGCTACCATATATGATCCAGCAGTCTCACTGCTAGGTATATACCCAAAAGAAAGGACATTATATATTGAAGAGAGATCTGAACTCCCATGTTATTGCAGCACTATTCACAATAGCCAACATTTGGAAGCAACCTAAGTGTCCATCAACAGATGAATGGATAAAGAAAAGGTGGTGCATATACACAATGGAGTATTCTGCAGCCATAAAAAAGAATAAGATACTGTCATTTGGTTTGCAACAACATGGATGGAACTGGAGGTCATAATGTTAAGTGAAATAAACCAAGCACAGAAAAACAAACTTTACATGTTCTCACTTATTTGTGGGAGCTAAAACTTAAAACAAACTCATACAGGTAGTGAGTAGAATGATGGTTACCAGAAGCTGGGAAAGGTAGTAGCAGGGGAGATGGGGGAATGGTAAATGAATACAAAAATATAGTTAGAATGAATAAAATCTAGTATTTGACAGCTCAACAGGGTGACTACAGTCAATGATAATTTGTCATACATTTTTAAAGAACCAAGAGTATAACTGGACTGTTTGTAACACAAACAAACAAAGAGTAACTGCTTGAGATGAAGGATACGTCATTTACCTTGACATGATTATTACACATTATATGCCTGTATCAAAATATTTCTTATACCTCATAAGTATATATACCTACTATGTACCAACAAAAATTAAAAATAAATTTAAAAAAAAAGTTTTATTAACCTGTATTATCCTTTTTATGTACTGTTGGAATTGATCTGTTAAAATTTTGTGGAAAACTGTTTTTGGTTTGTAGTTTTCCTTTCTTGAAATTTCTGTGTTTGGTTTTTGGTATCAGATTAATGCTAGCCTTATAGAATTAGTTGGGAAGTAGTCTCCTCTTTTTAATTTTCTTTAAGAATTTGTTTAGAGCTGATATTTATTTCTTGAACGATTGGTAGAATTTACAAGTGAAGACTTCGGCTTGGAGTTCCCTTCATGGGAAGATTTTTTAACTAAATATTTAATTACTTTAACAAACAGAGGTCTATTCAAGATAATCTATTTCTTTTTGATTAAGCTATGTGAGAATGTGTCTTTCAATAAATCTGTCCCTTTCATCTAAGTTGTCAAATATTCTTGACATAAAACTGTTAATGCTATTACCCTATTAGGCTTTTAATACCAATAAATTCTTTAAAATTCTAATGTTGGTAATTTGTGTCCTCTCTCTCTCCTTTATTGGTTTGTTTTCTAATTATTCTGGTTAGAGATTTATCAATATCTCCTCAAAGAGCCAGCTTTGGGGTTTATTGATTTTCTTTGATTTTTTTGGCTTTCTATTTCAATGATTTATAGTCTGATCTTATTTTTTTCTGTATAATTGAATTTAACTTGCTCTTCTTTTTTTCTAGATTCTAAAGATGGAATCTGAGGTCACTGATTTGAGACCTTTTTTTCTTTTTTGAGACACAGTGTTGCCCTGTCACCCAGGCTGGAGTGCAGTGGCGCGATCTCCGCTCACTGCAAGCTCTGCCTCCCAGGTTCACACCATTTTCCTGCCTCAGCCTCCCAAGTAGCTGGGACTATAGGTGCCCGCCACCATGCCCAGCTAATTTTTGGTGTTTTTAGTAGAGATGGGGTTTCATAGTGTTAGTCAGGATGGTCTCGATCTCCTGACCTTGTGATCTGCCCGCCTGGGCCTCCCAAAATGCTAGTATTATAGGCGTGAGCCACTGCGCCCGGCGAGACCTTTTTTTCTAATGTAATTATGGTGTGCTATAATTTTCCCTCTAAGTACTGCTTTAGCTGTGTTCCATAAATTTTGAAGTTTTGTTTTTTTCTTCATTCAGGTCAAAATACTTTTCAATTCCCCTTTTGATATCTTCTTTAATGGATTGTTTAGAAATGTATTGTTTACTTTCCAAATACTTGGAACTAGTTGGGACAATTCGTATTCTAATATCTTCTTTCTGGGTTTGCTAATTTAATTTCATTTTAGTAAGAGAACGTATTTTGTATGATATGAATCCTTCAAATTTTTTGAGACTTGTTTTATGGTTCAGAATATAGTCTAACTTGGTGAGTGTTCTGTCTACACTTGAAAAAAAAAAATGTGTTCTGTCATTGGGTGAAGGCAGCAACTACTGATACGATAAGGTGTCAATGAGAAAAAGTTGGGTAACAGTATTGTTCAAGTGTTCTATAACCTTACTAATTTTCTGTCTGTCTGTGCTACCAATTATTAAGAGAGAGATTGTGGATTTTTCTTTATCTTTACAGTTATATCAGATTTTGCTTTAGGTATTTAAAGTTTTAGTCTTTGGGGCCTAAATGTTTAGAGCTGGTTGTCCTCTTGATGAACTGACACCTTTACCATTATGAAATAACCATGTTTATCTTAGTATCAATGGGAATATTCTTTACTTTATAATATACTTTGATATTAATTTAGTTACTACCAGTTTGTTTGTTTTAACTAGCATTAGCATTGCATTTTTTTCATTTTGACTTTTAACTTATTTGTATTTTTACTTTCAAATGCATTAGATGGTTGTCTACAGTACCTGTTGGGAACAGGCAGTTTTAATTCTGTGTGAATTCTGGGTATTATTTCCTCTAATCCTTCTAGGTAGCTCTTTTCCCAAACAGTTTCCTCAAATGCATGCACTGATTAGTACTAAACTGAATACTACAAATTTGCAGAATTTTCCCTACATAGCTCTTTCCTCTCTGGTACTCTGCCCTGTGAAATCTAACAACCTTGGCTTCCCCAGGCTTGCAGCTAAGTCTTCTCAACACAAGACCACTAGATTCTGCCTGGGTTCCCTCTTCCTATACCGCAGAGTAGAAACTTTTTCCACACAATAAGTTGGGGCAATTGTAGGGTATTCTTCATTTGTCTCCCATTTCCAGGATCATTATCTTTCATGGCCTAATACCCTATATATTGAGTGCCCTTTTTAAAAAACATATTTTCGTCTGATGTTTTTGTTATTTCAAGCAGTAGGGTAAGTCTAGTTCCTGTTATTTCATCTTGACCAGAAGTAAAATCTCTCAATCTTCTTTTTAATATTTTCTAGAACATAGAATCTCAGTTGCCAAGTAAATCAAACATTTTTTTCTTTTTTTTTTTTTAGACAGAGTCTCGCTCTGTCACCAGGCTGGAATGCAGAGGCACGATCTCAGCTCACTGCAACCTCCGCCTCCTGGGTTCCAGCGATTCTCCTGCCTCAGCCTCCTGAGTAGCTGGGATTACAGGTGCCCACCACCACATCTGGCTGATTTTTGTATTTTTAGTAGAGACTAGGTTTCACCAAGTTGGCCATGATGGTCTTGATCTCTTGACCTCGTGATCCACCCACCTCAGCCTCCCAAAGTGCTGGGATTACAGGTGTGAGCCACCACGCCCAGCCAAACATGTTTTTAATTTTTGAAATTCTGAATGACTATAATCTATTAGCAACAAGTATAAAGTTTAAGACATACTGATACACTTCGGAATTCACAAATATGCTCTAAAATGTTTTCCCTTTAATCATATGAAGCATGTGTTTCAAATTCTGAAGCATTGTTTTGTTCATAGTACCAGTCTGATTATTTTCCCCATATAAGGAGTAAACTACTCTGAAAGAGTCTTTTCCTCTTTTTTTTGGTTAACTAATGTGACAACTTTAAAAATTACATTTAACTTAAATTCAAACACAAAGAAATCAGTAATAATACCTCCCTGAGTTAGAAATACATTCAATTCTCTTTGGTCTTGATGCTTAAAAACTTGTAAGGTTTATAATTTTGATGAAGAAATGCCCTGCACACTTTCAAGAACAGGTAGTGAGACAGCTTAAAGAGGGCTTGGAAATTCAGTCGTTATGTGTTGGATTTTCAGCGTTTAGGGATGATGTATACTTGCCTCTAGTGACTCTACAGCCCTATACCCTGCACAATTTCTGGTGCTCATCGAATGCTGAAAAACAAAACAAAACAAAAACTTCCCTTTTGTTGCCCACACAAAAAAAAAATCAATAAGAGTGCAATCTTTTTCACACTTACATGCACGCATACACAAGCATACCCCACCATCCAAAAGAGTCATAAACAACTAGCTCTGATAAAAGAGGACATCTCCAAAAGCGGCACCGGAAGGTTTGTGGGGGAACAGAGGAGGGAAGAATCAGTTATTGGAAGAAAGAAGGGACAGAGAAGTTTCTGGAAAGGGGACGGTCGAATACACTTTTTTTTTTTTCAGACGGAGTTTCGCTCCTGTTGCCCAGACTGCAGTGCAATGGTGCAATCTCAGCTCACTGCAACCTCCGCCTCCCAGGTTCAAGGGATTCTCCTGCCTCAGCCTCCCAAATAGCTGGGATTACAGGTGCCCATCACCACGCCTTGGTAATTTCGTATTTTTAGTAGAGATGGGGTTTCACTGCACTGGCCAGACTGGTCTCGAACTCCTCACCTCAGGAGATCCACCGTCTCGGCCTCCCAGAGTGCTGAGATTACAGGCATGAGCCACAGTGCCAGCGAGTACAGTTTTAAAAAGAATGAAATGTACTAAGTATTTGGAGGATGAGAGTTAGGAGAGCAAGGAAGGGAGAGAAAGCTACGTGGTCAAAGCCTCCAGGGTGTGAAAAGGTCTAGAGTGTCCCGCAGGATGGAAACCTTCAGGTGGCAGGGAGTGGCTGGCAAAGAGCTGGGAGGCGGGTGGGCTCTGGGGGGCCCCAGGCCTCACAGGATTTTGAGGCCTGGGGCTTCTTCATCCTAGGAAGAATGAGGTGCTGGAAAGTGCCCCCCTGAACTTTTGAAAGCCAGTTACATGGAAAACAGTGTCACATAGGGAGTGACAGAAAGTAAGAAAATCAATTAAAAAGTTACTGCAGGGCAGGGTGGGTGGCCCATGCCTATAATCCCAGCCCTTTGGAAGGCTGAGGCAGGGAGATCACTTAAGCCCAGGAGTTTCAAGATAAGCCTGGGCAACATGGCAAAAACCCAGCTCTACTAAAAATACAAAAATTAGCAGGGCTTGGTGGCGTACGCCTGTAATCCCAGGGAGACTGAGGTGGGAGAATCGCTTGAGCCTGGAAGGCAGAGGTTGAAGTGAGCTGAGATCATGCCACTGCACTCTGACCTGGGCAACAAATCCAGACCTTGTTTCAAAAAAAAAAAAAAGTTACTGTAGTAGCCCAGGCAAAAGACATTGATGGCTTTTCACATTCCAGAATATTCCTGGCATGAGAATTTTATGAGCACATAAAATTAGAACTCACCTATTGGTGTCCACACACTAACAGAATTAGGAGATTCCCTACGTGGATTCCCTCCCATTCTTTCCAACTCCACCTCCCACAGAGAAAATGTTTTGTTTACTGTAGCTTTAAATTGTTTTAAATTTTACATCTTTACTTTTCACAATACCTAGAAGGGATGCGGGCAGAGAGAAAGTGGTTAATAGATAACATCGCCCTTAGAGAAAGGCAACACTGGATAAAATATAACTGCGTGACCTGCTCTTGCTCCCAGCACGTGCAAATGGCGCAGTCCCCTCAAGCTTCGTTAATGAAATCAGGGAGTGACACAAGGGCTGTAACCTCCAGGCGGGGCGGGGACCCAGCCCACTGAGTGCATTCCCCAGAGACAGAGCCTCCTCCACTGGGCCCCTATAGCTGGAAATACAGAGAGATAAAACCAAACATGAATAATGAGCCTGTCATTCAGGTGTTAGCCTCCACTTTGAAAATGCACTACAACTATTTCCAAGATAAGAACTGAGGCCGGGCGCGGTGGCTCAAGCCTGTAATCCCAGCACTTTAGGAGGCCGAGACGGGCGGATCACGAGGTCAGGAGATCGAGACCATCCTGGTTAACCCGGTGAAACCCCGTCTCTACTAAAAAATACAAAAAACTAGCCGGGCGAGGTGGCGGGCGCCTGTAGTCCCAGCTACTCGGGAGGCTGAGGCAGCAGAATGGCGTAAACCCGGGAGGCGGAGCTTGCAGTGAGCTGAGATCCGGCCACTGCACTCCAGCCCTGGAGACAGAGCGAGACTCCGTCTCAAAAAAAAAAAAAGAACTGAAAGCCTGAGCTGAGTACAAGCTCTGCCTTGAGCAACTGCAAGGGAATCTAGAGCCAGGGCACCCTTCCGTGAAAGATTAGAATTACTGCCACACCTGTGTTTCGCAGGTGGTTTTTCGAGAGGGCAGCGAGTGAAAAAATACAGCGGATGAGATGATATGTAAATATAAAATACTAACAAATAAATACACATAACATAGTATTTGACTTTAACAATCAGGAAAGGCTTTCCTTTACCAACAGCCAACACACGCATATATGATACGTGTTATGAGAACATGGCATTGGCCAGGCATGGTGGCTGACGCCTGTAATCCCAACACTTTGGGAGGCTGAGGTGGACAGATCACTTGAGGCCAGGAGTTCAAGATCAGCCTGGCCATCATGGTGAAACCTGTCTCTATTAAAAATACAAAAATGAGGCCAGGTGCGGTGGCTCACGCCTGTAATCCCAGCACTTTGGGAGGCCGAGGTGGGCTGATTATCTGAGGCCAGGAGTTCGAGACCAGCCTGGCCAACATGGTGAGAACCTGTCTCTACTAAAAATGCAAAAATTAGCCAGGTGCGGTGGCACAACCCTATAGTCCCAGCTGCTTGGGAGGCTGAGGCAGGAAAATCGCTGGAACCCGGGAGACGGAGGTTGCAGTGAGCCGACACTGTCCCACTGCACTCTAGCCTGGGTGACAGAGCAAGGCTCCATCTCAAAATAAATAAATAAATAAAAATACAAAAATTAGCCAGGCATGGTGGCGCACACCTATAGTCCCAGCTACTCAGGTGGCTGAGGCAGGAGAATCTCTGGAACCTGGGAGGTGGAGGCTGCAGTGAGCTGAGATCGCGTCTCTGCATTACAGCCTGGGCAACAAAGCAAGACTCCATCTCAAAAACAAATAAACAAACAAACAAATAAATAAATAAATAACATGGCATCTTATTTTCTGGGTTCTTCTTGTTTCCTTCTCTACTTTGTCTCTGTGTCTATTTTTACATCTCTGAGATCATTCCGAGGCACTGAGCAATTGTCTGAGGATGTCTGCTACTGTTTTTCATAGCCATCTGCCATCTTTGCTGGCTCTTCATGTATTCCCGGGACTCTTTCTACCTTGTCTTAGAACTCATCTGAGCCTCAGGGTCTACTTGAGATAGAAACGCAGTATCTTAGGACAAGCTCTACCCAAGGAAGGAATTCGGGCCACAAGGAGCCTCCGAATGTCCCAGCTTGCTCATCCCTGGGTGAACACAGCTCTGGCTGTAATTCAAAGCTCTCCTAAAAGTGTAACCACCCAAGGCGTTCACCTTGCTTGCTGCCTAGACAGAGCTGAGTCATCAAGACAGAGGAACTGCAATAGAGAAAGAGTAATTCATGCAGAGTTGGCTGTGCAGGAGACTAGAGTTTGATTATTACTCAAATCAGTCTCCCCGAGCTTTCGGGGAGCAGAGTCTTTAAGGGTAACTTAGTGGGTGGCGGGAAGCCAGTGAGCCGGGAGTGCTGATTGGTCAGAGATGAAATCATGGGGAGTCAGAACGGTCTTCTCGCATCAAGTCAGTTCCTGGTTGGAGGCCACAAGGTCAGATGAGCCGGTTTACTGATCTGGGTGGTGCCAGCTGCTCCATAAGTGCAGGGTCTGCAAAATATCTCAAGCACTGATTTTAGGAGCAGTTTAGGGAGTGTCAGAATCTTGTAGCCTCCAGCTGCATGACTCCTAAACCATAATTTCTAATCTTATGGCTAATGTTAGTCCTACAAAGGCAGTTTAGTTCCCCGGCAAGAAGGCGGTCTGCTTTGGGAAAGGGCTGTTACCGTCTTTGTTCAAACTATAAACTAAGTTTCTCCCAAAGTTAGTTCAGCCTATGCCCAGGAATGAACAAGGACGGCTTGGAGGTTAGAAGCAAAATGGAGTCAGTTAAGTTGGATCTCGTTCACTGTCTCAGTCATAAATTTGCAAAAGCAGTTTCAAAAGCTGTGCTTGTCAGTTGGCCTCACATCTGCATGTCTACTGTGGCCACAAAATTTCCAGAGCTTAGCACCTTTCTCCACTTTTGTTGGACACCTGGCTCATCCCACAAGTACTTCTGCAAATACACTTTTTATTTAAGTTATTTGCTTTCCTCGGAAACTAGAGCATCATTGAGGGAGCAAATGTCTGTAGAGTTCTTAGAGGCTAGAGGAGCTCTCAATCCCGAGGCTGAAGCATGGAAGCCCGACATTGCTCCAGAGTACGGGCTTGCTCTCATGACAACCTCAGGTTCAAGATCAACAGCTGGTGATATTTAGGGAAGGCCTTGCTTTGTTTTGGTGTGTAGTTAAGCATCACTCCCGTTGAGGAGTTTTACACACACACACACACACATAGAGAAATACAGAGAGCTGAAGATAGATATGCAGGTAGGCAGAGTATGTGGAGATACAGCACCAAGGTCAGAAACATCAGTGGGGTCCAAACTCAAATGGCTTCACAGTCTTCCAAGGCACACTAATGTGTAAATGTGGTTGGGGGGGGGGGGGGTGGAGAGGACAATAGGGAAAGATAAGAGCTTCAGGGAAGTGAAGAGTGCCCAAGGTCTTCACATTTCAATGATTTTAAATTCATATTTTGAGACATGTCTGCAGGCAGCAGAGACGTCCTGATTCTGTCATGCTGCCAGAACACTGCTTCCTCTACTGCTGTTGTTGTTGGCACTAAACCTTACTGCCCAGACTGCCACCCAATTAGTAATAGGATTCATCAACACTTTTGAATTAAGTGAGGGGGGAGGTACAGAAAGATGTCATTCATTCACGCCCACCATCATAGGAGATGCAAACTTCATAAAACAAATCCATGCCCTCAACCAGCCAGGGAACAATGTGAGGACATAGGGTTTGTAAATAAGGGCCGGATTACAAAGCAGTGCAGGATTAATGTAAACAAGCCTGGCATGGAAAAATACCCATCATGGGGTGTTAGAGTAGGATGGATTCTTTCCAGATGTGGTCAACTAGAAAAACATCACAAAAATATCTGGGGCTGGGCACAGCGGCTCACACTTATAATCCCAACACTATGGAATGCTGAGGCAGGAGGATTGCTTGAGCCCAGGAATTCATGACTAGCCCAGGCAACACAGAGAGACCCCGTCTGATGAAAGAAATTATCTGAGCATGGTGGTACACACCTGTAGTCCCAGCTACTTGGGAGGCTGAGGAAGGAGGATCACTTAAGCCTAGGAGTTCAAGGTTGCAGTGAGTTCTAATCATGCCATTGTACTGCAGCCTCAGCAACAGAGTAAGCCCCTGTCACCCCCACTCCCAAAACTGGGATTTTTACTATGCTTGAAAAATAAATCGGATTTTAGAGATAGAGTAATGTAAGGTCAGTCTCCTCATTTATTGCAAAAAATATTATTTTCAGACATTAAAATTGCAATGGACATTCACACTGCCTCCACAGACCAACTGAGCTTATCTGTGGAGCCTGACAAAGATGACAAGGAGAGTTATTGAAAAAGGTTTCTGAAGTCTGGAATGTAATCTAGAGATGGGTTCTAGGAGCACAGATGATCCAGATTAAAGAAAATAGATAAAGCTGTGTGGACAGCTCTTCCCCATCACTGTGAAATCTGCCAGAGAGCCCAGACACCACTCCTGATCTCCCAGCTACAACAGCAGTACCAACAGCTTGGATAACTCATCCCAAGGAGAGTCTAAACTATCCAGAAAGGATAGATCTGTCAAAATATTTGTGTAAGCTTGGCAATTTTGAGCTGCTTATTAATAGGTTTTTTTCCAACTCAATTTGCTGTGCAAAGTTCCATAATTAAACTTCCAACAATACTTCATTTTGGTTGGAGTTAAAAATCTTCACAAAATAAATAGAAGTCCTGGTATAGCTACCATCTGAGGGCCTCTAAATGATTCGCATGCAACATCCTGTCTTCATCATTGTAAATGTGAGGGTTCTTGGATTGCAAGCAACCAAACCCAGATCAAACTAATTTAAGTAAAAATAGATTTTATTGGCTCATAGAATGGGAAGCAAGTCTCCAGAAACAGATCTTATGAGAGAGTAAGAGCTAAATGCTAGTCTCTCTGGGGTAATACCCTTGAATGAATGAGCACTAGTTGTTTTTAATCTCGGCCTAACACTCAACTTCCACAAGGAGACTGTGACTGAACTTGGGTCACATGCTTACTTCATGGTAGGTAAGTGGGAAATGCCTTGGACACCAGTCCCATCAACATTATCCCCAGTAAAAGTTTTGTTTTCCTAAGGGAAATTGAGGTGCAATTTTGGAGGGAGAGAAGATGGATTGTTGACACTCAAAAACAATGGAGCATCACGTGTAAGTGCAGCATCATTAGAATTACGACGCCCATATTACCTTTGGAAGAAGGTAAGAGTTTTGAGTGTTTTATCAAGTGTAGCAATGCTGTGTTTAAACGTTGCCTAGACATCATCCAGCTCTGTGACCATTACCTTGAGCTAACTTATAGCATGGTAGGCTATAAGGACAGTAACACAACATGGAATCACTATCTTCAGAATAAGATGATGCTTTCAAACATTAGTGAACCTCCCTAGCATTCAAAAGATCATTTGGGTGAATTTCAAGGAGCAGGCAAGGAAAAGAAAAATATTAACAATATGCTTTTTCTGATATTTTTTACATGAAGTTTGAGGGAAATTAGCATCTCTTGAAAACTTCTCTTCATGACTTTTCAGATTTCTGTTGATTTTAGACTCACGTCACCCATCATTTGTCTTTAGCTTAATCTGCTGTCACCAGGAGCGCTAGTATGATATATTTTTCTTTTGATTAAAAAGGAGATCATTATATTTAAGTATAAAATTTTGGAAAATCTTCTAAAGACAGAATGATCTCCCTAGCAGAGTGGCGATTTCCTTTCTCCAGAAGGTTGCCAACTAAGGACAACTGCTGGTCAGAAGACAGCAGTCGTGTGTTGTGTCATGAGTGGCCAGATCACGAAACCTTTATGTCCGTTTCAATAAGAAGATTCTGTAGTTCTAAATCTGTTTAATAGCCTGAATCTTAAAACACAGCCTGACAGCCAAAGAAAAGGACTTACATTTCAGAGGGTATCATCAATTTTACCTAAAAATAGCTTAAATCATTTTAAAAATCAACCTGATGAGGCTAAGTTGGATTTATTTATGAAAAATCATAAATAATAGTAAATACAATGTGTTTGTTCTGCAAGATAGGGTGTTGTTTTTAACCAGTGTATTAGGGTTCTCTAGAGGGACAGAACTAATGGAACCCAAATATATATAAAGGGGAGTTTATTAAGTGTTAACTCACATGATCTCAAGGTCCCACAATAGGCCATCTGCAGGCTGAGGAGTAAGGAAAGCCAGCCCAAGTTCCAAAACTAAAGAACCTGGAGTCTGATGTTCAAGGGCAGGAAGCATCTAGCACAGGAGAAAGATGTAGGCTGGGAGGCTAGGCCAGTCTCTTTTTCACATTTTTCTGCCTGCTTATAGTCTAGCTGCACTGGCAGCTGATTAGATTGTGCCGACCCAGATTAAGGGTGGGCCCGCCTTCCCCAGTCCACTGACTCAAATGTTAAACTCCTTTGGCAACACCCTCACAGACACCCAGGATCAATACTTTGTATCTTTCAATCCAATCAAGTTGACACTCAGTATCAACCATCATAGCCAGGCTTCTCGAGCAGTTGAAGCAAGTGATTCTAACCAAAAGAAGAATTCTCAAATAGAAAATGACTTAATTGTTAATGATATTTCTAAGTTCTTTATTTATACTTTGAAGTCATAGAACGGCATGATAGCATATTGAAGTATTATCAATTGCACTAAAACAGACATTATCCAAGACCAGCAAAAATGGGTTGGGAATATAAAAATTCTATGTAGTTATGAAAAAAGGAAAATAAAAAGCCCATAAAACTGCTTAAGAGTCTAAATGTAATGATTTCATGATAAAGTATCTTTTAATGTATAAAATTAAAATCCTTTCTAAATGAGCTAAAATGCTGACAAAATAATAGCAATTGAGATTCATACATTTCGATCATTATCAAACTGGTAATTCTAGAGAAGGAGGGGGAGTTGAAGCTCGTCAGAGGATCCTACATCTCCAATTATTTTTTTAAAATGCTTAATGAATGGCAGCAATCTAAAACTGTCAATAAGGACTGGTTAAATAAATCCTGAGGTAGGCATTCAATGATATACCATGCAGCCATAAAAAAGAATGGAGGACTCCATCATGCCTTGATATAGAAATCAAGATCTAGATCAATTTATATTAGTTGCCACTTGAGGGAAAAGAAAAATAAATCAGAGAATGTTTATACATCTATGTTGATGAGCACTGATTGTCTCTGAAGGACATATAAGAAACTGGTAACATTGGTTGATTCCAAAGGGAGCTGGGTAGCTGGAGAACCAGATTGAATGAAGAAGATTTTTACTACATACCTTTTATTTTTTCTCTCTGTCTCTTGGATTAAGACAATGCCAATATACTACTTATTTAATACATAAACAAAATTCATTTTTAGACTTCTTAATGTATTAAATTGCTTCTAATAATGGATGACAGTGGCTGGGCGTGGTGGCTCACACCTGTAATCCCAACACTTTGGGAGGCTGAGGCAGTTGGATTGCTTGAGGCCTGGAGTTTGAGACCAGCCTGGCCAACATGGTGAAACCCCATCTCTACTAAAAATACAAAAATTAGCCAGGCATGGTGGTGCACATCTGTAATCCCAGCTACTCGGGAGGCTGAGGCAGGAGAATCGCTTGAACCCAGGAGGCAGAGGCTGCAGTGAGCTGAGATCATGCCGATGCACTCCAGCCTGGGTGATAGAGTGAGACTCCATCTCAGAAAAAATAATAATAATAGTAACGGATGACATTATGGAATATTAAACCCAGAATTACTTGGTAGTGCCATCAAATGGAATTTGGTCAGTTTGGTAGAGGTATACAAATATTAAAGTGGTGATTGGTGTCAACCTTCAACAACACCTGTTAAGCAACAGTTTCTTTCAACCTCTATTAAGAACATACCACACTCAAAAACAGGGTGGTCAAGAGCAAATCTGCTGCTACTGAACAGAATCACTAGGGACAAAGGAAGAGAGTTTTTCTTTTTAGTCTTTGTGCCAAATGCAGTATGCACAAATGTCAGAATCAGGGGTGTAAGATCTTATTTTCTATAATTCAACCTGATTTCTATTCGGAGCCCTCCCTTTCCTCCGCCAAAATTCAATATTCTCCCTTTCTTTCCAAGAATGTCATCTAAGTTCTAGGAAATCCGCATTGTGCCCAGGGATGAGGCATAGGAGGGAGGTGGCGTCTGGTGTTCTCTATGTCTGTCCATGAAGGCACCTGTTCAGACGGCCGGTGCCCCTCCTGGACCCCCATTTGGGTGTATGGTCTATGCCTTGTGTCTAACAGAGCTTCCAAGACCCCAAAATACTTAAGCTCTGGCATTTTCCCTCTGGTTCTTCCTTTCACCCCTCTGGGCTGCCTTAGCAGTGCAAGGCACCTTTTCCTCTTGTGGAAGAAGAACGCCTTGCTGTTACTCATTCTCATTTCTGCCATATCTTCTATCTGTCTCCTGTCCTTTCTACTCCCCTGCTAGTCTGTTAAAACTCAAATGCCGGCCGGGCGCAGTGGCTCACGCCTGTAATCCCAGCACTCTGGGAGGCCGAGGTGGGTGGATCATCTGAGCTCAGGAGTTCGACACCAGCCTGGCCAACATGGTGAAACCTCATCTCTACTAAAAATACAAAAATTAACCAGGCATGGTGGCGTATGCCTGTAATCCTAGCTACCCACAAGGCTGAGGCAGGAGAATCGCTGGAACCCGGAAGGCAGAGGCTGCAGTGAGCCGAAAATTACGCCACTGCACTCCAGCCTGGGCGGCAGAGCAAGTCTCCATCTCAAAAACAAAAACAAAAACGGAAAAACTCAAATGCCAAGAATATATTTCTTTGTTTTCCTTGAATTTTTATCCTTTGCATGAGAATCCCCCTGAAAATGAGAAGTTTAGTCACTCCAGGGGTTCTCAAATTTTGCTGCATATTAAAATCCTCTAGAGTGCTTTTCAAAAATACCCATATTTGGGCCAGGCCTAAAGATATACTGATTTACTCAATCTGAGGGTGAGGTCCAGATAGGATTCATTTGTAAAAACTTTCCAGGTGATTCCAATTCATAGTTAGTTTGAGAAGTAGTGAGCTTGGGAAAATGCAAATAAAAGAAAAAAAAAAAAAATACTGGGAAAAGAAAACTTTGGTTAATATTTTATAATATTGTACAATCCTAAATGTATCAATATTATGCAATCGTACATAAATACCAGAAGATGGAAAAGTCCTTGAAAATGAATTTGAATGTCAGTGTGAATAAATTAGAAGAAAACTGTGGAAACCTTACATACTGTAGGCATCTAATACCTTTTTTTCTTTTTGAAGGCTCAGGATATCTGAATGCTTAGCAAATCCTGGCATGGTATTTGGAAATCCTTGTTTTCCAACTTAACATATTTCAGCTGTCTTACATTTTTTTCTAAAGTCCAGCGGCTGGTTAGGAGAAAGCTAGCTCAGATTCTCATGGAAAGAAGACAGTTCTGGCTTGCTTTACACTGTAAGAACAGGCATGCCAGAACAAATGAAATACTGATGTTCACTAAAAAGGAAAATTTACGGATCCAAAATCCAAAGAGCTTCAGGGTGGGCACAATGTGGCCCCTTGTCCCATGCTCTGAGAAAGGTGAGGGCCCTGACCCATGTTCATAAGGCCACACCCAGCTTCTTTCTCTGGAGAGGCCTCTGAGACCTTGAACTCTCAGGAGATGCCAAGGTCTTGACCTTTCGGGGGATTCAAGAGCACAGCATTCTTGCTCAGAATGAATCAGTCCAGCAAAGAGTTTATTTCTTGAGCAATTAAATCTCATGATTAGAAAAGATACCAGTGTTAGAACCGGATGTACAGAATGTGAGCTCCAAACCATGCCTCTACGATGCGCCAGTGGGTAACCTTGAGCATATTAATGACCCTCTCTGTGCCTCACTGGCCACATGTATAAAGCAAGGATAATACTGGAACCTTCTCACTAGAGTTTTCATGAGAATTGAATGAGAAAATATTGATAAAAGCCCTCATATGGAAAGCCCTCAGTAAATGCTAGTTAATATGATCTTTTACTTAGTTACATGGATGATTCCAGTCTACCACATGCCTAAGAAATGGTGCAGATCACCCTAAAAGCAATAAGCAATGAGACAGGACTATAACACCAAGAGAGTGAAAAAGACAAAGAGGGACCACGCAATGTTTCCAAGCTAGCATTACAATTGATCCAGCAGTAAGACTGGCCCTCTGTAACCCCAGCATTGGGTAGCCCTCCACTTGCTCCTTGGCACATTATATGGACATCACCATTGTGGTCCATCTAAGGGCAGGGAGTGTGCATTGCTCATCTTTGTTCTTCTATAGCCTGGCTCCTCATATGTGCTCAATACATAGATGTGGAACTGAACTGCAGTAGTCACCCCTTATCCACTGAGGATATGTTCCAAGACCCCCACTGGATGCCTGAAACCATGAGTAGTACTGGACCCTATATATTTTATGTTTTTCCTATACATACATACCCAGGATAAAGTTTAATGTGTAAACTAGGCACAAAGATGAACAACAATAAATAAAAATAAAATAGAACAGCTATTACAACATACTATGGTGAAAGTTACGTGATAAATTTGAGAACTTTCACCTTTTCACTTAAAAGAAGGACTTTACAGCTTCTCTTTGACATATCTGAATTGTCAGCATCACTATTGTTGTGCTTTCATTAGGAAAAATCAGGACGACGTGAGCACCAGCACTGTGATACCACGACAGGTGCTCTGATAACCCAGACGGCTAAGTGACGTGTGGGCGAGAAGCACAAGACAACATGGAGACGCTGGACAAATGGATGATGATTCACATCCTGGGCAGGACAGCATGAGATTTCATCACGCTACTCAGAGCAGCATGCAATTTAAAGCTTATGAATTGTGTTATTTCTGGAATATTCCATTGAGTATTTTTGGACCGCTATTGACCGAAAGTAACTCAAAGGGCGGAATGTGAAGGCCTGGATAGAGAGACTACTGGAATCATCTTGTTTTCCACTTGCAGTGACTTAGTCCTTGTTTAAACTTGCGGAAAAAATGGAGAATGGTTGAAGGGAGGAGAGTAGGGGCTGTTTCACTTTAGACTCAGTACTGACAAGAGCTCCAAAATCATACATCTCAAAGCCATTCCATGCCTGTCACCAAGCAGGCTGGTAGGGTGCCATCCACTGCCCCTCCAGGTCCTGCCCCCTTTCAGGTCCCTCCCTGAGTTTTCCAGAATTTTCCAGAATTTTCCTGGAGGCTCATAGCCTCGCATTTCCTCCCCCATCTGTTCTCCCGGAGGACTGTGCTAAGACTCTTTCTTCCTCTGCTCCTCAAGACTCTCAGGAAGCCCAAAGAGTTCTGTTCTCAAAAGGTGGAGCAGATCCCCAAGGGGAGCACTGCCAAGAGTTCCATACCAGATGCAAAATAGCTATGGCTTTTATATAATTACCAACTTAATGATCCATAAAATTCACTATTTAAAGTAAGAAAAGGGGTTTTGAAAGTCTTTGAAGCTTACTCACATGGTAAAATATACATTATGTAAAAAGAATAATGTGACAATAGGTCCATGGGGGTTAGCAATTATTACTACTCACTCAGGCAGGATTTTTCACTTTTCTTCCCACCCTTGCAATCTAGAGCTTTCCTCCCCCGGAAACGTAATGTTTGCACACTGGTAAGTGATATCTCAAAACCCGACCTTGAGTCCAATGAAAGTCATGGAGACAAACTGTGCCAAGAGCACATGAATCACAATTAGTTTAAGAAACAAAACAAAACACCCACCTACATATTAACTTTCTCACTCTTTCCCTTCTGAGAACACGGAGAGAGTCTGAAGCATCACCTTCTTGGATGTGCAGTTTCACGGTCTGGCCTTGGTCACAGTTGCTAGCACATCCTACCAGGTTCCTTGATCAAGGACCACCTGGGGCAATACTTGGTCAAAACTCACTTCTGTACAAGTTCTATACGAGTTATCATCAGTGTGCTTTCTTACAGAGATAGGAAGAATAAAGGAGAATGAGAAAGAATATTAAGAGGAAATAGTATGGAGCCTTTGGTAACTTCCTTCTTTTTCTTTTCTTTTCTTTTCTTTTCGTTTCTTTTTTTCTTTCAGACAGGGTCTTGCTCTGTTGCCTAGGCTGGAGTACAGTGGTGCGATCACGGCTCATTGCAGCCTTGACTTCCCGGGCTCAATCGATCCCTTATCTCAGACTCCCAAGTAGCTGGGCCTACCCATGCATGCCACCAAGCCCAGCTAATTTTTATAGAGACAAGGGTTTACCATGTTGCCCAGGCTGGTCTCGAACTCCTAGCCTCAAGCAATCTGCCCACCTCTATCTCCCAAAGTGCTAGGATTACAGGCATGAGAAACCGTGCCCACCGCCTTTGATAATTTCTAACAACCTGCCATTGATTGATAATTCAATTTTCTATTGCTGTGTAATAAATCAGCCCAAACTTAGTAGCATAAAACTGCAGCAACTTTCATGAGGAGGAGGAAGAGAGGAAAGAAGAGAAGGAGGAAATCCTCTGATGTTTTCATGGGTTTATTGGGCTCAACTGGGCAGATCTCACTCAGGATATCTCATGAGGTCGCTGTCAGATGGGGACTAGGCTGGGGTCTTCTGGAAGGCTTCCTTACTCCCAGGTCTGGCAGCTGGCTGGGAACAAAGCTGGGATTGCTGGCCAGACAGTTGCACATGGCTCTCCAGGTGTCCCCAGCATCCTCCCAGTAGGGCAGCTGGGCTCCAAGAGCAAGTATCCTGGGAAACAAAGCCAGGGGAATGCTGTATCACCATTTATGACCAGCCTCTGTGGTCACACATTTCTAACACATTCTATTAATCAGGACCAAAGGAAAGGGAATTAGGTCCTTGATGGGAAGAATGTCAAAGAACACATAGATGTGTTTTAAATCCACTGCAATTAGCATTGCTATGCTTTTCCTTCTTTATGGCTTTCAAAACCATGATTAAACAGTAAAAAGAAATGCTCACCAAATATAAACATCAAAAATAGGTTTCTCTGCTTCTTTTTACTCTGGCCATCAGTCCCTTCTTCTCAGCACACTCAGATTAGACAAAGCACCTGTGACACCTGTTTCTCCTCCTGCATTCATGCTCACTCCTAAATACATCTTCTTGTGAGCTCTCTTGGGTTGAGATCACTCACCATGAGGAAACCATAGGCCAGTGTTCATAATGGGTAGACTTGGCAGAAACTGATTTTATTTTTTTCCAAATATCCTTTCCATTGAACCACAATGCTGTCCCTAGTAGCCTTTGGCTGGTGTCATCACTGAGATTCCTCACACCCTGTCAATCGCCTCCCCCAGCTAATTTCCCATATGCTAGTGGTCTTCTTCCCATCACTGAAAACTCAGTCCTGAGCCTTTCCCTCTCTTTTTGGACTGCCACTTTGCACAGGCCTGTCCGTCTCACCACTGCCCCTTCCGATTGAATGACCAAAATATCTTTCTCGTATGTTGCCAGCCTTCCCAATTCTGACAAGACGTCTATAGTTTCTGGATGCATTTTACCCAAATTTCTGGTCATGGATCTCAAAGACTTCGTCATCACACATAGACATAAATGCAACCTGTTCCAAAGTAATTGTTATTCTCCACCAACTTTCTCCTGTTTCCAGTTTTGACTGCATGTTCAAAAACAACTTTTCATTATCCTGTCTCCACACTCATACTCCCATTGATAGAAGCTCTTCAATTTATCTACATTTTCTCACCTGCCAAATCACCTCAATGTGGTTGAACAAAAAGATCACATGACTTAGAAATAAGAGGCCCAAGTTCTGGCATTATAAACCTCATAATAAGATATTTAATAAAATCATTTGGAAGAGTAAAATATTATGACAATGATGAGATTCTCCATCTTTTGAAAGTTCTGCTCAAGTTTCATTGACCTTATGAATCTCCCATCAGTAAGCAAAGGAACATCCAGCTGTGTTGCTGCCCACAACAGCCTTTCCTGAGAGTTGGTGGCTGTGAACATCACCGAGTCTCTGTTTGCTAAAGGGAATGTCAACAAAGTCCTTGCCAAGAGTAATAGTTCTCTTTGCAGAACCTGTAGTAATCGCAAGGGACTCATGCTGTCTAAAGATACCAGGTGTCTTACACCAACACACACTAGACACTTTCTCAGAGAGCACATAGCTGAGGGCTTATCCTTAATTCCATCTGTGCAGCAAAATAAACTTACAACCAATGGTGAGGTCTCAAACTGCACCCAGCGAGGACCTCCTGCAAAGGCCGAGGAGATGTGGAGGGTTAAGCTTGAGGTGCCTGGCACACAGCCAGAGTAGTCTGGACTTGCCTATTTTGAGTTTGGTCAACTTGGGTCTTACAATAAAGTAGCAGCTGAAGGCCAAGAGCAGTGGCGCACATCTGTCGTCCCAGCTACTTGGGAGGCTAAGGCAGGAGGATCACCTGAGCTCAAGAGTTCCAGGCTGTAGTGTACTATGATCACACCTGTGAATAGCCACTGCATGCCGGCCTGGGCAACACAGCCCGATCTTGTTTCTGGAATAAAAAAAAATCAGCGAATACATGTGTGGCTCTCTAAAAGTTACTACATTTCATATGCATTATCTCAGTCACAATCCAGCAATATGTACCAGAATATATCATCTCTACTTTGCAAGCTGTGTCTAACTTCTGCATATCTCAAAGTTGTTTCTCTCTTTTTTTTTTTTTTCGTGGGGAGGCAGGGAGACAGGGTCTGGCTCTGTTACCCAGACCAGATTGCAGTGGTTTGATCTTGGCTCACTGCAGCCTCAAACTTCTGGGCTCAAGTGATTCTCCCACCTCAGCCTCCCAAGTAGCTGAGACTACAGGTGCCAGCGCCACTACACCTGGTTAATTTCTGCATTTTTTGTAAAGATGGGGTTTGATCATGCTGCCCAAGGCGGTCTGGAAATCCTGGGCTCGAGTAATCCTCCTACCTCAGCCCTCTAAAGTGCTGGGATTACAGGCATGAGCCACCACTCCTGGCACCTCTGCATATCTCATACCTAAAACATTGCCTACCCAGTGGACGCTTCAGACGGTTATTGAACAAAAAAAGTGAAGCTTTCACGCAAGTTAATTGCATGCTCATGTGGTCCAGCCCAGCTCTTTCAAACTAGGATTTGGTGACAAACCTCCAATTAATACGAAAGATCTATCCCATGTGCTTCCTTTGTGCATATAACTCTCTCAGGAAGCCTAGAAGGGGGAAATTTTGATGCTCTGTGAAGGGGTTTGGGTGTTCCTGATCCCCATCAATTTCATATCCTAGGAGCACCTCAAATAGGAAAAGGATTCCGACATCGACATTCCCTGAAAAGAACAATGTCCAAAAGCCTAAGGAGAGTTCTCCGCTGTGCACCACAGAGAGAGGGCTGGTGCATCTGGCTCTTCTGCAGGTGTCAATGGAAGCACCTGCAGGGGCAGCAGCAGCTCTCGAATCTCAGTGACACCCTCAACATGTGTTCATGTATTCATTTAACACATGGCTCTGGAGCACCTACTATACCCTCAGGCACTCTTCTAGATGCTGGGGACATACAGGGGAGCACAGCAAAGTCCCTGCTCTTAGGGAGATTATATTCTAGTGAGGTGAGACAGACAATTCATGTGTGTGCCGGTTGATAAACTCTATGGAGGTGGGAGGGGCAGGGCCAGGGAATGGAGAAGAGGTTGTCATTCTACATAGGATGGTCAGGGAGGCCCCTCATAAGGTGCCACTTGAGCAGATAACTAAAGGAAGCATATGAGGGTGAGCCATGCAGGTGTGTGGAGGCAGGTGTGTGGAGGTGTCAGGCAGGTGTGTGGAGGCAGGTGTGTGGAGGCAGGTGTGTGGAGGTGTCAGGCAGGTGTGTGGAGGCAGGTGTGTGGAGGTGTCATGCAGGTGTATGGAGGTGCCATGCAGGTGCGTGGAGGCAGGTGTGTGGAGGTGCAATGCAGGTGTGTGGAAGCAGGTGTGTGAAGACGGCATGCAGGTATGTGGGGCGCCATGCAGGTGTGTGGAGGCAGGTGTGTGGAGGTGCCATGCAGGTGCGTGGAGGCAGATGTGTGGAGGTGCCATGTAGGTGTGTGGAAGCAGGTGTGTGAAGATGACATGCAGGTATGTGGGGCGCCATGCAGGTGTGTGGAAACAGGAGTGTGGAGGTGCTATGCAGGTGTGTGGAGATGTCATGCAGGTGTGTGGATGTGTCATACAGGTGTGTGGAGGTGCCATGTAGGTGTGGAGGGAGGTGTATGGAGATACCACGCAGGTGTGTGGAGGTAGAGTGTTCCAGGTGGAGAAGAGAGCAAAGGAGAGGACCCTGAGGTGGAAGCAGGCTTGGCCTATTTCGCCACCACCACGGCGGCCTCAAGCCCCTTCTTTCAGTAACTCAAAACTTCAAGACCAAGAAGACTTTCTCCACACTCCATACCAAGATTTGAGTCTCCTGCGAGAGTCCAACTCATTCTTCTAATCTTCCAATAATTGAAAACAGATTTTATTCTCTCTTCAAGCAAAAATGTCACCAAAGTCTGCAATGGTGGCTCATGGATTCACAACCTGGTGTTGGTTTAAAAAAAGAAAAGAAAAGAAAAGATAGAGAGAGAGAGAGAAAAGAGAGAAAATGAGAAAATGGAAAGAAAAGAAGTGGAGGAGAAACTTCCATGTAGGATATAGACACCCTATATTGAACACACAGCATATAACCTTGTGTTTCCTAACTTGCATCCTGTAACAACCAACATAGTGTACAACCAACGTACACTATGGACATAGTGCAAGTGTTACTGCAGTATCTCAAAGGGCAAAAAACAATGCTAAAAGTCTTTAACAACCTGTAAACTCACAAAGCACAGTGCCACACAAATACAGCATTCAAATATTGTTTCAAAACTAACCTATATAATGATTAAAGCAATCATATCTTGGATACTTATTTGTGTAAACTAAGGCAAGCAATTTTGCCTGAGTATCAGTAACTTTATCTCTACAAAAGCACATTATATTAAATGAGGGCTACTCAATTTTAAAAGGAGTTCAGCATTTTTGGGAATTATCATGAAAAGATGTTCTTTTTTAAGCTCTTTAAAAAAAAAAAAAATCTAACCAGTCACGGTGGCTCACACCTGTAATCCCAGCACTTTGGGAAGCTGAGGCGGGAGGATCACCTGAAGTCAGGAGTTTGAGACCAGCCTGGCCAACATGGTGAAACCCTATCTCTGCTAAAAACACAAAAATCAGCTGGGTGTGGTGGTGCATGTCTGTAGTCACAGCTACTCGGGAGGCTGAGGCAGGAGAATCACTTGAACCCAGGAGACGGAGGTTGTGGTGAGCCAAGATCACACCACTGCACTCCAGCCTAGGCAACATAGCAAGACTCCACCTCAAAAAAATAAATAAATAAAATAAACCCACGTTAAAATCTTTCCTCTTGATCTATTTTGTACATTATTTATTTATTTCATATGTATTTATATCTCATAAGTTATTTCATTTCCGATATGCCAAATAAAGCATATTTCTTTGGCATAGTTCTAATTCAAGAAGCTGCTTTTTGTATCGGGACAGATTTCCTTCAAAATAGCATTACGGGTTGTTTGAAATTTGCAAAATAAAGAGAAGCTGAATGAATGAATAAATACTAAAGAGTTTATTTGATAATAAAGTCTTTCTATGATATCTCTATCAAACATTTTAAATGACCTACACCAAAGACATCTGGCCCTTCAAATACATTTAATCTCACTCTCTGTTTTTTCTTTTTTTTTTCTTTTTTTTTTTTTTGAGATGGAGTCTTTTTCTGTTGCTCAGGCTAAAGTGCAGTGGCATGATCTCGGCTCACTGCAACTTCTGCCTCCTGGGTTCAAACAACTCTTCTGCCTCAGCCTCCCTAGTAGCTGGGCTTACAGGCACCTGCTACCAGGCCCAGCTAAGTTTTGATTTTAGTAGAGACAGGGTTTCACTATGTCAGCCAGGCTGGTCTTGAACTCCTGACCTCCAGCAATCCATCTGCCTTGGCCTCCCAAAGTGCTGGGATTACAGGCGTGAGCCACCGCGCCCAGCCTATCTCGCTCTTAATACCAGCTGTCATCCCAGGATGCAGGGGTTCTGGTCTCCCCAATAGTGTTAAGCCCCCATGAAGCACTTGATAAACAGATGCTGATACCTCCGCACCCTCTCTCTGGCTGAAGCATGCGGCAAAGTGGTTGTACTGGGTTTCCTGACTCAGTCATGACTTGGCTGAGGAATTCTTACTGCCCAAGGGGCATTACCTGGAAGTTCTTACAGAAAATCATACCAAGAATACATTCAAAGAACAACTGCTCATTCTTCTCATGCTATTAACACAAAAGGTTTTCTCTCAACTTACAACATTGAATTTAGTGTTTGACTTTGAATTTTTCTAGATACTGCACAAAGAAGAGAAAATCTTCTTTTCTTTCTTTTTTTTTTTTTTTTTTTTGAGACAGGATCTCGCTCCATCAGCCAGGCTGGAATGAAGTGGCACAAACATGGCTGACAGTAGCCTCAAACTCCTGGGTTCAAATGAGCCCTCCACCTTAGCCTCCTGAGTAGCTTGGACTACAGGCAAATGCCACCACGCCCAGCTAACCTTTGTTGTTTTTGTTGTTGTTGTTGTTGTTGTGACAGAGTTTTCCTATGTTGTCCAGGCCTATCTCAAACTCTTCTGGGCTCAAGCAATCCTCCCACCACAGCCTCTCAAAGTACTGGGATTATAGATGTGAGCCATCACATCTGGCCCATTTCTAAGGTATTTTCATAACATAACTGGCAGCACTAGGTAATATTTAATTATTTAGAGAAATAATCCTAGATCCCGAGAACAAAAATTTTAATTATTTCAAATGTGAGGATCTGCAACAGCCTACAATGTGGCCACTAAAAATAAATAGGCAGTGTAATCAACAGTGTCTAGGTTTCTAGATAAAAATGGAAGAGCAGGCTGGGCACAGTGGCTCATATTTGTAATCCCAGCATCTTGAGAGGCTGAGGGAGGGAGGACCATTTGAGACCAGGAGTTCCAGACCACCCTGGGCAACAGGGTAAGACCCCTCCTCTCTATTTAGTTGTGGTTTGTTGTTGTTGTTTTGTTTTCTATTTTTTGTTGTTGTTATTATTTGTTTGTTTGTTTGTTTTTTGAGATGGAGTCTCACTCTGTTGCCCAGGCTGCAGTGCAATGGCACGATCTTGGCTCACTGCAACCTCTGCCTCCCAGGTTCAAGCAATTCTCCTGCCTCAGCCTCCCAAGTAGCAGGGACTACAGGAATGTGCTACTGTGCCCGGCTAATTTTTTGTATTTTTAGTAGAGATGGGGTTTTACTATGTTGGCCAGGCTGATCTTGAACTCCTGACCTCAAGTGATCCACCCACCTTGGCCTCCCAAAGTGCTGGGATTACAGGTGTGAGCCACCTCGCCTGGCCCCCATCTCTATTTAAAAAGAGAAAAAGGAAAAAAAATGGAAGAGTGGTTTGTCTTCTCTCTGAAACAAATGAAACATTTTTTTAAAAAAAATGAATTTAATAGATGCTTAATGCTTAACTAGAATCTTGTCATAATTTTGAAACATATTCAAGAAGAACTGCATAGGGAAGCAAAAATGAATTGGTCAAGGCAAGGGAGGAGCATGGGGGGATTTGCTGTGTATTCACCAGACTTACCCCTCTGCCTGCTTTGCACAAAGTCATACTGCATTTCCCAGTCTCCCTTACAGTTAGCTCTGGTATGCTACTGAATTTTGACCCACTGGATATGATGGGAGATTTCTTACTTCTGGATGAAATTTTTGAAAGAAAATGTGCACCTTCCTCACTCTCCTTTCCCTACAGCCAGAATGCATAGGCTTGGGAAACAAGGAGAGGGGTACAAAGAGCTCCTTTCAACTTTATACCAGATTACTTGATAAGGGAAATTTATTTTTCCACCCAAATCTTGGGACCGAAATGTTTGGAAGTCCTAATGCTCAAAGGAAAAAATTCTTCTGCCAGGGAACAAAGTTTGGGTTCTATTACATTACAAGCTGAGGCTATCACATGGCCATTCCAGGCTTTTCACACAAGTGACCCAAAAGGCAGTGGGGGAGGTCTCTGTATTGACAAGGAGACAGGGAGACACTGGGATGCTCCAGCTCAATCGATGTGAGGACCGCTAAGTCTGGACCCCAGGAGGTTGGCTGGGCTACCTCTTAAGACTTTCTGATCCAATATTTCCGGTCAATGAAAAATTGAGGTACAAGCTGAGCATCCCTAATCTGAAAAACAGAAATGCTCCAAATTCCAAAATTTTTGAGCTCTGACATGACACAAGTGGAAATTCCACATATGACCTCACGTGATAGGTCCAAGTCAAAACGCAGGCACACAACACAGTTTATTCAGCATCCCCATGTATTCTGGTGATGCTACCGTGCTGCTTAGTAATCCAGAACACGTTATTTTTTTTGTTGTTTTGTTTTGTTTTTGAGACGGAGTCTCGCTCTGTCGCCCAGGCTGGAGTGCAGTGGCCGGATCTCAGCTCACTGAAAGCTCCGCCTCCCGGGTTCACGCCATTCTCCTGCCTCAGCCTCCCTAGTAGCTGGGACTACAGGCGCCCGCCACCTCGCCCGGCTAGTTTTTTGTATTTTTTTTTTTTAGAGACGGGGTTTCACCGTGTTAGTCAGGATGGTCTCAATCTCCTGACCTCGTGATCCGCCCGTCTCGGCCTCCTAAAGTGCTGGGATTACAGGCTTGAGCCACCGTGCCTGGCCGTTATTTTTTATTTTTTATTTTTTTTGCTGTGTTGATGGAATGTCGTATTTCTTTTTTTTTTTAAGACGGAGTCTCACTCTGTCACCCAGGCTGGAGTGCAGTGGTGCAATCTCAGCTCACTGCAATCTCCGCCTCCCAGGTTCACGCCATTCTCCTGTCTCAGCCTCCTGAGTAGCTGGGACTACAGGCGCCCACGACCACACCCGGCTAATTTTTTGTATTTTTAGTAGAGATGGGGTTTCACCGTGTTAGCCAGGATGGTCTTGAACTCCTGACCTCGTGATCCACCTGCCTCGGCCTCCCAAAGTGCTGGGATTACAGGCATGAGCCACCACGCCCAGCCAGAATGTCATATTTCTTACTCTTTAATACTTATGTGTGAATAACTGTAAGAAAGTGACTGCTTATTGGTCGCAGTCATTGGTTAGGAATGATGGTAATTGCCAAGGAACCACAGTTTGTCCACAATGAGTGGCTGAGACAGTGACGCCTTGGCTTTCTGAAGGTTCAATGTAAGCAAACTGTTTCCTGCACAGCATTATTAAGAATATTGTATAAAATTACCTTCAAGCGGCCGGGCGCGGTGGCTCAAGCCTGTAATCCCAGCACTTTGGGAGGCCGAGATGGGCGGATCACGAGGTCAGGAGATCGAGACCATCCTGGCTAACACGGTGAAACCCCGTCTCTACTAAAAATACAAAAAACTAGCCGGGCGAGGTGGCGGGCGCCTGTGGTCCCAGCTACTCGGGAGGCTGAGGCAGGAGAATGGCGGGAACCCGGGAGGCGGAGGTTGCAGTGAGCTGAGATCCGGCCACTGCACTCCAGCCTGGGCGAGAGAGCAAGACTCCCTCTCAAAAAAAAAAAAAAAATTACCTTCAAGCTATGTGTATAACGTGTATATTAAATATAAATGAATTTCATATTTAGATTCATGTTCCATCCCCAAGATACCTCATTATGTATATGCAAATATTCCAAATTTGAAAAAATACAAAATTCAGAACACTTCTGGTCCCAAGCATTTTGAATAGGGGATACTCAACCTGTAATGCAATAAGAATAAAACAACCAAGGTGTCAGGTCTCATGCAAATGAAAGTTTGAGTCATCTCAACAGGTCTAGGGCTCAATGCAGCTGAAACATGGGCAGAAAACAAAGGGAATGTGGAATGACACTCTTCAACTCTTAATTGCTGTGGCTTTCCACCATTCTCTCCTGCTGTTGGTGCCCCACATATGTTGGCCCATGGCAGAAACTTTTAATGCTCACTAAATATTCGTGTGTCCTCTACATGGAGTTACCAATACTCTACCCAATCTAACCTTAATATAATGCTACACAATTAAAATGGATAGCACTTCTTTCAATTTTTTCCTCCATTATTTTTAGAATGAGTTCAATTTACTTCATCAACAAGATAAGAAATACCACATCATCATTTCAATGGTTACTGAAAAACAGCCTTAGAAGTATTTATGTTTTGTGACTCTATCTACTTCTAGGAATTTATGAAATCTGTGGAAATCTATGGAACTTATGAAAATTATAAACAAAAAATGTACATACCAAGGTTTTCACTGCAATATTATGTGTAGCTGTCAAAACTGGAAACAATCTAAGCCTCAACCAATAGACAAATGGTTAAGTAAATTACAAAAATTTCATAAGACAGAATATTATTTAGTCATTAGAAGTATACTTGCAAAGAAATATTAATGAAATAGGGGAGATGGTTATGCTAAAATAAGAAAAACAAAACATTATACAGGTAGGGTCTATGTTAGACAAAACTGTTTCTAAAATCTGACTCTACCTATTTGTATTTTTGGTTTTCAATGAGCATGAGCCTATACTACTTTTATAACCAGGTTAAAATATCGTATTTATGTACTTATTTATTTATTTATTTATTTATTTATTTATTTATTTATTTTGAGACAGAGTCTCGCTCTGTCGCCCAGGCTGGAGTGCAGTGGCCGGATCTCAGCTCACTGCAAGCTCCGTCTCCCGGGTTCACGCCATTCTCCTGCCTCAGCCTCCCGAGTAGCTGGGACTACAGGCGCCCACCACCTCGCCCGGCTAGTTTTTTGTATTTTAGTAGAGACGGGGTTTCACCGTGTTAGCCAGGATGGTCTCGATCTCCTGACCTTGTGATCCGCCCGTCTCGGCCTCCCAAAGTGCTGGGATTACAGGCTTGAGCCACCGCGCCCGGCCTTATGTACTTATTTATGTATTTATTTATGTATTTACTTTTGAGACAGTGTGGTGTGATCTTGGCTCACTGCAACCTCCACCTCCCAGGTTCAAGTGATTCTCAAGCTTCAGCCTCCCGAGTAGCTGGGATTACAGGTGCACATGACCACACCCAGCTAATTTTTGTATTAGAGATGGGGCTTCGCTACGTTGGCCAGGCTGCTCTGGAACTCCTGAAAGTGATCCACCCACCTCAGCCTCCCAAAGTGCTGAGATTACAGGCAAGAGCCACTGCACCCAGCCAAAAAATCTTTTTTTAACAAAAGGGTCCTATTCTTATGTGACTTTTCTCTCAGGCTTCCATCCTCGCCTTACGGAGCATCATCAAGTAAGAGAAATGACTTTGGAATTTGCAAAATAATAGTCCTTATCTATCAATTTGTACGTTTAAGCTTTCAAAAGTCTTAAGAGAATGTGAAAATTTGATTTTTGAAAAGTCTAATCCTTCCAGTCAAGATCCGGCAATAATATGGTCATGATCTAGGACTCAGCAGAGAGCAACCGTGCTGAGGCCTGGATTTTTTCCACAGAATAAAAACGGCTCCCCTGACTTAAAAACAGAACACAGGCATTCACCAGTTCCTTTCTTTACATCCTGAAAAGCACTAAAGAGACTATTAGCCGCAAGCCTCTGCAAAAGAACCTAAAGGGTTTGCAATTGGCTATCTTCATATGTAATTCCAACCATTTTTGAAACAATCAACAAGAAGAATCATAGTCCTTCATGAGAAAACGCAATGTAATAAGCGAAGCCCTCAGAACCAATTGTATTGTATTACTCTTAGAAGTAACAAAATACCAGACTCTTCCATGCAATAAGATGCCCAGTGGTTAAATCAGAAAGATAAGTCATTATCCTGTGTGGAATGATGAAAGCAGCCCAGGCCTGAGGCCTGGGGGTGGCAGAGAAGGCAGATAAAAAGACTACTGTATTTCCCTAAACTCTTATCCAGTGATCTATGTTTTCCTGGATCATGTAGCAAACATGCCTTAAAGAATGCATTTACTTCTAGTGGTGCCCTTTTAGAAGACATTTCAATTGTCTTACTTTCCTTCTCTGCCTACAGAGTAAATCTGAGGTTGGTCTTGCTGTGTTTCCAATGGAGAAGCCAAGTGAGTGCTGAGGCCAAGTGATTCACTCAATTACCAGAAACAGGGTTTAACTAGAATCTCTTTTCAGTTCCTATTATCGCCTGAGTTCCTAATTTTTAGGTTAATTTCTCCCATGGTGAGGATTTTCTGCACCAAACCAAGGACTCACTAGTTTATGGATCCCCGTTTCACAGGACTTGTCCCTTCCATGCAAAATAAAATGGATCCCTATCACATTCGAACTGCAATGCATTCTGTTTCCCTGTGAAAAAATTATCACTCATGTATTCCCTGGAATTACAGGCATGAGCCACCGCACCTGGATTATTTGTCATCCACACCAAGTTGAAGGTGGATGAGGCAGCTCTCCTGCATGCCTTTCTTCCAAGTGGAAGACCTAGGCTGCTGGGTCCCAGGCTGCTTCCATTTTGCACCTCTGCAGCCCTTCACTTCCAGATGTACGGATGGGAGGGAGAGAGCCTGAGAGTCTCTCACACTTGTTTTTAACTCCCTCGACTGGAGATGACTCATCACACATCACTGGCAAAAGTTTATCACGCGACCTTCCTAGATCCATAGGATCTGGGAACTGGAGAGAAAGACATGGATGCATGCATGGTGAGCACTAACAGTTGCTAACACTAACAGTTGCACTAACATGTGCCAAGGTGGCACACAGGAGGTAGTGGTGCCTTTTTGAGAAGCCCTAAGCAGGCAGGAGAGTGGGATATGAGGGGTCAAAGGGCAGCTGTTACTACTGAAGAGGAAGACAGGAGACCACAAAGTTTGGGACTTGGTAGACATGTTGGGGAATTTGTGCTTCACTCAAGGACAGTGGGAGCCATTGAAGGGCTAAAAAAGGGAAGTTGTGGGATCAGATTTGTGGCTTTTAGATTACCCTGGTTTCATTTTGAATAATGGGTTGGAGCAAGACAAGACGGTGCAAAGAGAGTATATGGAAACATGTTGATATGGAAACATGTTGATATTCTATAAAATACAATACTAATGAGTTCATTTTTAGGTGACAGCCAATACTTAGAGTTCAACATGAACATAGTATTAAGCAATTTCAAAGTTATCTGCTTCATTTGATATTTCTTTTGATTGCAACTTTCATCATGTTTCTAATATGTCTTCAAAACACAAAACTAAACTATACTTTAGTATAGTTGGCCTCCTTGGGAGGCCAAGGAGGGCAGATCATGAGGTCAAAGGATCAAGACCATCCTGGCCAACATGGTGAAATCCCATCTCTACTAAAAATACAAAAATTAACTGGGCATGGTGGCATGTGCTTGTAGTCCCAGCTACTCGGGAGGCTGAGGCAAGAGAACTGCTTGAACTCGGGAGGCAGAGGTTGCAGTGAGCTGCACTCCAGCCTGGTGACATGGCGAGACTCTGTCTCAAAATAATAATAATAATAATAATAATAATAATAATAATAATAATAATAATCCTTGATTATATTAAACCACTGAGATTTGGGGGAGTCTGCTCACTGCAACAGCAAGGATTGATTGCCCTGATGACCTCTTAGCTCACACGATCCTCTCCTCACTTTCCACCCTCATCTTCACCACCATCCATTTTCTCCTACTGTTCCTCTTTAAACATCAGTGTAAATCTCTCTTTCTCCAGGACTCCTATGCTCTCACAATAGATCTCAACTTACTTAATGAATTCACTCATTTTATTATAATTACTTGATTAAAATTCTTTGTTTCTATATGGACTGTTAAGCTTCAAAGGGCGGCTGCATTGCCAGTGCTGACATCACATGTGACATATACTAGGTGCTTAATCTATATTCAAGAGTGGATGCACAAAGAGGATCTTGGTTGTCATCTATTGTAGACATCAATATGATTTTGCCCATTGAGGCAAGAAACTATTACTGGACATCTGAGAGACTGAATATACAAACAGACGATGGTCAAACTACATATAAAAATGGAACTCTTATCCACAATCCCAGCAACCAGTTCAAGAAGCCAACCCACTATTTACAGTAACCAGCCCAAGAAGCCAGCCAGTAGGTACATCTATAAGTAGAATTTGTAGGAATTCAGATCACTATCTCTTGCAACCAGCCCAGGAAGCCACACAATAACCCCTATAGCAATTGAATCCAGGTGATCAGGACTTAATTAATAATTGACAGCTTCTCTTATTTTTGTCACTGCTTTCAACTTAGGACCACATGCAGAAAGCCAAATATATATCATCTATTGTAAGTCCCATAGGCAATCCCATAGGATGCTCCACTTCTAGTTAGCCAGCCTCCAAGTTCCCATGCCAACAGCCTACAATCAGGGCACACCTGAAGCCTTCCCTTGTTTCCACTGATGCTTTCCCACTCCTCTGCCTACCTTTGAGTATGGGCCAAAAGGCAGGTGATGGTGGCTGATTCCCTTGTTACAGCAAGATCTGAACAAAGAAGATCAATAGCAAGTCAGATATAACCTCTAAAGGTTCATGAGGAACTTGAGCAACACATCAGCATCACCTGAAGACTCGTCAGAGATGCAAATCTCAGGCCCTACCCCAGACTTACTGAATCAGAAACTCTGAAGGTGGGTCCCAGGACTCTGTTTCAACAAGCCCTCCTCCCTATGATGCTAAAGTTTGGGAACCACAGCAATGTAATCAGATGTGAATTACCTTATGTTCCAAAGGCATTATCCTTTGGGGCATCAGAAGATTGCTTCCGCTTGAGAACATCCTACCAATCTGTTATTCCCCTGGTTACTGCTACCTAGCGCCAGACAAACCCCATCTGAACAGTAGGGAAGGCACATGGCTTCCTCTGGGATCCAAGCCTTTTGCATAACACAACAACCCCCTTTGAAACATACTGCATGCATTTCCTTTCTGTCTTTTTCTTTGCCACCTGGTATTATGATCTGTTAGAAGACAAACACACTGATTTTGGCTGTGCCTAGTTACTAACTGTTCCTAAGAACCAGCCAAATTATTCTTATGACATGGCTTCCTCCCTACTGAACGTTGCTTTATATTTTTAGAGATTTTTGAGTGTTGTTCTAGCATGTGGGAATGGATGTCCTCTAAGCTGAAATCTTATTTTATAGAAACTAGAAAAAGCTGAGTGCAGATTCATAATAGCAGTTTCCAATATTTTATGGACTTTTTTCCAGCCTCAAATATATTAGTTACCAGTATCTGGGTTGAGAATTATTGTATAAAAGTCTTTGCCCTGTAATATGGTAGCCTAAAAAGATTAAGAGGAGGATTTCACCTTCAAGTTTCATTTTGTAGAAAAGAATGCAAAATTGGTTAAAGATGTGAGGGAAATCAGAAGTCACAACGAAATACAAATTTTTAAACACTGGCAAAAAATTCATGAGCATCATAAAATACAAAGGAATAGCATGTAAAAATAAATAAAAATTAAAATCCTGACACATCTTAATAAGATTTACCTTCCTGCATTGTTGACTGCATACTTTTTGACCATCTCTTCATATGATAAAGATCTCATGGCCAGGCACGGTGGCTCACGCCTGTAATCCCAGCACTTTGGAAGGCCAAGGTGGGTGGATCATGAGGTCAGGAGTTCAAGCCAGCCTGGCCAACTTGGTGAAACCCCGTCTCTACTAAAAATACAAAAAAATTAGATGGGCATGGCGGCAGATGCCTGTGGTCCCAGCTACTTAGAAGGATGAGGCAGAGAATTGCTTGAACTGGGAGGCGGAGGTTGCAGTGAGCCAAGATTGCACCACTGTACTCTGGCTTGGGTGAAAGAGCGAGACAGCGTCTCAAGAAAAAAAAAAAGATTTCATAATATACAACATAAGAGTAAATATCTTTAATCTAGCCCGGTTGATTAAATTTTTAAGTCAGGCTGGGAGCAGTGGCTCATGCCTGTGATCCCAACACTTTGGGAGACTGAGGCAGGTGGATCACCTGAGACAGGAGTTGGAGACCAGCCTGGTCAACATGGTGAAACCCCGTCTCTAGTAAAAATACAAAAATTAGCTGGGCGTGATGGCATGCCTGTAATCCCAACTACTCGGGAGGCTGAGGCAGGAGAATCGCTTGAGCCTGGGAGACGGAGGTTGCAGTGAGCCGAGATCGTGCCATTGCACTCCAGCCTGGGCAACAGAGCAAGACTCCATACCAATAATAATAATAATAATAAAATAAAGTCAGTAGTGTAGAAGATTCCTTCAGTATCACAATCTCTTTTGATGATGTCATGTAAGTTTCTTGGGATTGTGGTCAGATTTGGCAAGACTTCTATCAAGTTTCCCTCACATGTAAGTTTTACCATTTGGAGGAGTTTTCCAGAGACTGGCTTCAGGCTCCATAGCTTTCAGGTGATGCCTCTCCCCTGCCTCTCACATAGTTAGGGTACCAGCTATCATGTGCATGTTTGTCCCACAGTGAGACTCTTGGGTCTGTCCTCTCATGTCTCTTAAGTCTCTATGCCAGGGGAGTGGCAGAGTGGGCGGGGAAAGTGTTCCTAGGAGCCATTTCTCCAAGAAGTCAGCCAGCCATAACTGAACAGTAGCCAGGCATGAACAGAGTGCAAACCAAGTAAGCATATTCCACTAAATCCAAATTACATGTGTCCCCAACTCAACTTTCCTTTAGATCGTTCCCCAAAATGTCCACAGCCTCTTGAGGTCCAGCCATATTAGGGGAGATGTTGAGACAGCTGAGTATAAAGGGGTCACCGGAGAACATCCAACCAGCCTGCGCACTGGGAGGAGTGTGCACTGGGGTGGAACCTCGGGAAGTTGGTGGCATTTGCAGGAGAGAGGAACCCGGCCTCTCCAGGTGGTACCTGGGAGTCGGTCTGTGAGGCAAGAAGTCTACTAACAGGACTCTCACTTTGCTGAAAGTCACTGTTTCCCTTTTTTTCCTTTTCACCCAATAAACCCTGCTCTTCTCACCCTTTAAAGGGTCTGTGAGCCTAATCTTTCATGGTTGTGTGACAGGGACCCTGTTTTTAGCTGAACTAAGGAGAAAGTTCTACAGCAATGTAACAGAGAATAATTATGTGTAGAGAGAGGCTAAGATATCTGGCATTTGTACATTTTACAATGAATGACCGTGTGAACACGCTGCTACAACCCCATGCAAGCAAGGGGCCCTGAAGCTAAGCTTCCTCAGAAAATCCACCTCTGGTCAAGCATGAGAACCGTGTTTGAGTCCTGATGTGCCCTGGCAGGTGAAGGCAGGTTCTGTGTCTTTAACTGACAAGGGAGGAAAGGGGGTGACCAGAGGCGACAGAAGGAGATGATGTAGAGAAGGTGATGAGAAAAGCTAGTGGCCTGAAGCTAGTGTATGAAATAGGAGAAAAAGTACATTGAAGAATATGAGCATTTTTACAAAGGCAAATTGCGCTCTCCTATGCTAGTCTGCGACAAAGAGTGCATGTGTTAGCCAAGCAAATTTGTCATAAATGATTAACTTCTGGAAGAACAAATCATTTGACCTCTCCAGCTGAACAAACACAGAACTGCAGTGACTAAAACAGCCAAAGGCAATGCTTCAGCGAAACTGAACACATTTTCATAAAAGTCCTGCCATTTTATGTCACAAGAGCCTTAGGGAAGCTGAGGTAATGGTGCCTCTTTAGCTAAAGAAAGAGATTTCCCTGGGCCTGGGTTGTGGCAGCAGTAAATGAATGATATAGAGAATGGCTTTAGATCTCGAGGTTGATTTTGCTGCGGCTTTGAAAATGCCTAGGGCTTCTGAAAAGGAGAGTTTGATTTATGAAAAATATGTTTCTGGGATATTAACAAAGAAAACGAAGGTAGTAAAATGGTGCAAGGAGCCAGTGACATGCAAGTCAGTCATGGGCAAGTTTCAAGTGACTCTGTGCTTCTGGTCCTCGGCCACCAAAAAATTACTCAAAATAGCTTTTCATTTCTTTCCTTTTTCATTTTTGAGACAGAGTCTTGCTTTATTGCCCAGGCTGCAGGGCACTGGCACAATCTCCGCTCACTGCAATCTCTGCCTCCTGGGTTCAAGCGATTCTCCTGCCTCAGCCTCCTGAGTAGCTGGGATTACAGGCGTGTGCCACCACACCCAGCTAATTTTTGTACTTTTAGTAGAGACGGGGTTTCACCATGTTGGCCAGGATGGTCTTGAACTCCTAACCTCAAGTGATCCACCCACGTTGGCCACCCAAAGTGCTGGGATTACAGGCGTGAGCCACCACGCCAGGCCTCAAAACGGCTTTTTTTTTTTTTTGAGACAGAGTCTTGCTCTGCTGCCCAGGCTGGAGCACCGTGGCACCATCTCGGCTCACTGCAAGCTCCACCTCCCAGGTTCACGCCATTCTCCTGCCTCAGCCTCCCGAGTAGCTGGGACTACAGGCGCTACCACGCCCAGCTAATTTTTTTGTGTTTTCGGTAGAGACGGGGTTTCACCGTCTTAGCCAGGATGATCTTGATCTCCTGACCTCGTGATCTGCCCGCCTCAGCCTCCCAAAGTGCTGGGATTACAGGTGTGAGCCACGTCACCTGGCCTCAAAATAGCTTTCAGCTAGAAAAGTTTATTGAGATACAGAATGCAAATGTGCAACCGTATTAATTCTCAGTTTCCTCGTTCTGTGCAGCTTTCTATCACCAAGTAGATGGTAAATAAGGAGTAAATACCCCTATCCCCAGGGAATTCTTGTTTCATTCAGATGTGGCTTAGCAAGGACTTCAACAAATAAAATGCAAATGAGAATGGAGAAAATGAATTAGAAACAAAGATCAGAATTCCTTTTTCATTATCTCCTTAAAAACCATCATTCCCCAAAAGAAAACTTCAAGAAATGGTAATACACAAAAATTAAAATGGAATTCACTGCTTGTTTTCTCTGCCATGACCTTACTAAACTAAAGTTAATGATCTGGTCAGCCCAGAGGCTATGTCTTAAAGGGCATTTTCCCCTATAAAATAGGAGGTCAGAATTCTGTTCTGAAGCCTATAATACCCGAATTGTGGCTATTAAAAAGCCAAAGTGTTCTCTCTTTAGGCCCTCAGAAGCAAGCACATATTAAACGACACGACAACAGCCCTGATGGATTGTTGATCTCTTTAGAAGAGGTGTTGAATACATGCTGGTTCTTGTAATTTGTAAAAGAATAGTTTTTAAAAAATTACATCCATATGCATACAAGCTCAGGGTCACCTACATTAGCTTCATTTTATTTTCATGTGTTTATTATTTGGGTGACAGGGCCTTGCTCTGAAACTGGAGTACAGTTGTGAAATCATGTCTCACTGCAGCCTCCACTTCCTGGGCTCCAGGGATCCTCCTGCCTTAGCCTCCCAAAATGCTGGGACTACAGGCAGGAGCCACCACGACAGGCCACCATCTTTTAACAAAATATACTTTTAAAGTTTAAAAGAAAAGTGTGCACATCACTGAATACTTGGAAAAGAAAGAAAAACAGAAGCAAAAGAAAATCACCAATATATCTATCATCCAGATACAACCACTGCCAACCTACAGGTTTATCTTCTTCCAGTATTTTTGCCGATCATGTTTTTTACATACAAATGGAAATACATAGAATATTCAAAATTTTATATGTTGAATCATTCTTTTCCTGATTGAAAAAAATCATCCTAGTTTATTGTGGATTATTTGAATAATATAGAAAAGTATACATTAAAGATGCCACTATCCAGAGACAACTTTTTAAATATGTTAGTATAATTTTCACATTGTTTTTTATTTCTTTTTTTTTTTTTTTTTTTACCTAAATAAGTAAACATGTTTGTGAAGCTGCTACATTGTCTGGGGTAAACACCCAGGGTTCATTTTCTTGAGCCAGGAAAATTTAGGACATGGACACACAGGAGGATTTTAGGAGAGGTTTGATAGGCAGAAGAAAGAGGAAGGCAAACAGCTCTCTCTGTGGTGGGAGAGAGTTCACTTCCAAGAGGAAACGACCAGCTGATGTCAGATGCCCCGGATGTTATACTCAGGTTTAAGGAAGCGGAGTCTGATTTACAGACACACAGATTGGTTCCATCAGGTACGATGTTTACCTAGTGCTGGGAAGGCTGGTTGCCCCACCCTAATCTTATTATGCAAATAAACCCTCCCCTTGGCAGCACCACCTACTTACCTTACATGTGGCTGACAAAGAGAAGGGAAGATGCAGCTGCCATCTTGGACATGATTGGCACAACTGCCGGCGTCTATCTCTGCAGCTCAATTTTACCGGCTGCTCTTAGTTAGAAAGGAAGATGGGGCCGGCGCGGTGGCTCAAGCCTGTAATCCCGGCACTTTGGGAGGCCGAGATGGGCGGATCACGAGGTCAGGAGATGGAGACCATCCTGGCTAACACGGTGAAACCCTGTCTCTACTAAAAAAAAAATACAAAAAACTAGCCCGGCGCGGTGGCTGGCGCCTGTAGTCCCAGCTACCCGGGAGGCTGAGGCAGGAGAATGACGTAAACCCGGGAGGCGGAGCTTGCAGTGAGTTGAGATCCGGCCACTGCACTCCAGCCTGGGCGACAGAGCGAGACTGCGTATCAAAAAAAAAAAAAAAAAAGAAAGAAAGAAAGAAAGAAAAAGAAAGGAAAATGATTTGGGGCTGCTTTTAATTAAAAGAAAAACCTTAGCAAGAATTTCCCTATCCTCACTGTCTGCCTAAGTAATTTCTTCTTAACTCCTGTATCATTTGCATTGTTGCTTAAAATAATTTTTAGGCTAGGCATGAGGGCTCATGCCTGTAATCCCAACACTTTGGGAAGCCAAAGTGGGAGGATCATTTGGGACCAGGAGTTCAAGGCGAACCTGGGCAACATAGAGAGATCCCATTTCTACAAAAGATTAAAAAATTAGCCGGTCGTGGTGGCACATGCCTGTAATCTCAGCTATTCAGGAGGCTGAGGCAGGAGGATCACTTAAGCCCAGGAAGTCAAGGTTGCAGTGAGCTGTGGTTACAATCACATCACTGCACTCCAGCCTCAGCAACAGAGCAAGAACCCATCTCGTTTTTTTTAAAATTATTTTAACAAGGAAATATAAGGAATAATATGTGAAGTGGACACTTCCCTTCCCCATCAATGTCTGCTACTCCTGCCTCATCTTGCTGGACATTTATGGTGGTTCTAAGTTTTTTTTTTTTAACTTTAAACAATGCTACAGTGAACGTCTTTGTATATACACTCATGTACATATGCCAGTATTTCCTTTTTTTTTTTTTTTTTTTTTTTTTTT
>NC_045447.1:101062926-101091985 GCF_002776525.5 Piliocolobus tephrosceles
TCTCTCTCTGTCTCCCAGGCTGGAGTGCAGTGGCCCGATCTCGGCTCACCACAACCTCCGCCTCCCGGGTTCAAGCGATTCTCCTGCCTCAGCCTCCCGAGTAGCTGGGACTATAGGCGTCCGCCACCACTTCCGGCTAATTTTTTTGTATTTTTAGTAGAGACGGGGTTTCACCATATTGGCCAAGCTAGTCTCAAACTCCTGACCTTGTGATCCACTTGCCTCGGCCTCCCAAAGTGCTGGGATGCCAGTATTTCTTTAGAGGCACTGCTATATGTATAATTCCTAGATCAAACTAATTTAATTGTAATAATTTGCCCTTCAAAAACTTGCAATTTAAATTCTGATCAATAGTAGGAATACTTGCTCTATATTCTTGCCCACAAATTATCACCTATAATTATAATTTGTACTCTTCTAATTACTAGCAAAGTTAAGCATTTTTGCATCTGTTTATTGGTCATTTTAAAAATTTATTTTATTTATTTATTTATTTTTAGATGGAGTCTCACTCTGTCACCCCCGCTTCAGTTCAATGGCATGATCTCAACTCAGGGCAACCTGGGCCTCCTGGGTTCAAACAATTCTCCTGCCTCAGCCTCCCAAGTAGCTGGGATTACAGGCACCTGCCACCACACCCAGCTAATTTTTTTGTATTTTTAGTAGAGGCGGGGTTTCACCATGTTGGTCAGGCGTGGTTTTGAACTCCTGACCTCAAGTGATCCTCCTTCCCTGGCCTCCCAAAGTGCTGGGATTACAGGTGTGAGCCACCATGCCTGGCCAGCCATTTGTTTTAATTCTTTCATAAATTTCTTGCTCATATCTATTCCTTTGTATTTTCTAATTGTTTTTTAGGAACTTTTTATATTTCCTATATACTAATAATTTTCTCTTCATCTGCCAATTTTCTTTTAACTTTTTACAATGTCATTCGTCATCAAAACTTTTAAAATTCTATATGTAGTCAAATCTACATACTAATTCTGTGTGTAGTTCTCTAATTCTCTTTTCCCTTGAGACTTCTGGGTTTTATATCTTTCTTCAGATGCCTTCCCATTCCCAAGATTATTTTAAAAATAAAAATATTTTCTTCTCATACTTTCATGGTTCTGCTCTTGAGGTCTGGCTCTTTATTTCTGTTTCTAGAATGAGGTAAGCGCCTAATTTTATCTCTTTCCAAATAGCTTCGTGTCTCAACATTTTCTATCAACTTGTTCAAATTTGTATTTTGAGTCTAACACCATACTTTGAATTACCCCAGCTATATTCCACTGGGGGGGCAGTGGGGGGACCCCTTACTCCTCATTGTTTTCTTGTTGTTCCAGTATTCATAACTATTCTGTGTTATCTCTTTCAGAGGAAATGTATAATTATTTTGCCCATAAATTCTCTTGATATTTGGTTGGGAATGTTCTGAATTTATAGATTAATTTGGCTGATAGTAAAATCCCTATAATACTTAGCCCATTAGGAGCACACCCTATTGCTCCAATATTTATTTACTATTTTGCGTATTTCAGGAAAAAACTACAAAATTTTTTCATGTTGACCTTGCACAGTTTGGGGAGTTGTTTCTGGATTTTTAACTGGGCATAGGTTTGGAATAAGACAATTTTCATTTTCTGAGAAAGTAATTTTCTCAAATATCTTGATTGCACAAACTATTCTCTTACAGTTTTTTGTTTGATAATTGGACTTGCTGTAACTTTCTCTCTTTTGTCTTTTTAAAATATCAAGTTTTTTTTGTTTACTATTCCGTTAATTCTACTTATCTTTTGTGTTTTCTTCCTTTTTTGGATTTGTTTTGTTGTTGTTTCCTTTTTGGCTTCTTTCTTATTTTATAATAGATACATTTTCCTTCAAGAACTCCTTTGGGCCAGGTGCGGTGGCTCACGCCTGTAATCCCAACACTTTGGGAGGCCGAGGAAGGGGGGATCGCCTGAGTTCAGGAGTTCAAGACCAGCCTGACCAACATGGAGAAGCCCCATCTCTACTGAAAATACAAAATTAGCTGGGAGTGGTGGCGCATGCCTGTAATCCCAGCTACTCGGGAGGCTGAGGCAGGAGAATGGCTTGAACCTGGGAGGCGGAGGTTGCAGTGAGCCAAGATCATGTCATTGCACTCCAGCCCGGGGCAACAGGAGCGAAACTCGGTCACCAAAAAAAAAAAAAAAAAAACTCCTCTGGCCACATCGCACATGTCTGACATCCTAGAGACCCCAGTGCTTCATGCCTCCATGCCTTCGCCTCTCCTTTCCCCACAAGGCGCTCCTTACCTCCACTCCCGTTCTTCAGCACCCAGACATCCTGCCCCACCTCAATTGTGCAGTTAGTTCACTACCAAGAAAACGCTCAAATTCTGAAGACTGATCACATTGGGCTGTCCTGAGTACCCAGAAGTCATTTTCCTCAGGCCACAAGGAAGGACTTTGCAAACTCTCTGTGCTTCCTGAAGGATTGCGTCATGCTGTTAGTGTCCTGTGATAGGAATTATTGAGACCTGTTTTGACTCCATCCTGAGAAAAGCTGGATCGTCGTATATTTTTTTAAATGGGTCATCCGTAAGAAACAAGCCCTCCTCTCACTAATATTGACCGCCTCTTCTACGTATTGTTGGTGCATCATTATGCTGTGAGGAGACACAGATCCGTGCTTTTAAGGCAATCAAAAATTAGATGAATTTCCTGATGTGCTGTAGAGAGAAGTTTCTGAATCCTGGCTGAGTTTCCCCTCTCCTTAACTGTATTATTTACCGGGCTAGGACTGGCAATTCATGCCTGTAATTCCAGTACTGTAATACCTAGAGTGGCCAAGGCAGGAAGATCACTGGAGCCCGGGAGTTCAAGACCAACCTCGGCAACATAGTCACACCTCATCTCTATAAAAAAAATTTTTTAATTAGCTGGGTGTGGTAGTACATACTTGTAGTCCCAGCCACGTGGGAGGCTGAGGTGGGAGGATCACTGGGGTCCTAGAAACGGAGGCTACAGTGAACCATGATGTGCCAGTGCATTCCAGCCTGGGTGACAAAACATGGCCTTGAAAGAAAAAAGAGAGAGAGAGAAAGAAAGAAAAAAACAGGCCGGGTGCGGTGGCTCAAACCTGTAATCCCAGCACTTTGGGAGGCCGAGACCGGCGGATCACGAGGTCAGGAGATTGAGACCATCCTGGCTAACACGGTGAAACCCCATCTCTACTAAAAAAAATACAAAAAACTCGCCGGGTGAGGTGGCGGGCACCTGTAGTCCCAGTTACTCGGGAGGCTGAGGCAGGAGAATGGCGTAGACCCGGGAGGTGGAGCTTGCAGTGAGCTGAGATCGCACCACTGCACTCCAGCCTGGGCGAAAGAGCGAGACTCCATCTCAAAAAACAAAAACAAAAAAAAACAAAAAGAAAGAAAGAAGGAAAGAAGGGAGGGAGGGAGGGAGGAAGGAAGGAAGGAAGGAAGGAAGGAAGGAAGGAAGGAAAGAAGGAAAGAAAGAAGGAAAGAAAGAAATTAATTTACTTACCCCTTTCACCTCAATACAGTGAAACACAGTTCTATCCCGGACTAAAAATCTAATGACCCATGTTAAGACCAAAAATCTGATGACATATATGTATTAAGGTCTACATGAGGAGGAATTTTCCCAGCCTTGGGGAGGTAGAAGCTGGCCCTACAATGCACCCCAGATTGGAGTCTTACTAGCCTTCCTCTGCCCTGGATCACTATTTGTCCTCCACCAGCACCTTGAGGATACCCTGGGGCTAGTATCCTAGTACCCTAGTTTTTCAATGTGTAAAATGTAACTGTGATGCTCATTAATTGATCATTCTTTTTTCTTTCTTTCTTTTTTTGAGATAGAGTCTCACTATGTTGCCCAGGCTGAAGTACAGTGGCAGGATCTTGGCTCACTGCAACCTCTGCCTCCCAGGTTCAAGTGATCCTCCTGTCTCAGCCTCCCCAGTAGCTGGGACTACAGGCGTGAGCCACCACACCCAGCTAATTTTTGTATTTTCAGTAGAGATTGGGTTTTGTCATGTTGGGCAGGCTGGTCTCAAATTCCTGACCTCAAGTGATTCACCTGCCTTGGCCTCCCAAAGTACTAGGATTACAGGCGTGAGTCACTGCACCCAGCCAGATCATCCTTTTTAAAGAGTAAAAACATGATCCTCATATAAAATGAATTCACCAATTTTATTCAGCTCATTAACTAACTATTGAGGAAACCAGTAAGATATTGCCAGAAGTCCAAAGGAGAAACCAAAAAGCAGACACAAATGTAAATCCCAGAAAACAATCGAATGAAATTTCTTATTAGATGCAAAATTTGCTTTTTCCACAAGGATGTGAGAGAATCAATTGCCTCTCCACAAGACAAAATGTATTTGCATGCCTGGACAAGAATCATTTGCATTGCTATCAGTTGTCTACAATTACAGAGTTGTAAAATAGCTCAAAAACAATGAAACTGTAGAGATAATCTGGAAAAGTATGCTGGACAAGACATCCAGTAATCTGCTTTGCCTATTTCAAAAGTATTTTCGGCCGGGCGCGGTGGCTCAAGCCTGTAATCCCAGCACTTTGGGAGGCCGAGGCGGGCGGATCACGAGGTCAGGAGATCGAGACCATCCTGGCTAACACGGTGAAACCCCGTCTCTACTAAAAAAATACAAAAAAACTAGCCGGGCGAGGTGGCGGCGTCTGTAGTCCCAGCTACTCGGGAGGCTGAGGCAGGAGAATGGCGTGAACCCGGGAGGCGGAGCTTGCAGTGAGCTGAGATCCGGCCACTGCACTCCAGCCTGGGCGACACAGTGAGGCTCCGTCTCAAAAAAAAAAAAAAAAAATCAAAAGTATTTTCAATTTTTTCGCATACATATTTAACAGCTTCAGTTCCCGCTTTACTTTGAAACTGGCACGGGTCCCCTTCCCATGTAGCTGATAGTTTGTAACTACTCAGAATTCTCAAAAAAGACATATTCTGGGCTCCTGACAGCACGGGTATCAAGGGCCTTCTGCTGTATCAAGCTTCCATGGACCCCAACTGAGGAGCCACCAGAGTTTTCCCTCTAATTAGATTTGAACTGCATCAGTCTTTCTTCTTCTGCCTTTTAACCACAAACAAAAGTCACTTGGTATCCAGAAATCCTCCAAATATCAAGAAGTAAGACTGACTCACTGTTTGTAACGGCTGTATGTAGATCAGAAACACATTTCTGCCTCCACTACCTTTTTGATTCCACTTCATCTTAGGAGTAACTATAGGCTTTTTAAATCCCTCCAACTCAAATAATTCCAGTACTAACTAACAAAATCTCTTCTCACCCACACATGGATTCAAGCTGAATTCAGAGAGATTAAGAAATTTGGCCAGTTGCAGTGGCTCATGCCTGTAATCCCAGTACTTTGGGAGGCCGAGGCGGGTGGATCACTTGCGGTCAGGAGTTCAAGACCAACCTGGCCAACATGGCAAAACTCTGTCTTTATTTAAAAAAAAAAAAAGTACTAAAATTAGCAGGGTGTGATGGCACATGCTACTTGGGAGACTGAGGCAGGAGAATCGCCTGAACCCGGGAGACAGGGGTTGCAGTGAGCCAAGCTGGTGCTACTGCACTCTATTCTGGGTGACAGAGCGGGACTCAATCTCAAAAAAAGAGAAAAGAAACTTGCTCAAAGTCCCACAACGATTATAATAAGTAACCAAACCATGCTATGATGCAAGCAAAGTTAATCTGACTCCTCACTCTGACTGCCTTCCATCATACCATGCTGCTCCTCTATGATCCAGATATTTGTGCCCACCTTCTGCAAATATTCACTCAGTGCCTACCATCCATAGGCATTTTATGGGCATCACCATTCATCTGGTCACCCAAGACAGAAACTTTTGTATTAGCCTGACTCCACCATCTGCTCTGTCTTGCACATTCATTTGAATGTTCAGTTCTATACATTTTACCTTGATGTGTTTCTCCACTTCATCCCCTCCACTTTGTACCCTACACTGTTGGCTTATTCATCTCTCACCTGGAATAACACAGTCTTATTCTCTGGCCTACTCAATTCCAGCTTATTCCCACTTCCCTTTCCTACCCATGTATCCTTCTTACCATTAAAAAGTAATATACTGCTGATCTGAACTTGTCTCTCTCTTGCTTAACAAACCTCAGCGGCTCCCCATTTCCTGCACCATAATGTGCTGTCTCCTTATCATGGCCCATAGAGACTTGGAAAGCATACAAGCCCATCTTTCTGGTCACTTTACATCTTACATCCTGGCCACTGATGAACCTGTGAGCTACCCACAACTTATTAGTGCCTGTGTCCTCAGCACCCCATCACTCTTGTGCCTCTATGCCTTGGTTCATGCTGTTCTTTTCAATTTTGGTGCTCTTCCCCAGCTCCCAGGTCAGATATCTCTTATCTGACACATTCACTGATGTCACCACCACTATTCCTCCTCCATGGGGGAAAGTAACTCTCTCAATCAGAGTGCGCATACCTCTATTCTAGCATACGCATACTCACATTCTGCAATAGTGTTTTTGTATTTCTATCCCTCACTAGACTGTGATCTCTTCAGTGGCAGGGGTTACTCTTGGTACCTTAGAATTTGCGGCACATACGCAGCACAGAGCCCAGCATGAGGAGGTGCTAAATGTGTGGCTGAATATTTGAATTAGTAAAGGAACGAATATCAGACTCATATCCCACTCAGGGTGCTTTCACTACATCTTGATCTACTTTGAGACAGAAAAAACAACGAAAGCAAACAAGCCAAAAAAAAAAAAAGCAAGAAAAAAGCTAGCAAAAGCAATCAGAGAAGGAATCCTGTATACCCCTCACCTTCTTCCTAAACCCCTGTGGCTAGGAAACAGTTGCCACAGTGGGAACCAGTGGTGTTGAAATGAGCAATAGTGGGAGAATTAACATGATGGAAATTAGCAGATAATGCAAATAATATTTGGGGGAAGGGAGAATTGTTGTTGTTTCCTTTCAAAATTGTATAATTCAGTGGTTTCCTAATATATTCATTAGGTTATGCAACTACCACCATCAAATTTCAGAACATTTTCATCACACCAAAAAAGGAACACAGTCATTAGCAGTCACTCCCCATAATTCCCCACCCCAGCCCCTGGCAGTGTTTCTTGTTTATTGAGAGCTGGTTGTTAAACATTTACAGCACACCACTGCTGGGAATGCAGCTATTTCTATAATCACAGTTACTTTTCTCTTCCTCACTTACTGTTTTGATTCTTCAAGAATCTTGAGGCCTGCTAAACCTCAAAGGTTTATAACACAAAGATGATTTTTCTTTAAAAGAAGTTATTTCAACTCTCACTTAATTCAACTTATCTGTCACAGAATGAGATGAAAAATAGTTATGCATAGAGAGGAAGATAAGAAACCAATAAATCTTTTAAAAGGCTAGATCACTTTCTGCTGGATTAGTATGTGGGATTTACTTTTGCATGAGACAATGGGCTCTTGTCTATTTTTAGAGTAGATAATGCATTTCCTAGGACCCACAGGAGGCCTTGGCTTCTCCTATTACTGAACACACATGCAGAGACCAGAGATTTTGTGAAAGGGACAAAGAAGAAAGACAAGGGAAAAGGATTGGTGGTTTGTTCTTTTGATCACTAATGCAACTCCATCAGGAAAGATGAAATATAATGCCCAAGAATTTCCTAAAAGACATTCACTAGAAATGCACAAAAATACGCTTGTTTCAAAAGATGTATATACATCCCCATATTCATGTGAAAGCACTTGCACCATGAAGTCATTTGTTAATCTGCTAATGACCCAATGACCCTAGAACAGTTCCCTAGATGTGGGCTCCCAGACACCAGATGCACATGACTCATCTAATTAATGCTTGCTGATGAACTTGTTTCAAAATCTTTTATATTTGTAAACAGGAAAGGTTGGGCTGTCCTCTAAGATAGCATAAACCAAAAATCAAATTCTAAGCCCTGTAACCATCTGAATGGACCCTTCCTTTCGGCCAAGAGCATTCCAAAGTCAACCTGAAAAACTAGTTCAGGCCATGATGGGAAGAGGGGGTGGGACAAGCCTTATTACCATTAACATCAACACAGACCTTGAGACTGCTAGAACAAACTCTTTAAGTCTGGTAAATATTTACAAGCTATCCTCTCTGAAGCCTGCTACCAGGAAGCTTCATCTACATGGTAAAACCTTGGTCTTCACAATCCCATACCTTAACCTAGACGTTCTTTTCTATTGATTCCAGGTCTGTAGATAATAACCAATTGCCAATCAGAAAATCTTTGGACGGATCTATGACCCCTGACTTCCAATTTCCCACCTTTCCTGACCAAGCCAATGTACATCTTATATGTATTGATTGATGTCTTGTGTCTCTCTAAAACGTACAAAAGCAAGAAGATGTAGCCTGACAGCTTGGGCACCTGTCATCAGGACCTCCTGAGGCTGTGTCATAGGCATGTCCTTAACCTTGGCAAAATAAACTTTTAAATTGATCGAGACTTATCTCAGATACTTTTTGGTTTATGTGGGGACTCCATCTTGTTACTCAAATTGCAGTTTGCTGTGCAGCAGCATCAGCATTACCTGAGAGCTTGTCAGAAACAGAGCCTGAGGCCGGGTGCTGTGGTTCATGCCTGCAGTTCCAATGCTTTAAGAGGCTGAGGTGGGAGGACTGCTTGAGGACAGAAGTTCAAGACCAGCCTGGGCAACATAGTGAGATCCGTATCTACAAAAAATAAAAATTAGACTTGGTGCAGTGGCTCACGCTTGTAATCCCAGCACTCTAGGAGACTGAGGCAGGAGGATCACCTGAAGTCAGTGTCACACGTGTCTGTGTGAAGAGACCACCAAACAGGCTCTGTGTGAGCAATAAAGCTTTTTAATCACCTGGGTACAGGTGAGCTGTATCCTAAAAGAGAGTCAGCGAAGGCAGATGGGGTGAGGCAGTTTTATAGGATTTGGGTGGGTAGTGGAAAATTACAATCAAAGTGGGCTGTTCTCTTGCAGGCAGGGGCGGGGGTCACAAGATGCTCAGTCGGGGAGCTTCTGAGCCCAGAGAAGGAATTTCACAAGGTTCATCGCTCAGTCAAGGTGGGGCAGGAACAAATCACAATGGTGGAATGTCATCAGTTAAGGCAGGAATGGCCATTTTCACTTCTTTTGTGATTCTTCACTTGCTTCAGGCCATCTGGATGTATACGTGCAGGCTTGGGCTCAGAGGCCTGCCAGTCAGGAGTTCAAAACCAGCCTGGCCAACATGGAGAAACCCTGTCTCTACTAAAAATACAAAAATTAGCCAGGCATGGTAGCGCATGCCTGTAATCCCAGCTATTCAGGAAGCTGAGGCAGGAGAATTGCTTGAACCCGGGAGGCGGAGGTCGCAGTGAGCCGAGATTGCACCACTGCACAAGAGCAAGACTCCGTCTCAAAAAAATAAATAAATAAAATAAATGAAAATTAGCCAGGCATGGGGTCACACACTTGGAGTCCTAGTTACTTGGGAGGCTGAGCCAGAAGCATGGTTCGACCCCAGGAGTTGGAGGTTACAGTGAGCTATGGTTGTGCCACCAGGGCCCTGTAATTGGCATCTGTTCTCACCTTATTTTCTTGAGTTTTTATGGAAAAAGAATTCACTGAGACTTACTTGAAACTCATTCAAATGATCCCCAAACAGTTGAGATATGTTGGAAATTCTCACTTTATTTCAAGCAATTCTGATGTTAAATCAAGAGGCTAATTCTCTACCCAGGTTGGAATCCTACTGACTGCAGGAAAGTCAGGGGACCATTTTCAGAGATCATGAGAAAGTTTTACTTCCAATAATGCTTTTCTTTTATAAAACTGATTCATGGCCAGGCGTGGTGCTCATGCCTGTAATCCCAACATTTTGGGAGGCCAAGGCAGGTGGGTCGCTTGAAGCCAGGAGTTCAAGACCAGCCTAGGCAACATGGTGAAGCCTGTCTCTACCAAAAATACAAAAAAATAGCTGGGTGCAGTGGTACACACCTGTAGTCCCAGCTACTTGGGGGGCTAAGGTGGGAGGATCACTTGAGCCTGAGAGATGGAGATTCCAGTGGGCCAAGATCGTGTCACTGCACTCCAGGCTGCGTGACAGAGCCAGAACCTGTCTCAAAAAAAAAAAGGCCGGGCGCGGTGGCTCAAGCCTGTAATCCCAGCACTTTGGGAGGCCGAGACGGGTGGATCACGAGGTCAGGAGATAGAGACCATCCTGGCTAACATGGTGAAACCCCGTCTCTACTAAAAAATACAAAAAACTAGCCGGGCGAGGTGGCGAGCGCCTGTAGTCCCAGCTACTCGGGAGGCTGAGGCAGGAGAATGGCGTGAACCCGGGAGGCGGAGCTTGCAGTGAGCTGAGATCCGGCCACTGCACTCCAGCCCAGGTGACAGAGCAAGACTCCGTCTCAAAAAAAAAAAAAAAAAAATCATTCATACTCATTACAGAAAATGTGAAGAACCTTGGAGAAGAAAATTAAAATCACCTGAATGTCCACCCTATATGTTAAACACTTAATATTTTGATAATTTTAAATATACGTATAATTGCAAGCATTACATGCCCTGTTTCCAACGGAATTCTTTATTTCACATAATTGGGAGCATAAAATAAATAGTTTGCATGATGTTTCATTTTGCATATATTATGATTATTTTCATGCCCCTAAAAATTCTTCAGGAATATGATTTTAATCACCTTATATTCCTATATGAGTAAGTCACATTTTACTTAAATATTCTTATATTCTTGAATACATAACCCTTATAGAAAACATTGCGATTAATACTCTTGCATATAAATCTTGTTCTAACTTTCTGATTATTTCTTCCATATAGATTTTCAGAAGTGCATCTGTGGTATGAACTTTACAGATTATTGACACATAACGCCAAATGGCTTTCCAGAGAATCTACACTAAGTCACCCTCCCAGCAGGCACCATGCTCTCGCCAGCCTTTCTACCAACTGATTTCTTTTTTTTTTTTTTTTTTTTGAGATGGAGTTTTGCTCTTGTTGCCAGGCTGGAGTGCAATGACGTGATCTCAGCTCACTGCAACCTCCACCTCCCAGGTTCAAGTGATTCTCCTGCCTTAGCCTCCCGAGTAGCTGGGATTACAGGCGGCCGCCACCATGCCCGGCTAATTTTTGTATTTTTAATAGAGATGAGGTTTCACCATTTTGGCCAGGCTGGTCTTGAACTCCCAACCTCAGGTTATCCGCCTGCCTCAGGCCTCCCAAAGTGCTGTAATTCCAGTCGTGAGCCACCACGCAGGGCGCTTTGCTGGTTTTTTAGGTTATGATTACCACTTCATTGTTTTCATTTGCATTTCTTTGATAACAGGTGTGGTTGAAGACATTTCCATTTGCTTTCTGACATTTTTATTTCTCCAGTGAATCCCCTATCCTGTAGTCTGTTCTGTTATTGGAGTGCTACTGCCATCAGAGATGTTCATATATTCACTTTATTAACTCTCTGTCATTTGCTCTTTCTGCTTGATTGCCATTAGTCATGTAATGGTTTTTAAAGTCATGAAGTTTTATATGTTTGAGTTCAATAGTCAAAATCATGACTCCTTCTTTGTGATTTCTTCTGTAGTGTTTATGATTAGAAGGATGCATTAAGGAAGGTATAATTAAACTGTATATTTTTCCACGAGGCAGGATAACCATGCTGATAGCGAGCAGCCTTATCTCCTTCCTGATTGAGCATGCTGTTGGCCTTCACCTGTATCGATTTCAGAATAATTCATTTCTTTTTCATTTTTTATTTCTGTGATGCTTGCCCCTTTTTATGCTTAAACTCTTTTAATTAATTGATTAATCATTTTGATGTTTTCTTAATCATGTATTATTTCCTAAAACACACTAAGGAGTCTGTATGACAATTGACTTATCCCACCGAGCTGCCAATTCTTGCTGCAGTATCATCTGATTTTAATTATCATAGCCTTACACCTGGCTAACTCCATTTTTAGAAACAACATGCCTTTTTATTATTTTGCTTTCTTACTCTTTGGCTCCTTATGGGGTAAATCAACTTTCTAACCCAAGAGCTGACATTTTCAGCAAAGAAGAAATCGTCTTTTGTTATGTTAACATAGAGCCTTAGATATTAATAGAGGCAACTTCCTCAAACCATTCCACAAAATGGCCTGATAGCTTTACCTTTCCAAAAAATAAACTAGGATGTGCTTAACTTTTTGGTGTTATGTCTAAAGTTTCATTAAAATTTACCATGAAGACAATCTAAGAGTTTTTTTTTCTTTTTTTTTGAGTCTGAGTTTCGCTCTTGTTACTTTGCTGGAGTGCAGTGGTGGGACCTCAGCTCACTGCACACTTCGCCTCCCAGGTTCAAGCAATTGTCCTGCCTCAGCCTCCAGAGTAGCTGGGATTACAGGCATGTGCCACCACGCCCAACTAATTTTGTATTTTTAGTGGAGACAGGGGTTCTCCATGTTGAACAGGCTGGTCTCCAATTCCTGACCTCAGGTGATCTGCCCGCCTCGGCCTTCCAAGGTGCTGGGATTACAGGTGTGAGCCACCACACGCGGCCCAATCTAAGTGTTTCTTGATGTATCTGGCTGTCTGAGGATAGCACAAAGCCAATTTAAACAGCTAAGAAAACGTCGGTTTGTCCTTGTGGCTGTATTTACAGTTGAAATTGTGAAGACCAGGTATCCTATATTTTCTTGAAGGACTTTTTTTCTTTTCCTTGGACTAACCTCTTGTTGATCACTTTTTAAATTTCTCACAATAGTCATTCTTAAGTAAACCTCTCAAAGGGTGTAGGGAGTGAAAAGAGCTGCAGTCTGTTTCTGACAGAACTGGCTTACCTCTTGCTTCCCTGCTTCCCATTAGCATCAGCTTCTTCATCTGTAAAGAATCATTTAACAAAATGACATTTGTCTCGTAGAGCCGGTAGAGTAGCTAAATGGAATTATGTATGGAAGGACCTTAGCACAATGCCTGCACAAAGTAAAAACTAAATAAATGTAAGGTAAGTGTAGTGGTGCATGCCTATAGTCCCATCTACTTATGAGGCTGAGACAGAAGGATTCCTTGAGCCCAGGAGTTCGAGACTGCACTGATGGCGCCTGTAAGTAGCCACTATATTCCAGCCTGAGCAATATAGCAAGAGCTTGTCTCTGAAAAAAAAAAAAGTGTTTTTTTGAAACACAGTCTCACTGTGTCGCCTGGGCAGGAGTGCAATGGTGCGATCTCGGCTCACTGCAACTTCTGCAAACCCAGCTCAAGATATCCTACCCGTCAGTCTCCCAAGCAGCTGGGACTATAGGCACTCACCACCACATGCAGCTAATTTTTGTATTTTTTGTACAGATGGGTGTTTCTCCATGTTTCCCAGGCTGGTCTTGAACTCCTGGCCTCAAGCAATCCTCCTGCTTTGGCCCCCAGAAAAATTGTTAATGTTGAAAAAACACTAAATAAATGTAAGCTTACAAAATAGACCTCCTCACCCAGGCTGCCTCAGTCCTTGCAAATGATCTTGCTTGACTTCTACTTTGCTGATATGATGAAGCTCTCAATCTACCCTCTTCTTTATGCTCATCCTTAACCCTATCCATCTCATTCCCTCCATATTCCTATCTCAAGAAAAAACAGGTCCTCTTTCCTGCCAAGGCTATCCCTACATCTTTGATCTCCTTTCTTCCCTCCCTCCTTCCTTCTTCCCTTTCTCGTTCCTTCCCTCCCTCCTTCATTCTCTTTTCTTTCCTCCTTCCTTCTTTCCCTCCTCCCTTCCTTCTTTTCCTTCCTCCTTCTCTCCCTCCGTCCTTCTCTCTCTGAACCTTGCTCAGTTCTCTTCGCCATTAGATCAGCAGTTCTCTACATGTGCCCTGTCCCTTCTTTTTGTTATAAATAGACTAAGTTCTCTCCTGCCCTATAGAAACAAACCATCTTTAAGCATTATATTTTAGTTATCTATTGCTACATAATAAATTACGTCAAGACTTAGTGACTTGAAACAACCATAAGTATTTCTCCTCTCCCATAGTTTCTATGAGTCTGGCATTGAGTGGCAGCTTGGTTGGGCAGTTCTGGCTTGGGGTCTGTCAAAATATTGCAGTCAGGTCAGCTGAGGCCGCAGTATCTGAAGGGTTAATGGAAATGGAGAATCCACTTCTGAGGTAGCTCACTGCAAAAGCTGGCAAATTGGTGTTGACAAGTGGAGTCCTCTCTGTGTAAGAATCTCCTCAGGGCTGCCTGAGTGTTCTCACAACATGGTGGCTAGCATTCTCCTAGGGTGTATGATTCATGCAGCCAATGCAGAATCTATAATTTCTTTACAAACTACCTTTGGAAGTCACACACTGTTATTTCCTCTGTATTCTGGTGGTCACACAGAGCAGACGTGGTACAACATGGCACAACAAAGGTACATGAACCCTAAAAGGCAATAATGATTGGGGGCCAACTCAGAGGCTGACTGCCCCACCTACTAGCACTGTCTTTGTTCTCCTGTGACTTTGAAAACGTTGCCCACCATGGCTCCAATTTCTCATCTTCTGCTCTCTCAGGCAGAGTTACTGTTTGCAAGCAATCAAAGTTGGCTCTAGGTATTCCAAAGAGAAGTTTATTAAAAAGATATTGTTGGAAGTGCTGGAGAACCAGAGTTGCTGAGGTTGAGTCTCCAAAAACAATGCCCAAAACCAGACCACAAGACTGGCAGAAGAACCAAAATTTCCCTTGCTGTGGCCACTTCTACTGCTATTGCTCAAAAAGCCAAAGCTTCTGCTACTGCTTACCCAACAAAAATACAGCTGATCCTTGAACAACACAGATTTGAACTGCACTTACACGTGGATTTTTTTCAACAAAAGTCACAGTGAGTGTGCTTGTCTCTCCTGCCTCCTGTTCCACCTCTTCCGTTTCTGCTACCCCTGAGACAGCAAGACCAGCCCCTCCTCTTCTTCCTCCTTCTCAACCTCTCAACATGAGGATGACAAGGATGAAGACCTTCATGATGATCCACTTCCACTAAATGAATAGTGTATTCATTCGTTCTCACACTGCTATAAAGACATACCCGAGACTGATTAATTTGTAAAGAAAAGAGGTTTAATTGACTTATAGCTATGCATGACTGGGGAGGCCTCAGGAAACTTACAATCATGGTGGAAGGGGAAGAGGCGCATCTTACATGGTGGCAGGAGAGAGACAGAAGAGTGAACAAAGGAGGAACTTCCAAACACTTATAAAACCATCAGGTCTCTTGAGAACTCACTCACTATCATGAGAACAGTATGGGGGAAACCACCCCCATGATCAGATCACCTCCCGCCAGGTCCCTCCCTCAACAACTGGGGATTATAACTCAAGATGGGATTTGGGTGGGAATACAAAGCCTAGCCATATCAAATGGTAAATACATATTTTTTTCTTAATAACATTTTCTTTTCTCTAGCATATTTTATTGTAAAAATACAATATATAATGCATATATAAAATATGTGTTAACTGTTTATATGGGCTTCCAGTCAATAGTAGGCTATTACTACTTAAGTTTTGGGGAATAAAAAGTAATACGTGGATTTTTGACAGCACAGGGGTCATTGCCCCAGACCCATGTTGTTCAAGGGTCAACTGTAGTAAAAGATCCCACAAGAAAGTCTCTTTCCCAAGCTGTTGGTTTCTGAACAGGTGGTTAATATGGGTGTAGTTGATGAGAAGCTGTATACATCATATTCCTGCATTCCAGCTGCTAGAGAGGCTGAGAATCTCAATTTTCTGAGTCTGTTTTGGTGAGGCAAGATGCAAAAGGCTGGAAATATCCCAAACATAATAAGAGTTTTCAGAAAGTGTAGGCCACACAAAAAGAATGAGAAACTGTCTGCAATATCCTCTTCCTTCTTAATCTTGCAGTTTGGCTTCTGTCTAAATTCCACTAAAGCTGCTTCTCAGCGGTCCCCAGTGATATTACATGGGCTTTCCCACCCTTGGATTGTTCCCGCACCTAGTGGGGAAATTAACTCTTGGCCAGCATCTTAGGTCAAGTTCCCCAGAAGTGGACACTGAGTGCATTCATGCCTTCGATTTTTTTTTTTTTTTTTTTTTTTTTTGTGAGATGGAGTCTCACTCTGTTGCCCAGGTTGGAATGCAGTGGTGTGAACTCAGCTCATTGCAACCTCTGCCTCCCTGGTTTAAGCAATTCTCCTGCCTCAGCCTCCCAAGTAGTTGGGATTACGGGCATGCACCACCATAACTAGCTAATTTTTGTATTTTTAGTAGAGATGGGGTTTTGCCATGTTGGCCAGGCTGGTCTTGAACCCCTGGCCTCAGGTGATCCACCAGCCTCAACCTCCAAAAGTCCTGGGATTACAGATATGAGCCACTGCACCCACCCATGCCTTTGATTTATTAAGGAAGTTTCTCCAGAGGAGTCAGGTTAGGAGGTGGGGGACGTAGGACAGCAGGGTCCTATACAAGGCCCTACATGATTGTGCCCTGTCTCCCCAACCTCATCTCACCACACATTCCCCTTGCTCACAAAGCTCCCTCCACAGCAATCTGCTCCCTGCTGCTGCTACACACCATGCCCTTTCTTGCTTGAGAGCTACTGTCCTTGCTCTTCCCTCCACCTGAAGACCTTTCCCCTGATGTGGGACATGGTCCTCATCATCCTTCAGGCCTCAGCTCTCTTGGCATCCGATCTTAGTGGCCTTTTCACTCCTTCCCCAGGTGGTAGCAATCATATCAGTCTGTATATGTCCCTCAAAGCCTTTATGATAATCCAGAATTATTAACGGATCTGTTCAAATGTTATTGTCTCCCTTCCCCAAAGAAAATTGAAAGTTGCCTAAAGAGGATTGCCTGATAAATATGTTGGGAGCCACCAAAATTCTTAGATTTTGGTAGGCATTCCGAAAATAAGTGCTAAAGGAATGAATGGAAGAGTATGCTTTGGAGAAGGAAGATGTTGTTAAACAGGACAAAAAAACACAACATTATAAATCAGTAGATAATTTAACCTCATAAAAGTTTAAAACTTCTCTATTTTAAAAGATGAGTAAACCTATTGAAAAGTGAAAAAACGCCTGTAATCCCAGCACTTTGGGAGGCCAAGGTGGGTGGATCACGAGGTCAGGAGATCGAGACCATCCTGGCCAACATGGTGAAACCCTATCTTTACTAAAAATACAAAAAAATTACCCAGGTGTGGTGGCACACACCTGTAGTCCCAGCTACTCAGGAGTTGGAGGCAGAAGAATCACTTGAACCCGGGAGGCAGAGGTTGCAGTGAGCTGAGATCATGCCACTGTACTCTAGCCTGGTGACAGCGCAAGACTCTGTCTCAAAAAAAAAAAAAAAAAAAAAAGAAAAACAAAAGTGAAAAAAAAATTAGAACACATAAAACAGACCATAGGTTTGTTCAATAACCCCTACCAAGTTAAGTGACTGATCTCACACAAATAAGAGCATTTTACTTTATTAAAAGTAAAAAGAGGCCCAGAATTACAATAAAAAGAGAGTAAGATTACTATTAATGATTATGGGAAACTTCATTAGCTCCAAATAAACAATGATGATTTTTAGTGTTCCTACTAAATCGTCATCGAACACTGGAATTATTTCCTTGCCTCTCCTCCCTACACCCACCCCAACTTTCCAACCCAATGTATCCCTTGTTAAATTAAGTTTAGCCTAAAGCTGTCTCCTTACCTCAAAAGGTTCCTCTGTACATAGTGAACTGTAACCTATCTGGATGTGTAAACAGACTGTAACCTACTCTTGTATTAATTGTGGAGTTTCAGCCAATCACAGGCAACCAACTGTGCAAACTGTATGTAAATAAGGCCAACCTGTAACTAGTCCTGCTGTTCCTGTGCCTCACTTCCTTTCTCTGTCCATAAATCCTCTGACCACTGGGCAGTGCCATAGTCTTTCTGAACCTATTCTGGCTCAGGAGGCTGCCCAATTCAAGAATCATTCTTTGCTCAGCTAAACTCTGCTCAAAATAATTTGTTTAAAGTTTTTATTTTAACACCCTAAGCTACCTCTGCTCACATAGGGGTTTGCATATTCCCCTAAGAGAATATGATTTTAACTGCTGGAAATTTAGGGCTTTGAGGAAGGAGTGTTGCCTTATTGGTCTTCATACCCCAGGGTCAGTGTGATGCTTGTCACAAAATAGGTCCTAGGGCTTGGGACATCCACACAGTCTTAGTGCAGATACTACTTAGCCCAGGGACCTGGTGGCTAGGCTGATTCTCTCCTTTCTAATAGGAGTCCTCTGCCACGAACACACTCCACCAGATCGTCAGTCAGACCAAGAAGCATCTGAGCTTGGTCCTCCTCTTTGTACTTATTGGAGTTTTGTATTTATTGGAGATACTGGAGCAGCAATGTATGTCTTGTGTCTGGCATTGTTCAATCCAGATGTTAGCTGGGACAGAAAGAATAACCCAGAGCCCTGGAACAAGCTGGGTCCCAGTGATTAATACAAGTTCTACTCAGTAAATGTGGATTACAGCAAACTGAAGAAAGAAGGTCCATATTTCTAAATGAAATGTCTCGTTATAAATCTGCTTTAGAATGAAGGTCTTCCAGAAGCCTTCTTCACAATTTTCCACTTAACTAGGAAATATCCTCTAAATTCATGAAATCATGTTGATGTAATCTATTGGAGATTACACTGGTTAATAAATAACTGAAACTTGGCAGAGTGTAGTGACTCACACCAATAATCTCAGCACTTTGGGAGGCCAAGGTGGGTGAATCACCTGAGGTCAGGAGTTCAAGACAAGCCTGACCCACATGGTGAAACCCTGTCTCTACTAAAAATACAAAAATTACCTGGGTGTGGTGGCATGCACCTGTAATCTCAGCTACTCAGGAGGCTGAGACAGGAGAATTGCTTGAACCCAGGAGGCAGAGGTTGCAGTGAGCTGAGATCGCACCACTACACTCCAGGCTGGGGGCACCACTGCACTCCAGGCTGGGCAACAGAGCAAGACTCCATCTCAAAATAAATAAATAAATAAATAAATAAATGAATAACTGAAACTTGAAAAAAAATAGGTTTTAGGGGTGCAAGAGCAGTAACTGCAGGAGAAAGTCCCCAAGCAGGTAAGAGGAAATGAAGCCCAAGGGCAAAGTGGACATGTTGGACTTCCTTCTTAATAATCAACAGGAGTGTGTGGAGGCAGAGGCAGTGGCAGACAAGGTAGTGTGTACGTGCTTAAGGCTTTCTACGTCCTCTTGTTGAATATCAGGCACATGGAGAGAAATGTGAAAGATCTGAGGGGAGTGAAGGTGTGAAGTGGTCATACGAGACAGTGGAAAAACTAATATACTAGGGATGCTTAATAAAGTCACTGGGTGGCTGGATGTGGTGGCGCACGTCTGTAATCCCAGCACTTTGGGAGGTCAAGGTGGGCAGATCACGAAGTCAAGAGATCAAGACCATCCTGGCCAACATGGTGAAACTCTGTCTCTACTAAAAATACAAAAATTAGCCAGGAGTGGTGGCACCTGCCTGTAGTCCCAGCTACTTGGGAGGCTGAGGCAGAAGAATTGCTTGAACCTGGGAGGCAGAGGTTGCAGTGAGCCGAGATTGCACCACTGCACTCCAGCCTGACGACAGAGCAAGACTCTGTCTCAAAATAAATAAATAAATACATACATACATAAATACATAAATAAATAAATAAAATAAGTGTTGGAAATTGGTGCTAGGTGCCGCAAAGAAGAACCTGCACTTAGATCGAAAATTTCTCATCAAGGCAGTTTACTTCTGCAGAAGGGTGCCGCCTGTGTCCAAAGTGATTGCAAGAGCACACCACACAAAGGAGAGAAGGAGTTTTTATTCCTAAGACAGTTCCTGCTTCTGTCTTTTCCCCTTTGGCTGGAGTCAGACTGCACAATCTAAGCTAACCCAATTTGCTAAGTCTTAAACTTTTCCAAATAGGGTAAACATGAGATTTGCAAAGGAAGGGGGGGAGGGAAAGGAAGGGGTAGGGTTGACCTACAAAACAAGAAAGAAGAAAGTTTGAAACTGTTTCCAAATCAGGTAGAGAAATGAGAACTTTGAAGGCCAAGGTGACGGCCAGGGTGAAGAAAAGGGGAAGGAGAGAGAAGGGAAGGGTGGATTTATGACCTCACCACTTACGACCATAGAGTTGAGTTTTGAAGAAGAACTTATTTGTTCCAACAATAAGGTTACTGGGTGGCATTGAATGTACAGTTGAGATTTGTGATCATGAAACTAAAGCAAGAACTAGTCGGCCAGGCACAGTGGCTCATGCCTGTAATTCTAGCACTTTGGGAGGCTGAGGCAGGTGGATCATGAGGTCAGAAGTTCAAGACCAGCCTGGCCAATATGGTGAAACCCCATCTCTACTAAAAATACAAAAATCAGCTGGGCATGGTGGCATGCACCTGTAATCGCACCTACTAGGGAGACTGAGGCAGGAGAATCGCTTGAACCCAGGAGGCAGAGATTGCAGTGAGCCAAGATCACACCACTGCACACCAACCTGGGTAACAGAGTAAGACTCCATCTCAAAATAATAATAATAATAATAATTTAAAAGAACCAGTCAACACAGTTTTGTGCTATTGTCCAGCAATAATTATCTGCCCAGGGAAAGGAACAGAAGAGGTAGAGAATGGGATTTAATCAAGATTGTATGTTTGCTAGAGGAGTAAGCCATTGAAGAGAGGCCTTACAAAATTCGTGGAACGTGCAAGAGGTGATTAGTATGATAGACCATCTACTCTAACCTTAGTAAGGGAAATGAAAATGCAATAGAGTGCCTGATTGTGAAAATACACTAGGATTAAAGGATTAGAGGCCTGTTGAGACTGAAGAATTGTTGGAGTGAAGACACTGATGTTAGAGATGTAAAGGATAGGAGGTGGTGGTCAGATAATGGGATACTGAAGTTAATTTTTAATAATTATGCATTTAAGATGATGAAATGTTAATGTTATGGTCAAGGTTATCAATAGTTTAGGTAGAATAAAAAATATTTAAAGAGGTAGAGAAACTGAAACTCTGATATGCAAGACGGATCATCCACGAGGTTGGGGAAATCTCAAAAAATGGAGTGGAAAGATGAGTTTTGAATGAGTGAGCCATTAAATGCTTTGAGGATGTGAAGACCATTTAATCTTCTTAAGAGTTCTACATAAAATTCAAGAATTTGGCCAGACATGCCCGTAATCCCAGCACATTGGGAGGCTGAGATGGGCAGATCACTTGAGCCCAGGAGTTTGAGACCAGCCTGGGAAATATGATGAAACTCCATCTCTACAAGAAAATACAAAAATTAACTGGGTGTGGTGACACATACATGTGGTCCCTGCTACTCAGGAGGCTGAGGTGGGAGGATCACCTGAGCTGGGGGAAGTTGAGGCTGCAATGAGCCATGATTGAGCCACTGCCCTCCAACCTGGGCAGTGAGAGAGACCCTGATTCAAAAAAAAAAATACACAACTTTTATCTCTACTTAAAGAAGAAGGTGTTTTGAATAATTGAATAATCGCCTGAAGTCACGCAGGGTAAATGCTTCAGCTGGAGTTCGAACCTAAGTTTTTCTGACTCCAAAGCTTATTAAATTCTTTCTCTGCCAGTATGCATCTTCCATTTTTCACTGGTAAGACCAAGCAGAAGAGAGTTAAGGCATGATCCATGACATGCTCCAATGGTGAATTCTAAGCTCAGAAAATAAAATAAATCTCAACAACAACAACAACAACAAAAAAATATATATATATATATATATATATAATGTATGTATCTATTTGATTTAGATTTGGGTTTGAATGCTTTATATATATATTATAAAGCATATATAATATATATATTGTGTATATATATATAAAATAAAAATCCTGCTGAAATGCTTGGGGCAGGGGCAGGACGGGGGTGGAATCAGACACTAGAAATGTTTAATCTTGTGGATATCATTAATTTTTAGACACTACAGTAGAAATGTGAGTTAACTGTTCAGAGGGATAAATGAGGTTCTAGAAGTGAAAGTAAGTAATTGAGCCACAGAATCATAGAGCTAGTAGGGATCTTAGTAAATATTTCATTCATTCATTTTCTGCTTAGAAAACTGATACTCAAAAAAGTTAAATGACTTGTGTAAATTCACAAAGCTAGGTGGTAATGCAAAGTCTAACCCAGGTAATGTAAGGACCACCAGCCCGTTACATCACATAGACTGTGGTTTTTTCTTCCCACTCCAAAGGATTTTAAGTCAGAATTCTTGAGACTGTATGCCTTTCCTAGAAGGGGCATACTTCCCCAAAAGTTAAATGCACTGTGCTTGAGAGTCTTCTCCAAGGTGCATTTGACATGACTGGTATTCACGTGGTCCCTTTATGCTCGATTTTACTGATGGCTGGCCACCTCTCACATCGAGGAACAACCTACTTTGTAGAAACCATGACTGTAACTTGCTCTAAACCTGTGGTCAAATCTTGCCAGAGGCAACAATCCTCTTCCTGATGGGATCTTTCCCATGACTCTGTTGAGGAACTGGAAGGTCCAGTTTCTGTGGCCAATAGAGAAATCCTAATAATTGAGCACTAAAATGTGAGACAATAGAGGACCCTCACCACGGATATTCCAAAGGCTGAAAATGCACTGAACTGTCTCAGCCTCCTCAGTGAAGGCAGAGTCGGCAGATGAGTGTGTTCCTGTACCTTCCAACTTTATGCTTCTCCTGTGGTTGAGAGAAAGGAGCTGGAGTGGATTGGAGGAGAAGCTGAGGTGGATTAGGAAACTACTTCCTTTTCTACAAGCTTACTTCAGGAATAGTCAATCAAGGCTCTTCAACGTGACTAAACATTGCGTTAAGCATCCTTTGCCTTGGAGACATCAGCTTCCTAAAACGAGGGCTATTAAGGCAAGTGGCTGTGTAGGGCCTCATGCATTATGAATTTGCTAGTCATGGATGAATACAAATAACCTTGCAATCAGGACACAGCTGGTAATTAGAAACAACTCCTCTTTTCATTCAATTAACCACCTGAAGAAATTAGGTTTTGATTTAGATTTGGGTTTGAATGCTGTAGTCCCCTTTAAAACAAGGAGAAAGATTGACAATTCTGAAGCGTAGAACGTCTCTTCCAGATTTGCAACAGGGGAGTTCTCTCCATTATGATTAAAAATCAATAGATTAAAAGAAAATGACCCACCATGTGTCACTGCTGTGAATAATTGCCATTGATCAGCTCAGGAGGGAGAAGGGCAGAACAGCTTCCATTTCCGAAATCAGATCTTCCCCACAGTTGAGACAGCCTCCTGCTCTAACTGATTTGACAACAGGAGACTGACCTATGGTTGGGAAGCTGGCCAGTGATTACCCAGGGAGTAGGTAGCAGCTCAAAGATGGAAACACAGAGCTCCTCATTTTCCAATCCACTGCACACTGCCTATAGCACACGACCCCCACAGATGTGCAAAACGAAGGAGGAAATGTGTGACCTCTTCCGAACCAAATCTTGTTGTCCTCTCTGAGCTTAGGACTCTACTGAAATGCTAGATAGAAGCAGATTGTGTTTCCCCACCTCCACCCGTGATAAGAAAAGTGCTTAATAAAATCTAAAAAATGTGGTAATAAAATCTAAGAAATGTGGTCAACATCCCAGAAGAAAGGTGTTGCCTAGCAGCAGTGACCTTTAAAGAAAGGTCAGATAGACCCCTAAAGGATTTTTACCATATTGGGAGTCAAGTTTCCTGATGATTTATCTAAATATAGTACTGAGAATATAGCACCTGCATTATTGGAGGGAGGCTTTGAATACTCAGCCTCCAAAGATAAATATTAATAATAATGTCCAACACGTACCTGGAGCATTGTTTCCCAAAGTATGGTGCACATCCCTGTACAGATGCCACAGATGGTATGCAAAGTGATTTTAGGTACTATCTGATGAATATTTGTTATTTTATAGGTTATGTAATTGTTTAAAAATGCATTTGAAAACGTAACCATTTCACCATTCATCAGATTGAATGAAGATAGACTGGGTGTGGGGGCTGAGGCAGGAGGATCACCTGAGCTCAGGAGTTCAAGGCCACAGTGAGCTATGATTGCATGGTTGTACCACTGCACTCTGGCCTGGGTGACAGAGCAAGACCCTGTCTCTTAAAGAAAATGTAAAAAATACAAAAAGAACGAACAGAGTTGCTTAGAATGAAACTAAGTTTTAAGAAATGATTTAAATAAACTCGGTTTTAAAATTTAACTAAAGAAGAACCAGTTCTTAAATATGGCTGGCATTTTGCAAGTAATAATTTGGTGCTTGTTTTGTTCTAGTCACTTTGTACAAGATTGCAGTCTCTCCTTCATTCCTTGTTTTTCTGGAAACTCAGGCTAATCCTATCTGTGAGTTGGTGAAATGGAACTTACTTGGGGTTTTTTGTTGTTGTTGTTGTTGTTTTCTTTCTGAAATGGAGTTTTACTCTTGTTGCCCAGGTTGGAGTGCAGTAGCGCAATCTCAGCTCACTGCACCCTCCACTTTCCAGGTTCAAGATATTCTCCTGCCTCAGCCTCCCAAATAGCTTGGATTACAGGCACATGCCACCATGCCCAGCTAATTGGTGTATTTTTAGTAGAGACGGGGTTTTGCCATGTTGACCAGGCTGGTCTCGAACTCCTGACCTCAGGTGATCCACCCACTTCGGCCTCCCAAAGTACTTGGATTACAGGCATGTGTCACCATGCCCAGCTAATTACATATATATATATATATATAATATATATGATTATATATATATAATTATATATATAATATATATACACACACACACACAAATATATATATACACACAAATATATATATATACACACATTTTTTAAGTAGAGACAGAGTTTCTCCCTGTTGGTCAGGCTGGTCTTGAACTCCCGACCTCCAGTGATCTGCCTGCCTCGACCTCCCAAAGTGCTGGGATTACAGACATGAGCCACCACGCCCAGCCTTCTTTTATTTTCTAAACACTCCACCCTTTGAATTAAATCCTCTTGGGATATGGAGTTTGAAGGATTATTGACAGACGTATGAAATTCTCCTGCTTTAAACAGAAAGCTTTAGAATTATTTCAGGGTTGTGATAGATACCAACTCATGTAAGCAGACGGTGTACATCTTTCCCAACTCTGCATTCAGGGACAGTACATTGGTAGCTTGAAACTGGCCATCATGAGAGTATTTACACCACAGATATTGGCAAATTCTATAAATTAGGAACCAGTGGTGGTGGCATGGCCTGTAGTCCCAACTACTCGGTAGGCTGAGATGGGAGAATTACTTGAGCCTGAAAGTTTGAGACCAGACTGGGCAACATGGCAATGCTCCATCTCTTTAAAAAAAAAAAGTGTTAAATTAGGGGTTGGTTTTTGCTTTTTCTGCAGCAAATATTTAACAACCCAGCTATTAAGTATTTTACCAAATAAACTTGTATTCAACCTTATTTTAAAGTCTACCTGCAACAGATTGCTAGGTCCCTACAGAACCAGAAACATTCACCTAACCATTAGCTATAAGCATGACAGCAGAAGAGTATTGCATGGGATAGGACCTTCATAAGGGGCAGGATTTTAAAGTATCTCCTTACTTGTTTGTTTAAAATAATATTTATCCCTACCTTCCTTCCATTCATTCGTTCTTTTTAGTTCTTCAACTTTTACTTCAAGCTCCAGGGTACAAGTGCAGGATGCGTAGGTCTGTTACATAGGTAACCGTGTGCCATGGTGGTTTGCTGCACAGGTCATCCCATCACCTAGGTATTAAGCCCAGCATCCCTTAGCTATTCTTCCTGATGCTGTCCCTCCTCCCACCCAAACTCCAACAGGCCCCAGTGTGTGTTGTTCCCCACTATACATCCATGTGTCTCCTCGTTCAGCTCCCACTTATAAGAGAGAACATGCAGTGTTTGGTTTTCTGTCAAAATATCTACTTTCGTTACATGGCTAAAAGTGAGCCATTGACTTTTTAAAGAGATGCCTGGCCAGTATATTTTTCAAATGCCACCAGCAAATCAATCTGCTCTCTACCCGTTTATGCTACATACCACTCCTAACACACTGTAACTAACTGAAATCTGATTCATAACACCAGGCTAATATCAAAAGAGAAGAGAAGTGAAGATGTCACAAGAAGTCAATAAGCAAGCTAAAGATGGTGTGAAGGGGGAGGGGAATAATGTTGCTAGGCAACCATCCCTAGTAGGTAATTCATATGTGTAGATATGAGAGGCTTGTTTTCCTTAGCACCAGCCAGCCCCAGTGTTTCCCCACTTCCTACTTTGATGTTCCTGTAACCTGCCAGAAAGTATCTGTGGGGATCCTTAAAGTCCAGGACCCGAGGGTCAGCCTGATTGGCTAACCCCTCTAAAGATTAGAACTTCAGAAGATGTGTAAGCATTCTGCTTCCCTTTTAGATTTATATTTGTGGCTTCCCACTTGACAAATACTACAATCTCACATGCATAAAACTGATTATAGCAGGGCCGGCTCATTCCCCAGTGGACATTTCATCACTGATTCCAAGCACACACCATGGATTGATGAATTACACCTTTCGTGGCAAGGGTGATCAGATTGCATTAATTCCAAACTGAGAGTCACAGTTCTCACTGGGCCTCACTATTGCAGGAAGTTGGCCACTGCACGGCTTCCACATTGCATGGCTCCAGGAAAAATACTTAACATTGTTGTCTATGTTAAAGATACATTGCACAGAAATTATCAACTTCCTCACAGATGAAGAAAGCAAGGGCATTAGAGAAGATGACTTCAAACTATTTAACTCACTAATAGCAGAACCAGGATTATACCCCAGGTCTCTGGATCATAATCTTTCTAATACACTAAATTGGCTCCCACATATTTTTATTTTATTATTTATTTATTTATTTTTGAGACAGAGTCTCACTGTGTTGCCCAGGCTGGAGTGCAGTGGTGCCATCTCGTCTCACTGCAAGCTCCACCTCCCAGTTTCAAGCGATTCTCCTGCCTCAGCCTCCCAAGTATCTGGGGTTACAGGCACCCGCCACCATGCCCAGCTAATTTTTGTATTTTTGGTAGAGATGGGGTTTTACCATGTTGGCCAGGCTGGTCTCGAACTCCTGACCTCAGGTGATCCACCCACCTCGGCCTCCCAAAGTTCTGGGATTACAGGCATGAGCCACTGCGCTTGGCCCCATATATTACTAATAATAACAGTTAAGTGGTGCTGTATTACTATATTGAGCATTCACTCTGCACCAGGCTCTGCATATGAAGTGATTTACACATATTTTCTTTCTAAACATGATGAATGGAATAAGCTCCGGGCCCTATGGGGCCTGGGTCAATGACATGTCGGACAAGTCATAAGAAAGGATTTGGCCAAGTTTTAGAAAGACTAAGTGTGAAGTGCAGTAGGACTTGATGTTTCTCCATGCTTCAAAGTACAATACAGGCTTCTCCCTGACTCTTAACCGTGCTGCCCCAGGGAGATAAGATAACTTAGCAAGCGTAGCGTAGCCCACTTGTTCTCCTCCACTTCTCCATGCTATAAATCTTACATGGGCAGGATTTTCATGTACAGACGGTTCAGAATTTATAGGAACATATATATATGCCTGGCTCTGGGCTGTTTGCTGTCACAGAGCAATTAGAATTGCTTGGTGAGATATGGGCAAATATTACCATTTGGTTATTTGCTGTACTGATTGCATAAAAATAAGCCCATATCTCACCAAGCAATTCTAATTGGTGCCCTTTCCTCTATGCCACAATATCACCTTCTCATTCTGTCCCACGTCCAAAAAAGCAATAAAAAACAAAAACAAAAACAAAACCCAGAAAGAGAACTGGTTTAACATTTGGAGACTAGATTCCAGTTTTTGAAGTTTCTCTCCACGTGTCCATTTTCACCCACAAAGCTTTTTCATTTAGGATTGCATTTGGGTGCATGTACCAGAAACCCAACCATTGTACCTTAAAGTAAGGTGTTTGTTTTTCTCATTATGCAAGAAGTCCAGAGGTGAGAAGTTCAGAGCTGGTGAAGCAGATTGAGGAAGTCATCGAAGACCCCAGTTCCCCCCGGCAACTTTGTTCTCTACCGTCTTTTGCAGGAGCGTCCAGCCTTATGGTTGCAAGACGGTGTCATGATTATGTTCAGGTAGCAAAAACAAGACGGTGTCATGATTATGTTCAGGTGGCAACAAGGGAGACAGTTGATTGGCAAAAAGAGTGCATGCCTATGGAGAATTTCTTTTTGTTAGGAAAATAACAGCATTTCAAGAAGGCTTACCAATGGAATTTCAGATTTATGTCACATGCTATTGCTAGGGTGCCTGAGAAATCAAGTGATTTAGGGCAGAGGCACATGTCATCCTGAATAAAGACTGGGGTATTTTAGTAAGAAAGAAGAAAATGGGACTAGGCACAGTGGCTCACACCTGTAATCCCAGCACTTTGGGAGGTTGAGGTGGGTGGATCGCTGGAGGTCAGGAGTTCGAGACCAGCGTGGCCAACGTGGCAAAACCCCATCTCTACTGAAAATACAAAAATTAGCCAGGCGTAGTGGTGCACGCCTGTGATCCCAGCTACTCGGGAGGCTGAGGCATGAGAATCACTTGAATCCAGAAGGCGGAGCTTGCAGTGAGCTGAAATCATGCCACTGCACTCCAGCCTGGGCCACAGAACGAGATTCCATCTCAAAACAAAAAACAAAGGAAGAAGAAAATGGGCCACGCACGGTGGCTCACACCTATAGTCCCAACACTTTGGGAGGTCGAAGCAGGCAGATGGCTTGAACCCAGGAGTTCAAGACCAGCTGGGGCTCAAGTAACCTGCCCACCATGTTTTGCCATGTTTTTCTCTACAAAAAAAAAGTGCAAAAATTAGCCAGACCTGGTGGCATACACCTGTAGTCCAAGTTACTTGGGAGGCTGAGGTAGGAGGATTACCTAAGCCCAGGAGATAGAGGCTGCAGTGAGCCATAATCACACCACTGCACTCCAGCCTGGGCAACAGAGTGAGACCCTGTTGGAAGGAAAGGAAAGCAAAGGAGAGGGGAGGGG
>NC_045447.1:101092385-101107067 GCF_002776525.5 Piliocolobus tephrosceles
GGGGGGGAGGCGGGAAGCCAGGGGAAGAGAGGGGAGGGGAGGGGAGGGGAGGGGAAGAGAGGGGAGGGGAGGGGAGAAAAAGAAAAGAAAAGAAAGAAAGAAGAGGAAAGAAAGGAAGAAGGAAATGAAGGAAGGAAAGAAAGGAGGGGAGGGGAAGGGAGGGGAGGAGAGAGGGGGAGGACAGGGGAGGAAAGGAGAGGAGAGGGTGTCCACCCCAAGACTGAAGTCTCTTCCTGGATCCCTGGCTGTCCATTGCTGAGTCCTTCTCTAGAGGCCACAGTTCTCTGTCCAGTTGGAGTCCTAGTTACTACATAAAACCTTCTCTGGTACTCTTCTGTGATTTAGAACTCCCTCAGACAAATAAATCCACCACGTCTTCCCTCTCGATCAGCCTCAATCAAAACCCAAAGTTCCGTGTTGAACCTGGAGTCTCCCCTCACTGTTAGCACCACACTGTATTGTGCTTCAACAATGTACAACCTCGCTCTTCTCCTTCCTCTCAACACTTTTGGCAGCTCCTACTCTACAAACACTCCATTGATTATTGCCCCCACCTTCATGTCTTTCCCTGAGGTTAATGCCCTCCCATGGCCCTCCCACGTGAGGGTACTTTCCCCCTCCTGTCAGTGAAGGTCAGGGCACTGCCAGACGAGGTCCCCCTCACCATTCCAGTGAGACAGAAAGATTCTCACACTAGGAGCCCATTCTGCAAGGGTCATGCCCTCTCCAAATCTCCTTGTCCAAATCTTCAGGTCTTTCTCTTTCTGAATCCCTGCTCATCTGGCCAGAACCACTGTCCAGAAACTGGAATAGAATCTTTTTCTTCAATCTGCTCTTCCAGGCCAGGTACTATTCAAAGTTTTTCGCACTAGTCTCAGGTTGAAATTCTTTAATTGCTCACTTCTGGTGGAAGCTGGCATGTCAAGCCAAAACGTCTGTGAACAGGATCAAATTGGGTTTCTAGAAAATCTTCGTCATAGGGAGTCATTCATATAGTCACAAGTGTAGACTAAAGAAAAGTAAAATGTGTGGCAGGAGAAGGCACATGGGGACTGTGGACCATGTAGTCATGCAAACACTATTTGTATCAGGGCCAGCTTAGGCCTAATCCTATAACTACTTTTTATGCTTGATGACCGAAGGCCTGACTTCATGGCTGAATGGATCAGATGGTATCCAGCTCATGATCATTCATTTAAGTAAATCCCAGTAGCAAGTCAGGAGCTGTTTCTTAAAGGAAAACAGTTACTTGTTTAAGAGAACATAACATTGCTGTATAATATTGAAGGTCTCTGTTGTAATTTACCTGTCTAGACTTGCCAAGCTTCATGGACACTCCAGGTACTCCAGGAGCTATTGGATATTCTGAGCCAAAAGACAAAAGTAGAATCAGGCCCAGTGGAGAATCTATCTGATTCTGTGTTCCATTCAAAGCTGACAACAACTATGGGATTCATGTGGTAAATTGGTCCAAACAGGACACCCACGGCGAAGAAGCTTCACTATGCACCACGCCTCTTTTTTTAGTATTAAGAAACGCAATGTTCAGCAACATGTGTTTCCTATTGAAAAAGATAATAACTTCATAATCATCAAACCACTGCAGCTCCAGAATCTTTACATAAGTTATTTTGCAACATCCTGTATTCATGCGTCTTAATAGAACAACTGGAGAACCTACTACTGCTTATTCTCCAGGGTTTATCAGCATAATGTCAGTGCAGGCATTAGTGGTATAATACCATAGAATGATGATTTGGTTACATTCTTTATGGACTAGACTGTGACACAGTTAGAGGGAAGATGGCAAATGTGTACTGCTGACCCTGTCAGGTGAAAAGAAATATTTCTGGTATTTTCAATTTATTGAAATGGAGAAAAATGCTGCATTGTGTATACATAAATATATATACCATTTTTTTTCTTTTTATACATTATGATGCTTTGACATTGTCTTATTCCATTTTGTGTTTTTATAATACAAAACCTGAGACTGGGTAGTTTGTAATGAACAGCAATGTATTTCTCATTGTCCTGAAGGCTGGAAAGTCCAGGATCAAGGGGCCAGCATCTGATGAGGGCCTTTTTGCTGCATCATTCATGGTAGCAGGAGGAAGGGCAAGCGAGCCTAAGAGAGAAAGGAAGCGGCTGAACTCATCCTTTTATCAGTGATAGCTAACTCACTGCTGCGATAACAGCATGAATCCATTATGAGAACAGAGCCTTTATGACCTAATCACCTCTTAAAGATCCCACCTCTCAACATTTTGCTTTGGGGATTCAGTTTCTAGCACATGAACTGCGAGAAACATATTCAAGCCATAGCAGACGTCTTTAAAATAACCTTTTTGGCTAGGGAGAGACTGTCCCTGGGGAAGCCAATTCTTACTGACAGCAAAAGATCCAGCCCAGAGCATGCCTCTGATATGCAAACTAAGCAACCCAGAGTCACACCTCCTTCATCTGGCCAGTACATCCCAGGAGATAATATTCCTGTGCCTTCATCATCCCAGGGTCAGGTACCAGGCAACTAAGGACCACTGCTGTAGCTTAGGGTCTGCCAAAGTCATTCAAACTAACCAACTCTAAATTGTTCACCCTATCATTCCTGCAAGAAACCCCAGTAAAGGCTCTGCACGGTGGCACAGGCCAGTAGCCCGAGCTACTTGGGGGGGTGATGCTGGAGGATCTTTTGAGCCTAGGAGTTTGAGTCAAGCCTGGGCAGCAGAGCAAGACTCCATCTCTTTAAAAAAAGTGGCTCTGGCCTAATGCTTCCCATTTCCTCCAGTCCTCTGCCTCCTGACCACCCTGGTGTTTTTCCATGTGGCCTGCATAGTATGCAATACCTCTGTCTCTAAGACCTGTGAGTATAATAAACTTTGCTTTACTAAGCCTTCCTTCTGTCTCCTCTTGTAGCTGCATCTGACTAAACATCAGACACAAAAAATACATAAAACAAATACACCAGCTGAACAACTGCCCACTGAGTGCAAGACCTTTATAAATGTGTTCCGATAATAAAATTCTATACAGAAGATCATCCACAGTGGAAATTGCCACCTAATTAAATATATTATTTACCATTATTACACAAAATCAGATTTTTTTTGCACTGGCCAAACTGAGAAATATATGAGAATGCAATAAAGAACTATTAGACGTTCGATTCAAGTGTTCGATTGTAACATAATCTCCAAAGTTTCTCTGGAAATTGAAGTTTGCATTCCATTTACTACTCAGTGAATATGGCCAATCACCCTGATCACAAACAACAATAACATTCTATATTCCTGAGAATTCACTTAATCTTTCTTGATATCCAGTAGTTTCTCCCAATAAAATAGCCACAGTTATTTTAATGGGATGCCAGAAGGAACTTACTAGACATAGATAGTAATACAGCACAGCCTTTCATCAATGGTGCTCAGCTTCACCTCCATTCAAAAGGTTCTGAATTTTTTAACGGACTCATATTGCAGATTGATTAAGAAATCTTATTTTCTAGTCCAGGCGTGGTGGTTGACACCTGTAATCCTGGCACTTTGGGAGGCTGAGATGGGTAGATCACCTGAGGTCAGGAGTTTGAGACCAGCATGGCCAACAAATACAAAAAATAGCTGGGTAATGGTGGTACATGCCAGTAATCCCAGCTACTTGGGAGGCTGAGGCAAGAGAATCTCTTGAACTCGGGAGGCGGAGGTTGCAGTGAACCAGCCTGGGAAACAAGAGCGAAACTCAGTCTCAAAAAATAAAAATAAATAAAAAACAAATACAATAAGAAATCTTATTTTCTAATGTGGTAGTTTAAGCTAATTTTTTTTTCCATCCAGTCATGGGCTGCCTGAGATTCCCACACTTTAAAAAATGACAGCCAGAAATGTATGAATGCCAGATAATCCCTCAAAGTCTTCACGTTGTGCTTGCCCTGCTGCATAATTCGATGACCACATTCACTGTGCTTTTGTTGTCGTTTGAACTCAGACACTCTGGCTTCTCTCAACCACACTGACATCAACGAGCCCATTTCAGTTGCAGTCAATTTCATCAGATTTTTGATCTTTCAAGAACAGATTGTAAAGCTCTTTTTAAACATTGTGTTGCGTCTCTTGTTAACATAATCTTCACGGCAGGAGTAAAGTTTTCTGGAAAGTTTTCTGGATTCTACCTAGGGATTTAACAAGGGTCAGAGAAAGAAAAGGTAAAAACATCCAGGCCAGCATATGTTACACAAATTCTTGTAATCTCTATTCCTGATTATGACCCTTCATGGTCTTTCTGTGTCATTTAGTATGGCCCAACATTTAATTCAAGATTATATGAGTTAACCCAGAGAACTGGCAGAACCATGGCTGGTGAGCTAATCCTAGCCCACTTTATGCTGAATCTCTAGTAAAATACACTCATATAAATACTTTGAGTCCTACCTGTGGTGAAACATTCCCAAAATCTGTTTCAAAAAAATATGTCTAGACTTTTAATGCCATGAATTTATGAATCTTTTCAGGTTCTTCTGCATACGACATTTGAATTTTGCACTTCACCTCCCTGATCATATTGTGTTTGAATCCCAGATATTTTTAGAGCATCAATAAGAGATGGGGCTTGTGAAAAATTATCCTCTTTCTTCTACATAGGAGATGTGGCTTCCTGAGTCAAGAGAAATACTATGGCTGGCATTTTAGAAAGTTTGGAGGATCTTAAAAAACATCTTTCAAATCTTGCCGTATCTCTCATTTTAATTACTGGGATTTCTGGTAAAAGCCTCAATTTTCAGTAAGAGACCTGGTCAGATTGTAAGTTAAAATAGCAATCTGCAGAGTTAATCTGTGCATTTGGATTTCAGTTATTTTAGCCCCATATCTATAAGCCAAAGGCATTCATTTCTAAGCATTTTTGGCTGTTACCTACATTATAAAATAAATTTTATATGACAAATAAGTTTATATACACATATAATTGAATTGTAAATGACAAATGACATGAAACATTTCTTACCCTTACTATATATAATAATATACTTTGATGTTTTCTCTTCTATGCTATTTTTAAACCATTAGTCATGATGGGTTTCAACCAAAATCTCGTAAAGTTTTTGAGTTTTATTTCATGTCTTGTAGCAAGAATCTCAAAGTTTGAGACAGCTGTTAAAATATCCACTGATGGCCAGGCGCAGTGGCTCATGCCTGTAATCCCAGCACTTTGGGAGGCCAGGCAGGGTGAATCACCTGAGGTCAGGAGTTCAAGACCAGCCTGATCAATATAGTAAAACCCTGTCTCTACTAAAAATACAAAAATTGGGCCAGGCACAGTGGCTCATGCCTGCAATCTCAGCACTTTAGGAGACCGAGGCAGGCGGATCACCTGAGGTCGGGAGTTTGAGACCAGCCTGACCAACATGGAGAAACCCCATCTCTACTAAAAATATAAAAGTAGCCAGGCATGGTGGCACATGCCTGTAATCCCAGCAACTCGGGAGGCTGAGGTAGAAGAATCGCTTCAACCCGGGAGGCGGAGGTTGTGGTGAGCCAAGATTGTGCTATTGCACTCCAGCCTGGGCAGCAAGAGCAAAAGTCAGTCTCAAAAAAACAAACAAACAAACCCAAAAATTAGCTGGGCATGGTGGCACGCACCTGTAGTCCCAGCTACTTGGGAGGCTGAGACAGGAAAAATTGCTTGAACCCGAGAGGCTGAGGTTGTAGTGAGCCAAGATCACACCACTGCACTCCAGCCTGGGAGACAGAGCAAGACTCTGCCTCTAAATAAATAAATAAAATAAAATATCCAGTGATGTTAGAAGAAACCATCCTACTACATTGCTCCCAGCATTTCTTGTTCTCTTTAAATGGTTCACAGCCACAGCTACCTACTTCTCAAGAGATTCCCCCTCAGTAGTACATTGTGTCCTACCTTATTACAGATGAAAATTAGGTTAGCGGTTTGCCGATTTATAACCAGCCTCTATATATTTTGGTACATACGTAGGAATTTCATTACTAATTTCAATACATGATTCTAATAAACCACAAATCCTGTTACCTAGATTCCACAATTCACTGTAGTGAACATATTTTTAACATATTCTTAACAAAATAAGGAGGAAATACTCATGACAATTGTAGTCCTCATTTTTGTAACTGACCACATGTTTGCAGCTGGTATATATAACCACATTTTTCTGCTACCAGTTCTGTAGTCAGCAAGCATCTCTTGGTCATGGTTCTTTACCTGGTGAGGTGACCAAAACCATCATTCCTAAAGAATCTGGGTCATTTTATAGTCCTGCTTAGATTGGGTTCTTGTAATTTTCAGTTGACCTTAATCACGGATGTGGTAATACTAAGAGATGCCCTAAAGGATCTTCTGTATTTCAGACATACTCTTCCTTACCTCTATTGTGGTGTAGTAGTAGAATTTTCCCTTGGTAGTCAAGATCAACATGCCAGCCAACACCATAATTCCCTTCCTGGCCTGATGACCCAGAGGCATGAAGAACCCAAAGCATTCGGGTGGCAGTCTTAACTTCCAGTTCAATGAACTCGTTGTGTCTCCTGAAGGAAGCATTCTTTTCTCTGGAACTAAGGCCTCCAGGCCTGCAAGGCACAAAATCAGGGGAACAGGAAGCAAACATTTTGCTAGTGGGTCACTAGGGGTGATGGTAAGTGGTGCCACTTCCACTTCTGCCCCTTGATTCCTAGACCCATGAATGCTTACTATGGGAGAAACAGAACCGTATATTAGATGCTGATTCAGAGCATATACAGCTTTCTGGAGAACCTTGCCCCAGCCCTGCAAAGTATTGTTACCCATCTGGCACTGTAACTGCAGCTTCACAAGGCCATTCCATGGTTCTACCGGCCAAATGCTTCAGGATAGTGGGGAGCATGGTAGGACCAGTGAATTTCATGAGTCTGAGCCCATTGCCACGCTTCTTTGATTTTGAAGTGAGTTTCTTGGTCAGAGCAATGTCGTGTTGAAATACCATGGTGGTGGATAAGATGTTCTGTAAGTCCACAGATGGTAGTTTTGGCAGAAACTTTGTTAGCAAGAAAGGCAAATCCAGAGTATGTGTTTATTCCAGTAAGGACAAAACATTGCCCTTTCCATGATGGAAATACTCCCATGTAATCAACCTTTCCACCAGGTAGCTGGCTGATCACCCCAGGGAATGGTGCACAATGGGGCTCAGTTTTGGTCTCTGATGCCAGGTCAGCTTTGAGGAGTGGAAGTCCACGTCTCTCAGCCCATGCATAACCTCCATCTCTGCCACTGTGGCCATTGTGTTCATGAGCCAATTAGGCTATTGTAGGGGTGTCGGGTGAAGGCTGCTGACTGGTATTTACAGAATGGGTCATCCTATTCACTTGATTATTAAAACCTTCCTCTGCTGAGGTCACCGTTTGGTGAGCATTCAGATGGGACACAAATATCTCTGCATCCTTCGCCCACTCTGAAAGCTCTATCCACATACCTCTTCCCCCATTTTCTTTTGTTACCAATTTTCTTATAACGTTCTTTCCAATTCCTTCACCATCTGGCCAAGCCATTGGCTACAGCCCGTGAATCGGTGTATACTCGTATATCTGATCATTTCTCCTTTCAAGCAAACTGAACTGCTTGAAATTCTGCCCATTGTGAAGATTTTCTTTCATTATTGTCCTTAAGGATGTCCCAGAAGGGAGCCAAAGTGCTACAACTCTTTACTTTTGCACAATTTGGGTGCCTGTTTATTGTGCACACTCGTCCATAAGCCAGGCCCTAGTCTTCTTTTCCTCTGTCAACTGAGCCTAGGGAACTCAAGTACCAATGGTACTGCTGAATTATATGGCCTAAAATTAACCATCACAGGCTGGGCTTGGTGGCTCACGCCTGTAATCCCAGAACTTTGGGAAGCCAAGACAGGCGGATCACCGAGGTCAGTAGTTCAAGACCAGCCTGACCAACATGGAGAAACCCTGTCTCTACTAAAAATACAAAATTAGCCAGGTTACAGGCCCATGCCTGTAATCCCAGCTACTCAGGAGGCTAAGACAGGAGAATTGCTTGAACATGGGAAGTGGAGGTTGCAGAGAGCCGAGATTGCACCACTGTACTTCAGCCTGGGCAATAAGAACAAAACTCCATCTCAAAAAAATAAAAATAAAATAAAAATAAAAAAAATTAACCATCACACAGCCCAAATTCCTTTTCCTTTGTGTTATCACAATGTATTACTCTTTGTTAAAATGTCATAACCACTTCTTTGGAGGATTTTTATTTCTTTTCTGTAAAACCTGCCTCCTCCATGTGCATGAAAAATAAACCTTTTCTCTCGTTTATTGGTCTTTGTCAGTTTAATACACAGGACCCAGTGACAAACTTGAGGGTAGAGGGAGAGTTTTTTTCTTTCCCGCACAAGATAGCCACCCAAGTTAGAATTAGGGTTCAAGGAAAAGTCTGATTCAGCAAACTACAGAATCCCCTCAGGCAACTCCAACAAACACCCCCATTATCAGAGGAAGAGCTCCTCAGTTACACAGCTCTGTGATTCAGTTACTGATGCAGAATTCCAGAATTCCATCTTCTAGCAGGCGCTGCTTCCCCAGTCAGGCAAATGGTGGTTGTCGGGGGGGGGGAGGCATTCTCAAACTAACTCCCCATTTTTTTATTTTTGAGATGAGTCTGAAGCATTAAAACAAAAACTATTGCACATTAATCAGAAATGTCCAAAAACTGTAGTCTCCACACTGAATGCCCATCAGGATGAACTGGGATGCTTTTTCAAAATGCATGTGATTATAACACAACCTTGGAGATTATATTGGAGTCCAGATACATCAACAGCCATGTGCCACATAATGACATCTTGAGCAACAATAGACTGCATATATGACGGTAGTTCTATAAAATTATAATGGGGCTGCCCTACAAAGAGGTGCCTTTTTTTTTTTTTTTGGTCTTTTATACCATATTTTTACTGTACCTTTTCTCTGTTTATATATGTTTAGCCACACAAATACCATTGTGTCACAATCGCCTACAGTGTTCAGTATAGTCCCATTTTACACATGTTTGTAATGCAGGTGGGTAGCAGGCTATACCATCTAGGTTTGCATAAGTACATTCTATGATATTCACACAATGACAAAATTGCCTAACGACGCATTTCTCAGAACCTATGCTTGTCATTAAGCCACACATGACGGTATTTTGGAAAGAGGTATGTTTTGATTCTTGTGTACAGCCAGGGTTAAAACTCACTGACTTGGAAAGTGAAGCAGCCTGAAGACTGGAGGTGAGGAGACTCTGTTAGAGAAATCAACGGAGAGCTGAGGGGAGGCCAGTAAGTCTGAGGGACCCCGGGGAGCAGGTGACATCCAGTGTGACCTTTCATGTGTAAAGCGTAGTTGCTTCATAATGTCTCTTCTCCTTCAGATTACTGTAAATACCTGAAATTATGCTATTAAAAGTTCATCCATACAGTAATCCTTTCATAATAAATATTAAATCCTCATAGACTCTATCATGTTAGCTTCTTCCCACTCCTCCACCAAAAAAATTTAAGAGCTGGGAATCATAGATAGGCCAGGAAACTTCTGATAATAGAGCAGGGAGAGACATGAAAGACTGCAGGGGGGTGGGATGGTCTGTGGCAGAGACCACCAGCTGCCTCTGCAATATTCATTTTCCCTTCTTCCTCCCTAACAGATCGGAATGACACCTCAGCCAGCCACAGCCTCGTTAAGACTACATTTCCCAGAAGGCCATGCTCCTCAGGGTGGCCAATGAGATGTTAACAGAAGTGTTGTTTCCATGCTCCTTCCTTAAAGGGCACTGGCAGTTGAGAAGGGTACCCCCTGCTCTTCCACTTTCCCTTCTGAATTCCACAGGAAAATTCTGAGTTAGTGGGTCAAGCACCAGATGCCATCTTCAACCATGAGACCATGGTGGAAGAGAAGCAATAACGAAGCCCAGCTTGCCGATCACGAGAATTTCAGCTGCCTGATCTCAGCCCTAGGCTCTCTGCCTCCAGATTTTTCCTATACCAAAGGAAAAATAACCTCTATTTTGTTTAAGTTGCATAACGGGGTTTCCAGTTATGTGCAACCAAGATTAATTCTGGAGGAAGAATCTGGAGTATAGCCCTATGCCCAAAGAGGTCATTTTCAGGAGAGACTCTCAAGGGGAAAGCTCTGAAATGTCTTTATCTGTGATGTGGTTTGGCTGTGTCCCCACCCCCAAATCTCATCTTAAATTGTAACTCCCACAATTCTCACCTGTCTTGAAAGGAACCTGGTGGGAGATGATTGAATTACGGGGGCAGGTCTTTCCGGCGCTGTTCTCGTGATAGTGAATGAGTCTCAGGAGATCTGATGGTTTTAAAAAGAGGAGTTCCCCTTCCCAAGTCTCTCCCTTTGCCTGCTGCCATCCACTTAAGATGTGACTTGCTCATCCTTGCCTTCCGCCATGATTGTGACGCCTGCCCAGCCATGTGGAACTGTAAGTCCATTAAACCTCTTTCTTTTGTAAATTGCCCAGTCTTGCATATGTCTTTATCAGCAGTGTGAAAACGGACTAATACAATATGTTAAAAAACAAAAAAAGAAAGAAAACAAAACTGCAGTCAAGTGGCAAATGAAAGTAGCGCTTGGCTTCTGTTTTGTGGCATATCTGACCACAGCATACAACACGCACCCACACAGTGCCTCTGTTTGCAGAGTCAGTCCCAAAAGTGTCACCTCAGCATGCCTCATGTACATTACCAACTCTTCTTTCAGCTACCTGGCCCCCATCTTACTGGTCATTCTCTCTCTGTCCCCACCCTACCCCTTAGTTCCTGATGGCCATCTTACATGTGGCCATGGCTCCACTGTGCTTTTCTCCACCCCAGCTCTACTACCTCATGCTGCTTTGCTTTAGCGTCCCAGGACTGTCCAGCCCAGCATTCTCACCAAGACAGGTGCCTCCCACCTGCCCATTGCACAAAATCTGGACAGCATTCACCAAGGAAAAGTCAGCATGGTAATAGATGAAGAGCCATGGATTAGAGTGGATATAGCATCTTATGTGGCTCCAGCCTGTAATCCCAGCATTTTGGGAGGCCAGGGAGGGTGGATCACTTGGGGTCAGGAGTTCGAACCCAGCCTGGCCAACATGGTGAAACCCCATCAAGTAACTAAAAATACAAAACAATTAGCCAGGCGTAGTGGCACACACCTGTAATTCTAGTTATTTGGGAGGCTGAGGCAGGAGAACTGCTTGAACCTGGGAGATGGAGGTTGCAGTGAGATGAAATCATGCCACTGCACTCCAGCGTGGGTGACAGAGCAAGACTCCATCTCAAAAAAAAAAAAAAAAAAAAAGAAAGAAAGAAAAGAAAAAAGAAAAAAATGCTTAGTGCAGGAATTAAATTCTAAAAATGAATATCTGGAAGTAAAAATTTAGTATTTTAGAGATTGTCTGTGTTTAGTTGTTCTGTACGTGTTTAGGTATCTTTTCCAAGGCCACATCCTATAAGAGGCAATTAGAAAAATGTTTTAGACCATCTGACATTGGATACTATAATGTTAAAAGTTTCTGATGACTGATAGAACTGCTAATAGCTTTAAGTTCTGGTCTCTTTGCAACTATTCCTAGCGAGCACCCAGGTGCCTGCAGCCCGCCCTGATCCTCCCCTGACAAGCAGCCAGCAGGGTCTGGATAGTCCTCTCTAGGCTAATGTCCTAATAAATGGGCTGTGGTGGCAGCAGGATGGACAGGTGTGACCACATGGTCCCTGGGTACCTGCATTCCCCCAACCTCTCTGCAGTGCCCCTCTCTGCCACTCCACTCTGGGAGATGCTCTCTCTGGGATGCTCCGTAGTCCTGTTACCATGGCTGAGCCCTGTCTGCATTCTTCATTGTCCATCAGATATGTTCATAAGCAGGACTCTGCATGGTGTCCCCTTACCCCTTGGCAGCCATAGCAACTAACTGGCTTCTGAGAAAAACGTGCTCTCACCACCACGCCAATACAAACGCACACTCGCCTGCTTTGGCTCTCAAGGCCTGTCAGAATCCAGCTTCATTATCCCAGTTTTGTTATATATCTCACCCCAGGTCTCTGCCTTTGTTCACAACCCCTCTCCCAACTCTCACTTGAAGGCTGACACAGCCTGACCACACTGACTATATTGACTTTGGCGTTGTCTATCCTGGGGATAGACCTTGAATGAATCATTTTGACCTTCTCCACATCGTTTCTTTATCAGAAAATGATGAGGTTGAACAGTAAATTTAAATATCCCTTCCAATTCTGAAAGGCTGCAAAATTTTGTACATAGAAACTTCCTCATACATGCAGATGCTGTCTCTCCAATCCATGCCTATATCATTTCTGATTAATAATATTGACAAAAACAATGACAGCTGACACTTATAGAGTACCTTCTGTGCGCCAGGCATAGTGCCAGGCACTTTACGTGCATTATGTTATTTGACTCCTAACTAATCTAAAGTGAATGTGATTACTTTCCCTGCTTTGCGTCAAGAAAAAAACAGAGTGGGCTGGGTGTGGTGACTCACACCTAACATCTCAGCACTTTGGAAGGCTGAGGCAGGAGGATCACTTGAAGCCAGGAGTTCAAGACCAGCCTAGGTAACATAGGGAGACCTTGTTTCCAGAAAAAGTTTTAAAAATTAGCCGGGTGTTGGCCGGGCGCGGTGGCTCAAGCCTGTAATCCCAGCACTTTGGGAGGCCGAGACGGGCGGACCACGAGGTCAGGAGATCGAGACCATCCTGGCTAAAATGGTGAAACCCCGTCTCTACTAAAAAAATACAAAAACTAGCCGGGCGTGGTGGCGGGCGCCTGTAGTCCCAGCTACTCGGGAGGCTGAGGCAGGAGAATGGCGTAAACCCGGGAGGCGGAGCTTGCAGTGAGCTGAGATCCGGCCACTGCACTCCAGCCCGGGCAACAGAGCGAGACTCCAGTCTCAAAAAAAAAAAAAAAAAAAAAAAAAAAAAAAAAAAAAAAAAAAAAATTAGCCGGGTGTGGTAATGCATGCCTGTAGTTCCAGATAGTCAGGACACTGAGCTGGAAGATGGCTTGAGTTCACGTCAAGGCTATAGTGAGGTGTGATTGACCAATGCACTGCAGCCTAGGAGACAGAGTGAGACCCTGTCTCAAAAAAGAGAAAAGAAAAAGAAAGAGAGAGAGAAAAGAAGACCACAGCATTAGAGTAATATTCCCAAGATAATGAAGAGTACAGCCAGGCCTGGAGGCTGGATCTGACTCCGCAGCTTAGGATCATAACCACCGCACTGTTCCAAGATAGTGTCATGAACCTAATAGACACATGTAGGTGTTCAAACCAGTTCTAGGTTCAAATCAGTATCAGCATTTAGTAAGTAGTCAATTCTTATCTGTATTATTCTTGTTGTTTCCAAAGTTCTTTCATTACTGTTTCCTCCTAGGAGCAACAGATTCCTTTTGGCTGTGATACACTGAGATCACCTCGTAAACAAATAAATTAATTAAAAATACTGCAGAAGAGGGAGTTCCAAGAGAAAAATGACACTACATTTTGTTCTTAGGAGAATAATTCTTTTTTTTTTTTTTTTAACTTGACAAAATGCAATCTCCTCACATTGTGATTGCTTCTGAGGATTTTTTTTTTCTACATACAGAATTCAAAGAACTGATTTCACAGGAATTTTAGTTCCACTTAAAAACTCTCCAGTGGTAATAGTACGTTCTACAGATATTATGCTATTGGGTGAAGAAGCACCACTGTTCCTAAGCAACAGAGAAGAACTTAGCAAGAAACCGAAGCTCAAGGGCTGTGAATTCCACATCCTACTTTGCTTCTGTGACCTTGAGCAAGTCACTTGCTCCATGTACCTTTGCTCCTTGTTCTGTTACATGGGAATAAGTTCAGCCTTATTTCGAAAAAGGAACTTCTAAAAGCTACTTGCTAGTAAAATGTATAATTAATACATTTTTAAATTTTATAATTAATACAATTATAATAGAAAGTTATTTGTCCATTAACATAATTGGCTACCCATTAATATACATGTGTGGTCTTGGCTGACATGCATTAATTATTAAGAATTTTTCAAACAATCTTCCTGAATATAAACTAAAGTGAAATTTGTGTTCTATATTAAGATTCAAGCATATGCAAATCTCAGGGGATCCCAGGTCTGAGAGCTACATACTTTATATGAAGACACAAACACTTTGGATATAATTATTCTGCTGCCCATAGTTATTTCACACTAAATTAGGTTTAATTTAGGCAGATCCAGAAACCTTTTTGGCATCTCAGTAGGGAGGATGGCCTACAATTCCTCAGGTTTCATGTGCCACTCCTGTACAACTAATTATTATCATCATCCTTATTATCAATGATAGAATAATGAAACCTAATTACTTAATAGAGTAGTTCAGCATCAGTAAACATAGAAAAGCCCCTCATTTTTCTTAAGTTATTATTTAATTAAGCAGTGAACATAAAATTCAGCCCCACAATACATCTGCTTTTCTTTTGATGGAGATGAAAGGTATTTATAAGCACCTTTGGGAAAAGATTCTCAATCAGACTGTTTACCTCAAAAGATTCCATAGGATTATCTCTGAAGAACAGCTGAGAACAGAGTATGTCAGGACTTCATTTCTTTTTTTTTTTTTTTTTTTGAGACGGGGTTTCACCGTGTTAGCCAGG
>NC_045447.1:101107167-101124159 GCF_002776525.5 Piliocolobus tephrosceles
TTTGAGACGGAGTCTGGCTGTGTTGCCCAGGCTGGAGTGCAGTGGCCGGATCTCAGCTCACTGCAAGCTCCGCCTCCTGGGTTCAGGCCATTCTCCTGCCTCAGCCTCCCGAGTAGCTGGGACTACAGGCTCCTGCCACCTCGCCCGGCTAGTTTTTTGTTTTTTTTTTTAAGTAGAGACGGGGTTTCACCGTGTTAGCCAGGATGGTCTCGATCTCCTGACCTCGTGATCCGCCCGTCTCAGCCTCCCAAAGTGCTGGGATTACAGGTTTGAGCCACCGTGCCCGGCCCAGGACTTCATTTCTATTTTTTCTTTTCTTTATATCCTCCGGAAAAAAAAAAAAATGCAGGCCAGGCCCTGTGGCTCGCGCCTGTAACCCCAGCACTTTGGGAGGCTGAGGTGGGCGGATCACGAGGTCAGAAGTTTGAGACCAGCCTGGCCAGTATGGTGAAATCCTGTCTCTAGTAAAAATACAAAAATTGGCTGGGCGTGGTGGTGGCTGCCTGTAATCCCAGCTGCTGGGGAGGCTGAGGCAGAAGAATTGCTTGAACCCAGGGGGTGGAGGTTGCAGTGAACCAAGATTGCACCACTGCACTCCAGCCTGGGCAACAGAGTAAGACTCCATCTCAAGAAAAAAAAAAACCCAAAAAACAAAAATAACAACAAGACAAAAAAAAAAAAAAATGGGATACATGTGTAGAATGTGCAGATTTGTTACATAAGCATACATGTGCCATGGTGGTTTGCTGCACCCATTGACTAGCCCTCTAAGTTCTCTTCTCTCACCCCCAACCTCCCCAACAGGCCCTGGTGTGTGTTATTCCCCTCTCTGAGGACTTGACGTTTTTTGTTAGTTTGTTTTGATTTTTTTTGTTTTTAATTTTTATTTTATTTATTTATTTTTTTGAGACGGAGTCTGGCTTTGTTGCTCAGGCTGGAGTGCAGTGGCCAGATCTCAGCTCACTGCAAGCTCCGCCTCCCGGGTTTTATGCCATTCTCCTGCCTCAGCCTCCTGAGTAGCTGGGACTACAGGCGCCCTGGCTAGTTTTTTTTTTTTGTATTTTTTAGTAGAGACGGGGTTTCACCGTGTTAGCCAGGATGGTCTCGATCTCCTGACCTCGTGATCCGCCCGTCTTGGCCTCCCAAAGTGCTGGGATTACAGGCTTGAGCCACCGCGCCCGGCCAGTTTTTAATTTTTTTTTAACCAAATAAAACCATGTGGATCTGGAAAGCTTCCAACAAACAGCATTTTATTTGGAGATTTCCCTTAGCTAATTTTAAAGACATATCTGATGAGCACACCCTGTTTAAATTTTTAAAAAGTAAGGAAGAAATGTCAACTATTATTAGTAGAGCTCTCCCTTTATTTAACCAAATAGATGAATAATAACACTCAAAGCAGGTGTTCTCTCTGTAGGGTAATGGTATATGTATACTGGAGGTATCAATTTGAAAAGTGAAGTCAATATTCGTCGTAGTTTACATAGCAAACCCACAGATCAAACAAACAACTCTTAGTGTAACAAATGAATTGTTCTTGGCGAATTTTTTTTACATTATTTCTGATAACAAGATCAGTGGAGATCCAGAAAATATTTACCAAGGAAATCATATACAGAAAAGGTAACACACGTTTCATAAGACCACAAATATTATGACTACGTGATGCAATCCAAATATCCCACAGTTTAGGTGTTGACAGAAAAAAAAACAACCACACCATCTCTGAGGACTGAGGCTGCTGCCTGTTTGCCTTCGTGTATAAAGGTAGATTACCTGGAGAGATGCATCCTGCAAACAGGATGTGTTCCATGGCAGGCAGGTCTATGCAAACCTACCCCCAGAAGTCGGCGGAAGCTGAGAGGCTGAAGAAAGAGGCTGATAGATCCAGTTTCTCAGGAAGAAATATGTAATAGGGCCTTATGAACAGAAGCCACGTCTGTGCCTCAGGTGGCAGTGAGACAAGATGGTGGATCCCTGCACTGTTAATCCCCAAACCCAGGGTTGTATAACACAAGGAAAGGGCGATTCAGAAGGGATGTGTAGGACAACTGAAGTACAATAACATCAAGGTTGTTTGACCTAAGAGTAGGATATCCAGTAACTACCTGCCTTTGTACAAGGAACAATAGGTAAACTGGAAATCTTAGAGGTCTTCCTAGAACTGGAGTTAATGTTAATTAGAAATCAACATGTAAGATTAGCATCCAAGATGGAGTTGCTCCAGCCTCCACAGGGTGGAATTAGGCATTTCTTGATAGTGGCATCTATGTCACAGAAAGGAGAACCTGAGTTAACCCATCAGAAACCTCCCCCTCCATTTCACAATCCCAAGGACAGACTTAATGTCATGCACTGACCTGGTAACAGCTTTTCACAGTGAAAACTCTTGAAAAGGCTCACTTATCAAACAACTGTTTCTTTTTTTCTAACATAAATATTTTACTCCCACATTTGCTACTCAGCAAATAGATTGCTGAACCTTACAGTTCAGGCAAAGATGTACTCATGAGTTTACCCAGAGACACACACGTGGGATGGTTTAGGATTGTGTTCCATGATTGGATGACCCAAAGTTGTCTTACTTTGCCTAGATATGCTGTTACAAACTAAATGTTTGTGTGTCCCCAAATTCATATGTTGAAATCCTAACCTTCAAGGTGATGGTATTAGGAGGTGGGGCCTTTGGAAGGTCATTAGGTCATGAGGCGGAGTCTCATGAATGGGATCAGTGCCCATTTAAGAGGAAACATGAGAGCCTGCTCTTTCTATCTCTCCTCTCTGCCACATGAGGATACAAGGAAAAGATAATTATGGCCCCCACAAAAAGGTTGAAAATTTGGCTAAAAAAAAAAAAATATATATATATATATATACACACACACACACACACACACACATATATAACATATACATATATATTAAATATTCTATTAAAGTTTTTAATAGAAAATTTGTTCTTTAATGGATTTTTACTTAATAGCTGCATTTATAGGAATAAATGATAGTTGCTAAGCAAGGGATAGGTGTTATATGGTTTGAATCTGATCTATACAAATGTATTCTTGTACCTTCTCAGTGGAATCTTTTCTCTCAGATGAATCTGATACTTTCACTGGACCCTAAAAATGGCTCTGTGGGCCGGGCGCGGTGGCTCAAGCCTGTAATCCCAGCACTTTGAGAGGCCGAGACGGGCGGATCATGAGGTCAGGAGATCGAAACCATCCTGGCTAACATGGTGAAACCCCATCTCTACTAAAAAATACAAAAAACCTAGCCGGGCGAGGTGGCAGGCGCCTGTAGTCCCAGCTTACTAGGGAGGCTGAGGCAGGAGAATGGCGTGAACCCGGGAGGCGGAGCTTGCAGTGAGCTGAGATCTGGCCACTACACTCCAGCCTGGGCGACAGAGCGAGAGTCCGTCTCAAAAAAAAATAATAATAAAATAAAATAAAATAAAATAAAAATGGCTCTGTTTTTCAGGTCTCTTTCCTTTCAGTGGACTATTTCTGCTCCCTGGAATTCTCTCTTTTCAGATCTACCCTATCTAAATCATGCACATGCTTTACTACCCTACTTGAAAGCCACAAATGGCCACTGTTTTCTCTGGAATCTTGATTGTCTTATTGGCTACACTGTTTGTTTTACCACGTAAGCACACCTTATTGAACATTTCCCCAACCTGGTGCATAGTCCCAAGCCTTGCTCCCCAGTTAGACTGCAAATTACATTGTGTTCTCTCCCCATCACTGGCAATCCTCATGCCATCTAACAGGGAGCTAAACAGATTGTAGGTGCTCAATAAATATTTATTGAATTGGAGTTTTATGAAATTAATTATTGTTTTCTAGCCCATCCTATAATAGGAGCCAAACCTATGCGCACCCAAGTCATTTTAACAAAGTGCTCTGTTATATTTCTTCCTTTCAAGATGGTCTGAAAAATGCAAACACACATTACCCTTGTAGACACTGATGGGAATAACAACACAGATTTTTGTTTAACTCTCGGCTTTGGAGACAGCCCTGAGTGTGAAATTTGGCTCTACTACTTATTACCAGTGGGACACTGAGCTTGTTTCTTAATCTTTCTAAGCCTTTGATCCTTAACTAACAACAACAACAAAAAATAACATTTTCTTTCTTAGTTATTGTAGACTTAAATAAATGTTATTTCTCCCTTTATCTCTTAGATCATTTTAAACACACCTATATTAAAGTCATTTTCAGATTGCTCCATTATTTTCATTTCTTTAGGAGTAAATTCCTCACCCAGTGCTAAAACCTGTCTTTTTTAGTATTAGCTTTTTTCATCTGCTTTGGGCTTGGAGTTTGTGGGCTCATCATCTCCAGGAGTTTCTACTGCAAATACAATATAGTATGCTCTCTTTCTCACCAGTAGTTATGCTGTTTCCTCCACAGGGCACCTGTGTGCCTGCAATAAGAATCAGATTTTTTTTTTTTTTTTTTTTTTTGAGACAGAGGTTCACTCTTGTTGCCTAGGCTGGAGTGCAATGGTGCGATCTCAGCCCACCGCAACCTCCGCCTCCCAGGTTCAAGCAATTCTCCTGCCTTAGCCTCCTGGGTAGCTGGGATTACAGGGATGCACCACCACACCCAGCTAATTTTGTATTTTTAGTAGAGACTGGGTTTCTCGATGTTGAGGCTGGTCTTGAACTCCTGACCTCAGGTGATCCACCCACCTTGGCCTCCCCAAGTGCTGGGATTACAGGTGTGCGCCACCGCACCCGGGAAGAATCAGATCTTACAGGAGAATCTCAGGGCTCTTGCATGAAGATAGCATTGAGGATATCGTGGATGCATAGATTGAGCCACCCACAAGTCACTTGATGCCTTTCTAGAGGGAAGCTATCTACTGCATTCTGCCCTAAGGCACATAATGTTATAAACCCTGGCCCTCTGTATTAGTACATTTTCTCACTACTATAAAGAAATATCTGAGACTGGGTAATTTATTTAAAGAAGAAGTCTAATTGGCTCACTCTTCTGCAAGCTATACAGAAAGCATGATGCTGGCATCTGCTCAGCTTCTGGGGAGACCTCAGGAAAACTTACAATCATTGCAGAAGAAAAAGGGGGAGCACCAGTTTACATAACCAGAGCAGGAAAATGAGGGAGAGAGAGGGGAGGTGTTACACACTTTTAAACAACAAGATCTTGTGAGAACTCTTATTACAATACGGCACTAGGAGGATGGTGCTAAACCATTAGAAACTGCCCCCATAATCTGATCACCTCCCACCAGGCCCCACCTCCAACATCTGGGGATTACAGTTCCACATGAGATTTGGGTGGGGACACAGAGCCAAACCATGTTATTCTACCCTGGCCCCTTTCAAATATCGTGTCCTTCTCAAATTGCAAAATACACGCATGCCTTCCCAACAGTCCCCTAACGTCTTAACTCATTCCAGCATTAACCCAGAAGTCCAAAGTCTCATCTGAGACAAGGCAAGTCCCTTCTGCCTATGAGCCTGTAAAATAAAAAACAAATTAGTTACCTCCAAGATACAATGGCAGTACAGGCACTGGGTAAATACTCTCATTCTAAAAGGGAGAAATCAGCCAAAAGAGGGGGCTACAGGCCGCATGCAAGTCTGAAACCCAGCAGGGCAGTCACTAAATCTTAAAGTTCCAAAATAATATCTTTTAGCTCCATGTCCCACATCCAGGGCACACTGAGACAAGGGGTGGGATGCCAAAGCATTGGGTGGCTCCATCCCTGTGACTTTTCAGGGTTCAGCCCCCATAGCTGCTCTTATGTGCTGGCATTGAGTTCCTATGGCTCTTTCAGGTACGGAGTGCAAGCTGTCAGTGGATCTACTATTCTGGGGTCTGGAGGATGGTGGCCCTCTTCTCACAGCTTCATTAGGCAGTACCTCAGTGGGGACTCTGTGTGTGGGCTCCAACCCCACATTTCCCCTCTGCACTGCCCTAGCAGAGGTTCTCCATGAGGGCTGTGCCTCTGCAGCAGGCTTCTGCCTAGACATCCAGGCTTTTCCAAACACCCTCTGAAATCTAGGTAGAGAGCCAGGCCTGGCAGCTCATGCCTGTAATCCCAGCACTTTGAGAGGCTGAGGCAAGGCAGATCACTTGAGGTCAGGAGTTTGAAACCCACGTGGCCACATGGTAAAACCCCATCTTTATTAAAAGTACAAAAATATTAGCCAAGCATGGTGACAGGTGCCTGTAATTCCAGTTACTTGGGAGGCCGAGGCAGAAGAATTGCTTGAACCCGGGAGGCAGAAGTTGCAGTGAGCCAAGATCATGCCACTGCACTCAAGCCTGGGTGACAAAGCAGGACTCTGTCTCAAAACAAACCAATAAACAAACAAACAAACTTGAAATCTAGGCAGAGGCTCCCAAGCTTCATCTCTTGCATTCTGTGTACCTGCAGGCTTAACACTACATGGAAACCACCAAGGCTTAGGGCTTGCACCCTCTGAAGCAGCAGGCTGTGCTATACCTGGGCCCCTTTGAGCCATGGCTGGAACGGGAGTAGCTGGGATACAGAGAGCAGTGTCTCAAGGCTGTGCAGGACAGTGGGGAGATGCTGGTCCTGGCCCATAAAACCATTCTGTACTAGGCCTCCAGGCCTGTGATGGGAGGGGTTGCTTCAAAGGTCTCTGGAATGCCTCGGAAGCCTTCTTCTCCAATGTCTTGACTATAAACATTTGGCTCCTCTTTACTTATGCATGTTTCTGCAGCAGGATTGAATTGCTCCCCTGAAAATGGGCTTTTCTTTTCTAACATATGGCCAGGCTGCAAATTTTCCAAACTTTTATGCTCTGCTTCCCTTTTTAATGTAAGGGCCAGTTTCAGGCCATTTCTTTGCTCACAGTATGAGCATATGCTGTTGGAAGCAGCCAGTCCACATCTTGAACACTTTGCTGCTTAGAAATTTATTCTACCAGACACCCTAAATCATCACTCTCAAGTTCAGAGTTCCACAGATCATTAGAGCAGGGATGAAATGCAGCCAACCTCTTTGCTAATGCATAACAAAAGCAGCCGTTGCTCCAGTTCCCAGTAAGTTCCTCTCTCCATCTGAGACCTCATCAGCCTGGACTTTCCTGTCCATATCACTATAAGCATTTTGGTCACAACAGTTTAACAAGTCTCTGGAAGTTCCAAATTTTCCCTCGTCTTCCTGTCTTCTTCTGGGCACTCCAAACAGTTCCAACCTCTGCCTGTAACCCAGCTCCAGAGTTTCCACATTTTCAGGTATCTTTATAACAATATCCTACTCCTGGTAGCCAATTTTCTGTATTAGTTCATTCTTGCACTGCTGCAAAGAAATATCTAAGACAGGGTAATTTATAAAGAGAAGAGGTTTAATTGGCTCACTCTTCTGCGGACTTTACAGGAAACATGATGCTGGCATCTGCTCGGCTTCTGGGGAGGCTTCAGGAAAGCTTACAATCATGGCAGAAGGAAAAACGGGAGTACCACTTCACATTGTAGCAGCACAAGCCTCAGACAAAACTCCTCAGACACCGAGTTAAAGAAGGAAGGGGTTTATTCGGCTGGGGGCATTGGCAAGACTTCTGTCTCAAGAGCTGAGCTCCCTGAGTGGGCAATTCCTGTCCCTTTTTAGGGCTCACAACTCTAAGGGGGTGCATGTGAGGTGGTCGTGATTGATTAAGCAAGCAGGGGGTACGTGACTAGGGGCTGCATGCACTGGTCATTAGGTCAGAACAAAACAAGATAGGGATTTTCACAGTGCATTTCTATACAATGTCTGTAATCTATAGATAACAGAACCAATTAGGTCGGGTCGATCTTTAACTACCAGGCCCAGGGTGCGGCGCCGGGCTGTCTGCCTGTGGATTTCATTTCTGCCTTTTAGTTTTTACTTCTTCTTTCTTTGGAGGCAGAAATTGGGCATAAGACAATATGAGGGGTGGTCTTCTCCCTTAACATAGCTGGAGCAGAAGAAAGGGAGAGAATGGGGAGGTGCCACATGCTTTTAAAAAACCAGATCTCATGAGAACTCTATCACAAGACAGCACTGGGGGATGGTGCCAAACCATTAAAAACTGCCCCCATGATCCAATCACCTCCCCCAGGCCCACCTCCAACACGTGGGGATTATAATTCAACATGAGATTTGGGCAGGGACACAGATCCAAATCACATTACCTTCCAAGTAGGACCAGCACTTCCTGCAGCCTCTGTTTGCAGGCCAGAGATTTTGTGGAATTCTCCAGCATTAGGCAGTGTTGTCTGATGCTGTCTCCCACCTTTCAGGGGGTATTTTGACCTTAATTATTCCACAGAAATGTAACTGTTCTCTCAGTTCCAGAGATCAGCTGGCTTGTAGTTTGAAGCCAGCTCCATGCTTTGTGTTGCTGCCCTACTTTCTGGCCTAGAGAGAGAACTTTGTCTTATTTAGAAGACATGCCTTTATCATTCATTTATATATTTAATATTTTGTTTTTTTTTTTTTTTTGTCAATTACTAATACATGTTTGGAGCTAGAGCTAGAAAGGGAGCGGGCCTTGTGAGTGTTTGAAATCACAATGCAAACTTGACCTGCAAGAAGGACCAAGGAAGGCTTGCTCAGGGGGCCTGTGAACCAGGCCTTGGAGCCTGGACTCAAGAGATTCAGGAGGGCTGGAGGGCAACACACAGGACAGGCTGAGCTTCCGTTTGGAGGAAGAAATGTATAAGCAGATATCAGTGGGAGCAAAGGGGTTGATTTTAGTTGGCACACTCTGTGTGTGTGTGTGTGTGTGTGTATGTGTGTGTGTGTAGGGGAGTCATGAGAGTTTAGGCTGAAAAGGGAGGCCAGCAAAAATCAAAGCCCAAAGAGATTAAATGTCTCACCCAAGGTCATTTAGCTCTGTCTCCCTCTAGGCATCTTACTTTGAGCAAAACCATGGCAAAGCCACATTAAGGCACTGAGAGCCATACCAAGAGGAAGGAGGAGAAGCAGGAGAGGTGGAGGGCAAGGAGCAGAACAAAAAGCATATAAAGAGGAATAGGAGAGGGAGAAGGAAGAGGAGGAAGATGGCAAGGAGGATGAGACGGTATGACATCCTTTCCCATAGAAAGTTTACATTTAAGTTCCAAACAGATAACATTCATAAATAGCACATACACAGATCTGATTCTCATGATCTTTAACAAATCAACATATGATAATAAGTAAAATAGAATAAACCGTGCATGTGTAGTGGGGATATGAGAAGTAAAGAAAGACCACTGGGCATCACTGGAGATCATCTACTGATACGTCCTTGTTTTATAAGTGAGGAAACTCAGACTCAAAAAGAATAAGTGACTTGCCTGTGGTCACACAAATGCAGACCCAAAACTAGCTCCCCAGACTTCTAATATTTTTACAGTTTTCTTCTAATCTTATCCTCGGGGAGAAGTGGAGTTAACTGAAAAATATTCCCTGAGTAGATATGTTTTGAGCCAAGCAAAAGGAAGTGGCATTTATAATTTTGGTTCTTGCAAATGCAAATTCTGTAGAATACTATGTTGGTGGGTCTAATGATTTGTAAAGTGTAATTAAAATGTCTTTTCAACAAATACAATTCATTCTGTTATGAATATTCTATATTCTGGAAAACGTCAATGTAGACAGAAGAAATGAGAGTCTCCATGGAATAAAAATGGGGTGTTCCATTTTTGCTGGAGCAGACACCACTGGTCACAGGGAATGATGGTCATGAGTGATGTTAGACCAGAAAGACTGTCAACTCATAACCGGCTTCTTAGATCACTGGATTCTGACATTCCTAATTTGGTTGTTAACCTCTGGGACTAATCCCCTGAAGAAGCAAATTAACTTCGAACCTGGATCATGTTCTTCCCTCAAACACAACCTTGATGGATAGATTTGACATCTCTTTCTTTCTTATCAAAGATGACATTCTCTACAAAGGATCTGTTAATTGAGTAGTATTGAATTTTGACATTTTATTACACTTTGGTTTGTTTTCTGAAGCTAAAGTCTACTTTCAACATCAACTTTAGGAGACACTTATATAATAAAGGAATTTATGGCCGGGCGCAGTGGCTCATACCTGTAATCCCAGCACTTTGGGAAGCCGAGGTGGGTGGATTACCTGAAGTCAGGAATTTGAGACCAGCCTGGCCAAGATGGTGAAACCCCGTCTCTACTAAAAATACAAAACTCAGCCGGGCGTGGTGGTGCATGCCTGTAATCCCAGCTACTTGGGAGGCTGAGGCAGGAGAATTGCTTGAACCCAGGAGGCCGAGGTTGCAGTGAGCCAAGATCGCAACAGTGCACTCCAGCCTGGGTGACAGAGCAAGACTCCATCTGGGGGCGGGGGCAGAAATTTATTGCCCTAGTTACCCATGCTGCACTTCAGAAATAGTATTGTTGACAAGACGATCTTTTCACTGGAAGACTGTGATTTTATCATTTACTTTTTTCTGGTGTGAAACAGGTTTAAGTGTTTTAAGCTAGTAATTCTCTTTCTAGGAAACAATACTTAAGAAATAACCAGAAACTCAGATTAATATACAAATAAGCTCTTAATCATCTGTCATAATGAAAAATTAAAATTGGTCTAAATGTTAAACAACAGTAGAGTCATTAAATAAATTAATACATATGCAAACACTGCAATGTTGTACTATTGAATTCATTGTTTGAGGAGTATTTAAGGATATGGGAAAATATCTTCTATGGAATGAAAAGCTCCATGAGAATAGAGACCATGTCTGTGTTTGCCCGATGTTGTACAGCTGACTCTTGAACAACACAGGTTTCAACTGCATGGGTCCACGTATACATGAATCTTTTTTCCATAAAAATTACACCTAGTGTGCCTGTCTCTCCTGCCTCCCCTTCTACCTCCTCCACCACTTTGGCCTCTGCCATCCCTGAGACAGCAAGACCAACCCCTCTTCTTTCTCTTCCTCCTCCGTGATATGAAGATGAAGACCTTTATGATGAGCCATTTCCACTTAATAAATGTATTTTCTCTTCCTTATGATTTTCTTTTTCAAATTTTATTTTCTTAATAACATTTTCTTTTCTCTAGTTTACTTTGAGAATACAATATACGGCCGGGCGCGGTGGCTCATGCCTGTAATCCCAGCACTTTGGGAGGCCAAGGTGGGCAGATCACGAGGTCAGGAGAACGAGACCATCCTGGCTAACACGGTGAAACCCTGTCTCTACTAAAACTTCAAAAAATGAGCTGGGCGAGGTGGCGGGCGCCTGTAGTCCCAGCTGCTCGGGAGGCTGAGGCAGGAGAAGGGCGTGAACCCGGGAGGCGGAGCTTGCAGTGAGCCGAGAAGGTGCAACTGCACTCCAGCCTGGGCAACAGAGCAAGACTCCGTCTCAAAAAAAAAAAAAAGAGAATACAATATATAATACACATTACATACAGAATATGTATTAATAGGCTATTTATGTTATCAGTAAGGTCAACAGTAGGCTATTAGTAATTAAGTTTTGGGGATGTCAGAAGTTACATACAGATTTCTGCCTGTGAGGAGGGGTGGTGTCCCTAGCCCTTGGGTTGTTTAAGGGTTAATTGTATACTCAATTTCTAGCACAGTGGCTCAATGGGTTAAGGCAAGGCTGGGCGCAGTGGCTCACACCTGTAATCCCAGCACTTTGGGAGGCTGAGGCGGCAGATCACCAGGTCAGGAGTTCGAGACCAGCCTGGACAATATGGTGAAAGCCCATTTCTAGTTAAAAAAAAAAAAAATACAAAAATTAGCCAGGCGTGGTGGTGCATGTCTGTAGTCCCAGCTACTCAGGAGGCTGAGGCAGAAGGATCGCTTGAATCTGGGAGGCTGAGGTTGCAGTGAGCCGAGATCGTGCCACTGCACTCCAGCCTGGGTGACAGAGCGAGACTCCATCTCAAAAAAAAAAAAAAAGGAAAAGAATAAATAAGTTAGAAAAAGAACTCAAAGTTATGCATATATTTTAAATTTAACCATTTCTGCTGAAATAAAAGACTCCAAAGAGATACTGTCAATATTATTACAAACAAAATATTTCCTCTTTGTGGCTTCATACCATGTAAACATAATTAAAATGTATTTGCTTTTGAAACAAAAACACGTTTCTTGGGTGCTAATGTAGATTTTTGATGCATATTATAAACAAGCTGAAAGTAAAACAAAAGATAGACAGTCAGGTTTTTTTTCTAATCAATTTTTCTCTCCTAATTCTATTATATTGAAATTTATTTTTCAAAATCTGTTCCTTGTTGCCATAGTGATCAGCTCCCGATGTGAAATTATATCACACTGGCTCTCTTTCAAGTTTCAATAATGTGCCGTCACCACCCACTTCTCTTTTAAAATGTTCAAATCCTCTAATCAGTGAGCATCTTAATAGCCTCACTTTTGGGGAACTGAAGTAGGAGCTGGGAGCCGAGGAAAAGGTATTGTATGAAAAGTGGGAGTGAAATGAAAGAAATAGAAAAAAGTGAACTTTGAAAATAAATTAATTTACCATAGAAAATAAGATTTGACCTTCCATATACAGCAATCTCCTATTCCCAACATACCTCAAATATCAATTTTATAGATGACATGCTAGGGTCAGGCGCAGTGGCTCACGCCTGTAATCCCAACACTTTGTGATGCCAAGGCGGGTGGATAACTTGAGGTCAGGAATTTGAGACCAGCCTGGCCAATATGATGAATCCCCGTTCCTATTAAAAATACAAAAAAAAATTAGCTGGGCGTGGTGGGGCATGCCTGTAATCCAGCTATTTGGTAAGCTGACGCAGGAGACTCCCTTGAACCCAGGAGGCAGAAGTTGCAGTGAACCGAGATCGCATCACTGCACTCCAGCCTGGGCGACAGAGCAAGACTCCATCTAAAAAAAGATAATAAAATAAAAATAAAAGTAATATAAAAATATATAAATGATATGCTAATGGGTGAGTTGAACTTTAACTGAAAATGAGAGTAATTTGAGAATGAAGGTATATGGTCTGTATTAAAACTCATAGGAATATCCTTAATATAGAAGGAATCTTTACAAAGCAATGAGGAAAAAAATTCACACTTCAATAAAACAATGGGAAATGGGTATAATAGGTATAGATAGCCAGTTTACAAATGAAAAAAGTAAAACAGTCAATAGACACATAAAAGAATGTTCAACCTTGCCAGTAGTCCAAGAAATAAAAATAAACCAAGATGTCATCTTTTGCTTGATGATTTATAAAAATCTCAAAGGATGATAATGCCAATATAGCTAGAGTTTAGAAAAATAAGCATTGAATAAACAATGATATTTATACTAGCTTTTTTTTTTTTTTTTTGAGACAGAGTCTTTGTTTCGCCCAGGCTGGAGTGTAGTACCTCGATCTCAGATCACTGCAACCTCTGCCTCCCGGGTTCAAGCCATTCTCATGCCTAACCCTCTTGAGCAGCTGGGACTACAGGTGCCTGCCACCACACCCAGCTAATTTTTTGTTTATTTAGTAGAGACAGGGTTTCACCATGTTGGCCAGCCTGGTCTCGAACTCCGACATCAAGTGATCTGCCCGCCTTGGCCTCCCAAAGTGCTGGAATTACAGGCATGAGCCACCAAGCCTGGCCTCTTAGCTTCGTTTTCTTTGTTTCTTTTTTTTTTTTTTTTTTTTGAGACGGAGTCTCGCTCTGTCACCCAGGCTGGAGTGTAGTGGCCGGATCTCAGCTCACTGCAAGCTCTACCTCCTGGGACTACAGGCGCCCGCAACCACGCCTGGCTAAATTTTTGTATTTTTTAATAGAGACGGAGTTTCACCGTGTTAGCCAGGATGGTCTCGATCTCCTGACCTCGTGATCTGCCCGTCTCGGCCTCCCAAAGTGCTGGGATTACAGGCTTGAGCCACCGTGCCCGGCTTAGCTTCGTTTTCATACCAAAAAAAAAAAAAAATAGGCCAGGCATGGTGGCTCACACCTGTAATCCCAGCACTTTTGGAGGCCAAGGCAGGCGGATCATGAGGTCTGGAGTTCAAGACCAATCTGGCCAACATGGTGAAACCCCGTTTCTACTAAAAACACAAAAAATGAGCCGGGTGTGGTGGCACATGCCTGTAGTCCCAGCTACTCAGGAGGCTGAGGCAGGAGAATCGCTTGAACCTGGAGGCGGAGGTTACAGTGAGCCCAGATCACATAACTGTACTCTAGCTTGGCAACAGAGCGAGACTCCGTCTCAAAAAAAAAAAAAAAAAAAAAAAAAAAATGGAACCAATCTCAATGCCCATGAATAGGGAAGAATTATAGAAATTATAATTTAACTACGTGATGGAATGTTCTCAAACCATTGAACATGAAAATGATGACTTGATCTGTATTTCTTGACATTAAAAGATCTCATGTTGACATGGAAAGATATCCATATAACATGTGGCAAACAAGAAAAAAAAGCAGATGGAGCCTAGGAAGACTTCTGAAAATACCCTAGGAAAAATGAATGTGTGTGGATCTCCACAGAAACATGTTTAGATGCTGCCACAGTAAAATATGAACTGTGGTTACTGCTGAAAGATATGCTTACGAGTGATTTTTATTTTATAAATGCTGTGTTATGTGACTATTTATATTCAGCAGGTTGAAATCAGGAGAGCAAGAGATATTTCCATTTCCATTACACACAGGATAATTTTCTTACAAAAAAAAAATTTAATACATAAGTTCCCAGACATGTAAAGCTATGAAGACTGAAGCGGACCTTGAAAATCATAGTCCTAAAAGGAAATGGTGGTGACTGGGTTGGGGAAAGTTTATGGAAATCCCTAATATGAATCTGTTACTGACTGAACACGTAGTTATTGACTACGAACCTCAACTTAACCCTCTCATTTTACAAGAAAGGAAGGCCAGGCAGGGCGGGGTGGCTCACACATTCCCAGCACGTTAGGAGGCCAAAGTGGGTGGATCACGAGGTCAGGAGTTCAAGACCAGCCTGGCCAAGATGGTGAAACCCCGTCTCCACTAAAACTACAAAAATTAGCCTGGCATAGTGGCAGTCACCTGTAATCCCAGCTACTCGGGAGGCTGAGGCAGGAGAATCGCTTGAACCCAGAGGACAGAGGTTGCAGTGAGCTGAGATCGTGCCACTACAGTCCAACCTAGGTGACAGAGTGAGACTCATCTCAAAAAAAAGAAAAAAAAGAAAAAAAAAGAAAGGCTAGACTCTCAAGGGTGAAGGTGCTTTCTCTAGGTCACAGGAGTGAAGGGAGGAACTGGCATTTCCTGACTCTGAGTCTCTGGTTTTCTCACCCAAACATGCCACCCCCATTGTGCAAACTGGCTTTTCCCTCCAGCAATTTCGAGTGGCTGTCTATTTTGTATAGCCAAAGGAGGTTTTTGTAGTGGATGACAAATCTTGAGCTAAAAAAGAAACATAGTATGACTCAAACAGTGAGCTGAGTTTACATAGAAATTATAGGCCTGTGCTGCTGTTTGGTAAGATTTTGGAACTAATTACTAGGTATTCCCCAAACAACGCTTCTTTGGGCATCATGTGCATTTCTGAAAATTTCCTGAGGGTGATTGCTGGCCAAGAGCATTTCCTGCATGAAAATCCAAACAGTTGCTTGTTTATTGTTACACTCTAGCGCAAGATTTCTAAGAATCTTTCTGTGAATCAAAGACTTCACTAGAAATAATGCTGTGTGGAGTCCCTTTACTACCTAGGGACCTATTCGGCTAAACAAGCATTTCTGTTGCTAATGTACATCGACTTTCCTGAATCAAAGGGATTCCAGTTTGAATTTGTCTATAACACACATGAGTATGAATGGAGTGGTTGAATGGGGAAAGCCCACAGTCTTGACCTGACCTGTCTTAGAACACTGGAAAATGTCACAAGTTATGTCTGTGTGTTTCTACTGGTGTCTCCTGTGAGCTGTCACATCTGGCCTCAGCCACATTCTACACGCTCTTCCTTTCTGTTCGGTGTTTTCTTCCCTTTCTGATGATACTCAGGGACTTTACCCTGCTGCCGGCGCCCATCAGAGGAAGGTCAAAGTCCGTTCTCAAGACTCTCTTGGGGCTGGGCGCGGTGGCTCAAGCCTGTAATCCCAGCACTTTGGGAGGCCGAGGTGGGCGGATCACGAGGTCAGGAGATCAAGACCATCCTGGCGAACACGGTGAAACCCTGTCTCTACTAAAAAATACAAAAAAATTAGCCGGGCGAGGTGGCGGGCGCCTGTAGTCCCAGCTTCTAGGGAGGCTGAGGCAGGAGACTGGCGTGAACCTGGGAGGCAGAGCTTGCAGTGAGTTGAGATCCGGCCACTGCACTCCAGCCTGGGCGACAGAGCGAGACTCCGTCTCAAAAAAAAAAGACTCTCTTGGATGCTGCCAATCGTGTCAAGCCTCAGTGATAGCTGGTGGTGCATTCCCTGGAGACTGGGCAGAAAGCTTGGCTGATACTGGGACACAATTTGTCACCTGAAGCTGAAGGGAGCTGAGTCTTGAGAAAGAAAAATCTCTTATCTGAGGAAAGGAGTCTCTCAAATTATCAGGCCCAGAAAGACACTTAAATTTAACAGCAGTCCTTTCACTCCCCTTTGAGCTAAATAATGACCTCTTACAGCCGGAAGCCAAGTCGTCAGAAAATGCCACACACTCTGTAGTTCAAAACACTGCCACACACTCTGTAGTTAGTGTATAGCCAGTCACTAACCAATGTTACTTCTGTAAACCAGTGAGAATTCCTGACAAACAACTTTAGTGTTCAGCCCCTTCTGATTTTTTTTTCATTAAAAAATGTGAGCCTGGCCGGGCGCGGTGGCTCAAGCCTGTAATCCCAGCACTTTGGGAGGCCGAGACGGGCGGATCACGAGGTCAGGAGATCGACATCCTGGCTAACACGGTGAAACCCCGTCTCTACTAAAAATACAAAAAAACTAGCCGGGAGTCGTGGTGGGCGCCTGTAGTCCCAGCTACTCCGGAGGCTGAGGCAGGAGAATGGCGTAAACCCGGGAGGCGGAGCTTGCAGTGAGCTGAGATCTGGCCACTGCACTCTAGC
>NC_045447.1:101124259-101163790 GCF_002776525.5 Piliocolobus tephrosceles
AGTAGTCCCAGCTACTCCGGAGGCTGAGGCAGGAGAATGGCGTAAACCCGGGAGGCGGAGCTTGCAGTGAGCTGAGATCTGGCCACTGCACTCTAGCCCGGGCGACAGAGCAAGACTCCGTCTCAAAAAAAAAAAAAAAAAAATGTGAGCCTGTCTTTCGTTCTTCGAAGCACTCCCCAAGGCAACTTGGAAGTGTCTTCTCAGCTGCAGTCCTTAACTTTTGCACTTGAATACACTCTCTTTAAACTAGATTCTGAGCTTTTTGATTATTTTAGGTTGGCAGTCTGCAGCAATGTCTCCACCGGAGCCAGCAAGGTGGAGACCCAGCACCAAAACACCCTCCCAATTCTCTCTTTCCCGCAGGCCAAGATAACCATCCTTACCTTTCATTTAACAATACACAGGGCTGATGCAAATCACCCCTTCAAGACCTGCCCCCAGCTCATTGGACGGGTCTAGACCAGTCTGAATGGGCTCAAATAAGGATCTTGGCTACATTCATTTCCCTTGTCATTTTATACTCCAAAGCGAAAACCTGTTTCAGAAGAATTAAACCAGTTTGCATGGTACTAAAAGAAGTTTAACACCTGACCGCCCTAAAAATTTTCAGGTCAATTTCACCACGAAGGGAAGGCAAAATGCAACACATAAACATAGCTCTGAAAACCAATGAAGACACAAAAACCAAACAATGAAAATATTGCCCCTTCCTCTGCTTTAAATACGTCGTTTCCATAAGACCAGAACAAGTTGCTGTTGGACAACTTTTTAAAAGACAGCAACGGTTTCAGCTTAATTTCATTTTAATTTTTCTTTTTTTTCTTTTTGAGACAGAGGCTCACTCTGTCGCCCAGGCCGGAGTGCAGTGGCGCGATCTTGGCTCACTGCAAGCTCCGCCTCCCAGGTTCATGCCATTCTCCTGCCTCAGCCTCCTGAGTAGCTGGGACTACAGGCATCCGCCACCACGCCCGGCTAATTTTTTGTATTTTTTTTTTTCAGTAGAGTTGGGGTTTCACTATGTTAGCCAGAATGGTCTCGATCTCCTAACCTCATCCACCCGCCTCAGCCTCCCAAAGTGCTGGGATTACAGGCATGAGCCACTACGCCCGGCCTCATTTTAATGTTTCAAGGTGAACTTTAAAAGACACCTTATGTGACTTCCATGAATACATTGAAACACCATGTTACACAGCAGTTAAAATAGAAGACCTGGCTCCATTTCGATAAATGATTAGGCTCACTAAAGTGCTCAGATCAATGTCAAGCATGGGGCATTATCTATATAAACATACAAACTTTAGCACCTCTAAATTTGACTATTCAGACATAAATGTGACTGGTCTAAGAGAAGATCAATGTTTATAGCCTTAAAGTCACTCAATATTTGATTTAAATGCAAGCTGGTTTATGCCTGAAGCCAATGCCTAACATTTTAGAATTTTTTTTTTTTGAGACGGAGTCTCGCTCTGTCATGCAGTGGCATGATCTCGGCTCACTGCAACCCCTGCTCCTGAGTTCAAGCAGTTCTCCTGCCTCAGCCTCCCTAGTAGCTGAGATTACAGGTGTGTGCCACCACGCCCAATTAATTTTTGTATTTTTAGTAGAGATGGGGTTTTGCCATGTTGTCCAGGATAGCCTCGAACTTCTGACCTCAAGTGATCTGCCTGCCTCGGCCTCCCAAAATGCTGGAATTACAGGCGTGAGCCACCGTGCCCAGCCGGGATTTTTTTTTTTTTTTTTTTTCTCTTCCTAACAGACCAAACCCAGCAAAAAGCATCATGCATTTGCACTCAGGTGCTGAGTAGGCTTCAGGACCTCAGCAGGCCCACCTGACTAGAGGTCCAGCAATGAGAGTAGTAAGGCCCACCTGTACATCTTACCAAGCCTCTGAGCCCAAGCGAAGCCATCACATCCCCTGTGACCTGCACGTATGCATCCAGATGGCCTGAAGTAACTGAAGAATCACAAAAGAAGTGAAAATGGCCTGTTCCTGCCTTAGCTGATGACATTACCTTGTGAAATTCCTTCTCCTGTTTCATCCTGGCTCAAAAGCTCCCCCACTGAGCACCTTGTGACCCCCACCTCTGCCAGCCAGAGAACAACCCCCTTTGATTGTAATTTTCCTTTACCTACCCAAATCCTATAAAATGGCCAATGACCCCACCCCTATCTCTCTTCTCTGACTCTCTTTTTGGACTCAGACCCCCTGCACCCAGGTGAAAGAAACAGCCTTGTTGCTCATACAAAGCCTGTTTGGTGGTCTCTTCACGTGGACGCGAGTGAAACATCTGGCCTAGTCTTCAAAAGCCTACTCACTGACCAAACCAATTTCCTGAGGATTTTTCTAAACAAAAAATTTCAGATAAACCTAGATCCAACTTTTATATTGTTTCTTTAATTGGCTTTTGTTTTATGATCTTTATTTCAAATGTCATGCACACTTAGAAAAGTCAGAAAACAGAGACGAGCAGACATGTCAGAGGCATTCGAACCACAGCGACTCCATCTTGATTAGGGGCTGGGTAAAAGGAGGCTGAAACCTACTGGGCTGCATTTCCAGGAGGTTAGGCCTTCTTACTCATAGGATGAGATAGAAGATCAGCACAAGATACAGGTCACAAACACCCTGCTGATAAAACATGTTGCAGTAAAGAAGCAGGCCAAAAGGCTGATGTGGTGGCTCATGCCTGGAATCCCAGCGCTTTGGGAGGCTGAGGCAAGAGGATCACTGAGGTCGGGAGTTTGAGACCAGCCTGGCCAACATGGTGAAACCCAGTATCTACTAAAAATACAAAAATTAACCGGACATGGTGGCACACATCTATAATCCCAGCTACTTGGGAGGCTGAGGCATGAGAATCGCTTTAACCTGGGAGGTGGTGGTTGCAGTGAGCCAAGATTGTGCCACTGCAGTCTAGCCTGGTAACAGAGCGAGACTCGGTCTAAAAAAAAAAAAAAAGAAGCAGGCCAAAACCAAGATGGCCACAAAAGTGACTTCTGGTCGTTCTCACTACTCATTAGATGTTAATTATAATGCATCAGGATGCTAACAGACACTTCCACCAGCACCATGGCAGTTTACAAACGGTCTATATGGTCCAAAAAGGGGAGGAACCCTCAGTTCCAGAATTGCTCACTCCTTCCCTGGAAAACTCATGAATAGTCCACTCCTTGTTTAGCATATGATCAAGAAGCAACGCTAAGTATACTCGTTTGAGCACCCCATGCTTCGCTGTGCTTATGGGGTAGCCGTTCTTTTCCTTTACTTTCTTAACAAACTTACTTTGGCTTTGCTCTCTGGACTCACCCCAAATTCTTTCTTGAGCAAAGTCCCAAGAACCCTCTCTTGGGGTCTGGATTGGGACCCCTTTCCAGTAACAGAATGAATGTAAAGAATATTCATAATCACTTCTCATGGGATGGAAAATGTGTCCATTCCTTCCTTCAAGAGTCTTCCTTCTGGCACCCCCTACATAAAATGATACTTTTACAAAACTAAACGGTATGTGTTATTTTATTACATACCATAATTTAAGCCAGTGGTTCTCAAATTGGGCTGTTCCTTATTATCACCTGGGGAGATCTTCAATAGCTTGCTAGGTGGGCCTCACTTCTTACCACTTAAATAGTAATTTTGGGAATGAGACCCAAGCATTCGTATTTTTTAGGTATATCCAAGATGCAAACAAGATGGCAAAGAGTGCCTTACATAAAGAACTGACAGACGGGAGATTAGGTCAGGGAGTGAAGTAGGGCAGCAGTTGTCAAACCTTGGTGTGTATCCTGATCACCTGAAGAACTTGGTGAAGTATGAAGGCCCAGGCCTTGTATTTCCATGACTCTTGGACTCCATGTTTCTTATTGGCTCTGCAGGCCATTTGCATACTCACCAAGCTGGAGAACCAACAGTTTAGGTGAGCAATCTCCTACTGTTTGATCACCTCTTAAAGGACCTGATGCCCCCGTCCTCACTAGAGTAAACTTTAAGAACCAGGCTGTTCTATCCTCTCATCAGTAGCCTCTCATCACATGTGACTATTAAGCACTTGAACTATGGCTAGTTCAAACAGAGCACAGCTGCAAATGGAGAATGAGCACAGGATTCCAAAGGCCTAGCACACATTCAAATGGCAGTCTGTTGGACACTCTAAGTTTCTTCTTTTTCCGTAAATTACATTTGTGGCTCACACTGCATTCTACGGGACAGGCTGCTCTGAAGGCAGGGCCTATGTCTGTTCACCACTGTCTTTCCAGCAGCTGGCTCTGATTTTGCATCAAGTAGGCACTCAATCAATATGTGTTTTTTTTCTTTTTGACAAAGGAAATGAGTCAATGAATGAATGAATGAACACAGACATATGACAACCCAGTCACGCAAAGTATTATTCTACAGACAAAGCAGAAACTTGGAAAATAGATGCTATTTTGGTTTGGGTTCCCCTAGAGGCCTTTTCTGAGACTGGGGTTCAAGTGCAAGTGGTCTATTTGGAATGAGATCCCCAAGAATATTGGTAGAGGAGTAAAGAAGTGAAGCCGGGAAGGCAAGGAGGGCAATAAAGGGTATGTTAGGAACCAGTTGCCAAGGTGGGCAGTTGGGGCTTAGTCCTGCTGGGAACTTTAGGAAATAGTGTGAAATATGTGCCTGGAAGCTATGGCCCCCACCCAGGGTGAAGGAGCTAGGGTGCTTATACACCATTTCCCATTAGTCCTTCGTTGAAAGCTGCTAGGAGGGGCACATGCGTTCATTCCCAGGCACTTCTGTCCTACCATGTACTGTGAGCTCCAGCAGACAGAGAAAGCCTTCAGGCAAAGAGACAGCAGTGCTAGCAGATGGACGTGCTAAAATGGTACAGCTGAGGGGACCAGAGCAAAGGAGTTCAGAAAATGCCACCCCCAAATATACTGCTTTGGTGTATTGATTGCCTTCAGCTGAAGGCTCTTGAAAAGCAACAAATGCAGTCTTTCTCTAAACTCCTCTTATCTGCCTAAAGACAGATCCTCCAGAAGAAACTCAGTTGTCGTCAATCCCCACCTGGGGAGTTTCATCAACCACAGAAGATTAAGTCTTATCACAGGAGAGGAGGCTAGAAGTGAGTTCCACACCCAGATAAACTTTGCTGCCAGCTCTCATCTGTTCTTCCAAGGGCCTATCCATCTTTCTCCCAAAACCATTTACTCTCCCCTAAATTGCCAATATCCCCCCTCCCCTCTCCCATATAAAGAGGGTATACAAGTTCCTAAATCTCACTGGCTTTTCTGATAGCTACTTTTTTTTTTTTTCCCTGTGATGCCTCTGTGCATATAATAAATTTATATGCCTTTTCTCCTGTTAATCTGCCTGTTGTCAGTTGATTTCATGGATAAACTGACATGAACCTCAGCGGGTAGAGGAAAAGTCTTCCCTTCCCTACAGGGACGTAGCCAGGAACAGCTAACTATAGTTCCTTTTTCTGGCAGGGGCTGGTGCGGAGTCTCGTTCTGTCACGCAGGTTGGAGTGCAATGGCTGGATCTCGGCTCGCTGCAACCTCTGCCTCCAGGATTCAAGTGATTCTCCTGTCTCAGCCTCCCAAGTACCTGGGACTACAGGTGCACTCTGCCACACCCAGCTCATTTTTTTGTATTTTAGTAGAGACAGAGTTTCACTGTGTTGCCCAGGCCAGTCTTGAACTCCTGAGCTCAAGCAATCTGGCTGCCTCAGCATCCCAAAGTGGTAGGATTACAGGCATGAGCCACCTTGCCTGGCCTATAGTTCCTTTTTAAATAAGCCCAGTAATTCCATCACCTAATAATTTAAATTGGTACTACTGTCATGCACATCTCACAAGATGGTCAGTAAAACCCCTTATCAGCTCCTCTTTGACGACCCTAGACGCCACAAACAGATGTGGGGACAGGCTCCCAGCCATGAGCCCAGTGTTCCTTGGTTAAGAATTGTCCAACCAGGAGGGTCCATCACTGCTCGGCCCTTTATCTCCTGGTAGTTACTCCTAGGCCAAGATGGTAGGCAATTTTCTTTCTTCTGATTTCTCCATTATGATGCAAACCCACCCAGGAATGTGGCTGGCACTTGTCTTTAGATTGCCCATAATACATGCACACAGGCCTGAAATTGTACCCGCTTAATGTTTTAATGAAGAGTCTCAAGTTTCTAGTTTCAGAAAATATAACTTATCTGGGTCTTAAATCATTTCACAGAGACCAGACCATAATGGTCCATTTTTGGCGGTTAATTCAGTCTGGTTCTAATTTGAAATGAATCAGGAGAGGCTTCAGAATCCTTTCATTAAGCACAATGAAGCAAAACAAATAGGACCAAAGAAACAGTAAACAAATAGAAAATGAGAAATGGCTGCTTTGGCAGGGGATTGAACTCAAAGCAGCCCTGAGTTTTCACAGTAACTTTAAATCTACTTGATACCATAAAAATGCATCTGCGGTTTCCATGAACAATTCATTTGAGTCAAGGTGTTGGTCTCATTTGGAGGATTTGAGCCAAAACACTGTCACAACCTGTCATTGCTGGAATTTTACATTCAAGGCCCTTTCCTCTAGTATTTGTTCTCCCCCTCTGGAATGTAAGTGGTACAGAAATCTAGGTTATTTAATGAAATATTTAGGTTATAAATAATTTAGATGAAAAAGTACATATCCATGCACACACACATAATCTTAGGGGCCCTGCAGATTAGGGTTAGGTCCCCACAACTTTTAGGGTTTTTGTTTTGTTTTGTTTTGTTTTGAGACAAGAGTCTCACTCTCTCACCCAGGCTGGGAGCGCAGTGAGACATCTCGGCTCACTGCAACTTCCTCCTCCCTGTTCAAGCGATTCTCCCACTTCAGCCTCCAGAAGAGCTGAGGCATGCGCCATGACACCTGGCTAATTTTGTATTTTTGTATTTTTAGTAGAGACGGGGTTTCATCATGTTGACCAGAAGGCTGGTCTCGAACTCCTAACCTTAAGTGATCCACCTGCCTCAGCCTCCAAGAGTGCTGGGATTACAGGCATGAACCACCATGCCCAGCCTCCCCACAACTTTTAAAAGAGAACCCAGAGGTCGGGTATGGTAGCTCATGCATGTAATCCCAGCCCTTTGGGAGGCTGAGGCGGGAGGATCCCTTGAGCCCAGGAGTTCAAGACTGCAGTGAGCTATTGCACCACTGGACTCCAGCCTGGGAGACACAGCAAGATGCTCTCTTTAAAAATATACATATACTTTTTTTAAAAAAAGAAACGTCTGGATAAACAACCCCCGTGAAACTCCACCCAACTGTTGCCATGAAGGAATGTGGGCTTGTTGATTCCAAATCTATTGACGTTACATGCTTAATCCGCAAATTTTTATGTGAAATATTCCTTTTTTTAAACATTGGTAACTAATTTAAAATTTTTAAAAACACTGTAACAAGCCGGGTGGGGTGGCTCACGCCTGTAATCCCAACACTTTGTGAGGCTGAGGCGGGCGGATCACGAGGTCAGGAGATCCAGACCATCCTGGCTAATGCGGTGAAACCCTGTCTCTCCTAAAAATACAAAAAATTAGCCGGCGTGGTGGCGCGCACCTGTAGTCCCAGCTACTAGGGAGGCTGAGGCAGGAGAATCACTTGAATCTGGGAGGCGGAGGTTGCAGTGAGCCAAGACCGTGCCCCTGCACCGTAGCCTGGGAGACAGAGCAAGACTCTGTCTCAAAAAAATAATAAAAATAAATAAATAAATAGAAATAAAAAATAAAAACACTGTACTGACCTGTGTGGAAATGGCCAAACAGAACTCAGATGCAGGGAGCATGTAGAGCCGTGACCCTGGGGCATGAAAAGTTATGGCCTCAATCCACCATGGAGCAGATGCAGCCTCAGGCACGAACTGGGACAGACACCAAGATCTATATAATGTGTCCTGCCCTCCAGTAGCTTCCTATCCTGGAGGGCAAATGATGCATACAACTAATGTTTTCACACAAAGTAAAAAACAAGAGTCAATATATAATCATCATAATAATGAATAAGCGGGTAGCATGTAATTATCAGGGCACTCAGGAGAAACAGAACCAGTAGCAGATAAGGAAATCTTTATTTATTTTAAGGAATTGGCTCATGCAATTGTGGAGGCTGGTGTGTTTGTAATTTACAGGGCAGGCCGGCAGGCTGGAAACTCAGGGACGGGCTGACGCTTCTTCTTTTCCTAGAAGCCCCAGTTTTTGCTCTTAGGACTTTCAACTGACTAGATGAGGCTCACTCGTGTCATCCAGAAAAATCTCCTTTTCTTAAAGTCAAATGATTGTAAGTGTTCACCTTATCTACAAGCTACCATCATGGCAACAGCTACATGAGTGTTTGAATAACTGGGTACTATAGCCCAGCAAAGCCGACACATAAAAATATCCCTCGGAAACAGTGCTGTCAGAGAGGTGCAAAAAACGGCTTCGGGAGTTCAGGAGAATGAAAAGTCAAAGAAACTTAGAGGGTTGAAAACAATCCCCATGATAAAAGAGCAAAGAAATAAAGCCTTCTCAATAGAGAAGACCAAAAAGAAATAATGCTGATTAACAGTAACCAAGCACATGTTAGCTGTCATATATTCTTTCCTTCTTTTTTTTTTTTTTTTTTTTGAGACAGAGTATTGCTGTGTTGCCCAGGCTGGAGTGCAATGGTGTGGTCTCAGCTCATTGCAACCTCCACCTCCCAGATTCAAGTGATTCTCCTCTGTCAGCATCCTGAGTACCTGGGATTACAGGCATCCACCACCACGCCTGGCTAATTTTTGTATTTTCAGTAGAGATGGGGTTTTGCCATGTTGGCCAGGCTGGTCTCGAACTCCTGACCTCAGATGATCCACCTGCCTTGGCCTCCCAAAATGCTGGGATTACAGACATGAGCCACTGTGCAAGCCTATTATTTAGTTTTAATCATCTCAACTACCCTAATGGGGCAGGAACTACCATTCTCTCCACTTTATAGATAAAGACAACCGACCCCAGTGTTTCCAATGTCACACAACTATGATAGAAATGGAACTCGAATTCAGGCAGTGTGAAATCTCCAGAGCTTTAGGCCCTCCTCATACCTCCCCAATGAACTCATATATGAACTCATTAATTCTCACAAAGGCCCCATGAGATAGATACCATTATCCCCTCTTACAAATGAGTAAACTGAGGCTTACTCGTTTGTAAGGTGGCAGCACAGGGATTTGAACCTGGTTTATCTGACTCTAAATTTATGCTCCGTCCACCCCAGCATGCGGCACGCCTCCGGCCTTCCTCCAAACATACCAAGGAGAACGTGTCAAGGATATGTTCAGATGCAGCCTCTGAGTGGAATGGGGCTTAATTTCAAGCAGTGAAAAATGTTGGTAGAATAGTAGAAGTAACTTCTTGGTTGTCCATCAGGGAAATGCACACATCAACTGGAGAAAGAAACATTTATCCTTGGAGAACTTGACTGCTTTGAACATTAGCCGCCCCAAAGACCGAGATAAGGTTAAAATCATTGCATGGGAATGTGTATTGAGACTCTGAATTTTGGTTATTGATTGGCAAGAATAAAAACACAGCACTTTCCACCCACACAGAAGACAACACCAAAGTTGGCTTCTCTTAAATGAAAATATTTCCTTGGCTTTCTCTTAGCTACATATTTTTAGAAAAAAATTAAATATACACTGCAAATCATGTCTTCTTTTCTTGGGTAGGGAATAGACTCATTTCAATCGAACTTCAAAGGAGCAACCGGAAGACTTTTCTTTCCCCGACCACTTTGAAATACTCCTACAATATTTTATCCTTTTCTCTCAGTGAGTTATTTTTTTCCTCTCAGAACGTAGAGTATGTGAAAAATCTGTACTGTTCTATTTTTGCTGAGGAATGAATTCTGAACTCACTTTGAGCTCATAAAATTGTCATCTATTCACTTGTTATCTCTTCTCTAGACCTTCCTGCTAGAGTCAATGCCAGGTCTTTCTCCCTGCTATGATCATGATGATAACAGGAAATATAGGGTAACCATTTAGCTATTGTTTAAAATTAAATGGTGCCCTTTCTTTGTCATTATTTTTATCTTAATTGTATCTCCACAATATATAACAGTAATCATCCCATTCCTCATAATTTTAGGTGATGGGCATGATATTGCAAATCAGATCATAAAAATAAAATCTACGTTCATTGGACCCTGTTGTATGCCAGGTTCCCGGCTATACAGACATTTAAAACTCACAAAAACCCTATGAGGTAGATACTATTATCGTCATTTTTCTAAGGAGGAAACTGAGGCATAGGTAATTTCAGTAATTTGCTCATGTTTACACAGGAAGGGAGCCAAAATGTAGAAAGAAGCATCTGCCTGCAAAGACAATTTGTGGCCATAACAATGTGTACAACTCCCACTAAATAATTGTGAGGTTTCATTTTCTTGTTTTTCTCTTTCTTCTTGGCAGTTCAAAGCTAAAATTTTATGGAGGCAGAACAAATAAACACAAATACTTCATAGGGAAACACTGTGGGTAAGTAGGTGGCCTTGTCTGTCATTCAGGATAGGTGCCAGCCAAAAGGTGAGCTATGAATCTGCTGCCTAGAATAAGCTACAGACTGGAAGGTGAACGCTCAGGAGGCTCTTCACCAAAGCCGTCTGACTTTAAGAACCCTAATAAGACTTCCCTGGTGTTGTTGGGTGTAGTGGCTCACCCCCGTTATCCCAGCAATTTGGGAGGCTGAGGTAGGAGGATTGCTTGAGGCTAGGAGTTCAAGGGCAGCCTGGGCAACATAACAGGACCCTATCTCTAAAAATGAAAAATGAGATTCCTCTGATGTAGCAAACTATGAGAAATCATAGACATAGGGCTTGACATCCAACTCAACCTCCCGCTTTGCCAAAGTGACCCAGATTCACAAAGATTTTGGTAGAACTAGAACCCGTTATCTAGTTAACCTACTGGCCTCTCAAACAAGTGAGTTGAGGCAAAAGTGCATGGTTTTAAAAGTCAATTCAACAGCTCAAGTTAAACACAGAGACAAGAATATCAATGTGATAGATGTTCACTCTCTGTGTAGCATTAAAGCAGATTTCGGCAGTATCCCAGCAGCCCCCAAATCTCTGTTAATTGGAATTTTCATAAAAGATGCTCATAATTCTTCAAGATCTCATGGTGCCTTCTGGATCATTACAGAAAAGATAAAATGACAGTTGGTGCAGTTTTTAAAAAAAATTATTTTAGCTGGGCATGGTGACTCACGCCTATAATTCCAGCACTTGGGGAGGTCGAGGCAGGCAGATCACCTGAGGTCAGGAGTTTGAAACCAGCCTGGCCAATGTTGTGAAACCCCATCTCTACTAAAAATAGAGAAATTAGCCAGGTATGGTGGCGGGCACCTGTAATCCCAGTTACTCGGGAGGCTGAGGCACGAGAATTGCTTGAACCCAGGAGGCAGAGTTTACAGTGAGCCAAGATTGCGCCACTGCACTCCGGCCTGAGCAACAGAGCAAGACTCAGGCTCAAAAAAAAAAAAAAAAAAAAAAAAAAATTGTTATATTTTTAACTGACAAATAATTGTATATGTTGGTCAGAAAAAAATATTATATTTTTAACTGACAAATAATTGTGTATGTTGGTCATTACAGTTCTGCTGTTTTGCTCTCTGTTTTGTTCTGCCTTTGCATATGGCGTTTTACCTTGCCTGTCCTGAACTCAGAGTATGTTTATTAACCAGAGCAGCCAGGCTAAGCAGAAACAGTTTAGAGTTGACAGAGATGGGTCTCCTTATCTGTCCAGAGAAGTCAGTGGGTTCTAAGTATAATTGTAAAAAAATTGTGGCAAAGCAACAAAAGAGAAAAAATAGCTATAATACAGAATCAAGATCTATTAGGCATAGAAAATATTGTCCTTTCTGCTTTTCATGTAGGGGGAAAGCTTCCTTCAGCTTTTACATAAAACCTCAGTAAACTTATCTTCTTCTCCATATTTGAAGCAATAGAACTTGGTCTAATTTCAAGAATTACTTGAAAAATGGGTGGCCAACCAGGTGGGCAGAGTCTAGCAAGGGAATCCAGGTGGCTCTGAAGATGTGAACACAGGTAAGCAGAGGTTGTCATTTCAGAAGATCTGGAGGTCAAAGTCTGGGAGAAACTGGTGTGCAGGAGGTTAATTAGCGAGTGCCCTTGGGATTAATACTTGAGGAAGGGAAGGACAGGAGATAGGATTGGCAGAGGGCAAAGTGGAGCAGCCATGATGAAGGCTACAGACAACCCCTCCTGGAGCTTTAGAGCTGGGATAACCCATTCAGAGTTATGTTACGTTCAGGAGACCACCTGCAGCAGATGCAGCCTGCTCTAGCTGGGGGATGTGGCCTTCGGCCAGAAGGCTCTTCTCAGCTGGGCAAGTCCCACAGTGGGCTGACAGCTAAGGGTGTTTTCCCAAGAGCACTTCCCGCAGCTAGCTGAGGAAGTGAAGCCTGCAATCCCTGAAGGGGAACCTGGGTTAGGGGCCACAGCACAGCACCATCCCAGGAAAATAAACATCCCTCTCTCCTGGGAGCAGGGTTTTGAAAAACTAGGCAAGAGTATCAGGGCTGCCATCCCAAGATAGGGCTCAGGGCAAGACCCCCGTTTCAGGGGCAACAGGGAGAACAGGGCCTGGAAGATGAATCTTGGCTTCACAGCAGAATGCAAATAAGACTGAAGGCGAGGCTGTCACAGGGCCAGCCCACACACAGCAGGAGCCATCCTGGGGGCTGTGGGTGCTGCGGGGGTCGCATGTGGCCCGTGCTCTGCTGCACCCTCTCCTAGGCCACCTTGATAACCAGGAAGCGCAGGGAAGCCCCTGGAAGCCCAGCAGGACCGCCCGGGTCACAGACTCACAGTTCAGGGAGTGCAGCACAGCCTGGTGCTAGAGTCGGGGTATGAGAGAGGAGGTGGAGGGGAGTATCCTAGTTTTACCAGCTTTAAGGAGATAGCGAAGACAGGAGAAAGACAGCAGGGGTAAATGTAAGTAATTAGCTATAGTTTGCAAATGCAGGATACCTTATATTTTATAAAAGTCTTTGCGTAGATATGATTCTATTTTGTTAGTTCTGCTCCTAGAATGTTTATATAAAAAAGTTATCTGTAAATGAATATGATAGATTCTTTTTTCTTTTTAAATTTTTTTGAGATGGAGTCTCGCTCTTTTGCCCAGGCTGGAGTACAGTGGCATGATCTTGGCTCACTGCAACCTCCGCCTCCTGGGTTCAAGTGATTCTCCTGCCTCAGCCTCCCGAGTAGCTGGGATTACAGGGGTGCACCACCCTGCCCAGCTAGGTTTTGTATTTTTAGTGGAGACGGGGTTTCACCATGTTGGCCAGGCTGGTCTTGAACTCCTGACCTCAAGTAATCCGCCCACCTCGGCCTCCCAAAGTGCTGGGATTATAGGCGTGAGCCACCGCGCCCAGCCAAGATTCTTACAGCACCGCTGATATCAGAGTGCTTCTCTCTCTCTCCCCTCTCCCCCAGCACTCTGGAATCATGAGTCACACCCGGAAGGAGAGCACCAGGAGTGTGTGGTTTCTGCGGTGGCCGGGTCACTGCAAGTTTCCTTGACCACGTGACCATTCTGAGCCCAGGAAGATGCCTCCCGTAGCCCTTTCTTCACTTCCCCTTTCACTTCCCTTGTTCACAGTGTTAAGGGAGATTCACCCACACTGTGAAGGTGGTGAGGTCATGTTGCCACTTTGACAATGACATGGCATTTAATGTTTAACCAAACCAAATACAGCATTCTGCCACTCGGGACAACCTTTGGGGACAGCTCCAAGGAAGTCTCCCCTCGTGTTCTGCCTGCCAGATTAAATGGGAGTCTTGTTGAAGAAAACATAAAACAGGGAAAGATAAGCAGTCATAAATGTTAATAAAACATGAAACTGAAGAGGTGATGTTACAAAGAAACTTAATGTCCGCCTAGGTAATCATATCTTCTTATCATGGGACCAAAACATAAATGTAACTCATATATGTTTGTCCATTAAAATTAAGTGGCGGATCACATCCGCATCCCTGTGAACACTGGTTTGGACACCTCCAGGGGAAGGCAGGACAATGGGAAATTATATACCTGAAGGCAAAGGGACCAGTTGAAAACTTCCATTGCTAGATCCTCACAGGACCTCTTTGATGTCACATCCTATTATCATAATAGGCAAAGCATAACCTTTCAGTGCCAATTAACAAATTGTTTATTAGGGTATTTGCATGTTTATAACCATTGAATAATGTCCTTGCAAAGCAGCATCTTGCTGTCTATTTTCAGGTACTTAATTAATGGCCTTGCTCCAGGATAAAGACATCCTGTGTTAAATATGATGACGAAAGCTTGTAAAAAATAATGTATCATGCTCTATTTTTTTTTTTTTTTTTGAGAAGGAGTCTCGCTCTGTCACCCAGGCTGGAGTGCAGTGGCACCATCTCGGATCACTGTAAGCTCCACCTCCCGGGTTCACGCCATTCTCCTGCCTCAGCCTCCTGAGTAACTGGGGCTACAGGCACCCGTCAAGACACCCGGCTAATTTTTTTTTAGTAGAGTTGGGGTTTCACCATGTTAGCCAGGATGGTCTCGATCTCCTGACCTTGTGATCCGCCCGCCTCCGCCTCCCAAAGTGCTGGGATTACAGGCGTGAGCCACCGCGCCTGGTCTCATGCTCTATTTTGGCCTTGATGGTGGTAATGGTTTCAGAAATGTATACTTATACCCAAAGTTATTGAGATGTACATATTAGCCATGTGCAGCTTTTTATGTCAACAAGACCTCAATAAAGTTGTTTTTAAAAAACTGTATCTTGCATGTCATTGCATTAGACATTGCCTTTCAACACAAAATTGTAAACAATTATTTTAAACAAACCTATCATAGCAGCAATTGAGAGGATGTTAATTCTGCCGTTTCTCCTACAGCTCATTCAGTCACACTTGGAAGATTTTAAGTGGATGCACATACCATAAATTAAATACAAGATGTTATGTTATATCACATACATCAATATGTACTCTCTTTCAAGAATTCCAAGAGCACTCTCTCCATCACTTTGAAGAAAATTCTACAAACCTTTTCTTTAACAGAAAGCTTGGCCCACTGTGGTGGCTCATTTCTGTAGTCCCGGCACTTTGGGAGGCCAAGGTGAGAGGATTGCTTAAAGCCAGGAATTTGAGATCAGCTTGAGCAACATAGCAAGACCCTATCTCTACCAAAAAAAAAAAAAAAAAATGTTTTAAATTAGCCAGGCATGTTGGTATGCACCTGTGATCCCAACTACTTGGGCGGCTGAGGTGGGAGATCAAGGCTGATCTCCCACAGGCTACAGTGAGCTGTGATTAAGCCACTGCACTTTAGCCTGGGCAGCAGAGCAAGACCCTGTTTAAAAATAAAAAATTTTAAAAAGCTTTCTTGTAATTTATTTATTTTCAGAGTAGAACTAAATTATATTTAGTACATTTTGCAATTCCTTTTAAAAGTGATTATCCTAGGTCAAAAACATGTATTGCGTTTTCCCCAACCGTGTGAATCATTTTAATTCAAGTATTTTGGTTGCTTCTGTTTCTAGGTTACCATTTGTACAGAACTCACAGTTCTCAATAGCTAGAAGATTGAAAGCCCTGGGTTTCCCTGATGACAGATTTTAACAATATTTGGTTGCCTCTGCACTGTAATCAGAATATTGAGAAATCCACCTGGCTAATCCTATTTAATATTACAGAACACTCCACAGGCAGGACATGATATGTTAAACATTTGCGATGCTGCTTAGAAGTCTGCCTTGCTGCGATCATATTTTAAAATGGTTTATTTCACTGTCAAAATACAATGCATTTAGTCATTATTAAATACATCTTTCTCTGCTTCTTGGCAGGTGTACACCCTATTGGTCATGGGGGAAATTTGTCATGGTGCATAATTTAAAGGTGCCATAAAGTTTGCACCTTCAAGAACACCTATGCATTGGTGTTCTGAAACAGCTTGCAGTGAGTTTTAGAAGCCAATGGATCTAATTTAGCACTACTGTGATCCTCTCTGAAAATAGAGCTGTTATGTTTTCAATTAGCATATCTTTAATCAAAAGCTAGAAAAAGAAGGAAGGAAGGGAGGGAGGGAGGAAGGAAGTAAGGAATACCTAGGAAAAAAAACAATTTTTTGACAGTTTTACTTAAAAGTGTCCCGTATGTAGGACATTCTGCTAAGCTGTGGGACACTGAGCAGTAATAACACAAGGCACATTCCTGAAGAACAATGTGTTTTGAGAGATGAGATAATCAAACATGGAATAATAAAAGTTATTCAAAGGAATACATATTTAGGGGGTTAATTATGTAGAAATAATTAAAGAATCACAGCAGTTTAGAGAAGAGTGATCAATGTAGAACATAAATACTAGAAAAAGTTTCCGGGAGAAAACAAGACAGGAGCTGGGCCTAAGGGATGCTTAATATTCTTTTTTTTTTTTTCCTTTTTTGAGATGAGGTCTTGCTCTGTCACCAGGCTGGAGTGCAGTGGCGTGATCTCGGCTCACTGCAACCTCTGCCTCCTGGGTTCAACAAGCGATTCTCCTGCCTCAGCCTTCCAAGAAGCTGGGACTACAGGCATGTGCCACCAGGCCCAACTAATTTTTGTATTTTTAGGAGAGACGGGGTTTCACCATGTTGGCCAGGATAGTCTTGAACACCTGACGTCATGATCCACCTGCCTTGGCCTCCCAAAGTGTTGGGATTATAGGTGTGACCCACCGCGCCCAGCCAGGATGCTTAGTATTCTAAGAGAAACTTTCCAAATTTGGGAGTGCTCTGGTATATACAATCATGATTTCCATAGAAGTGGTATTACCTGTATTTATATCTGCCTAAATTGCCTTAGAAATAGCACATAAACAAGAAGGTATCCCTGTGGCTATATACAGAACAATGGAGCTGAAAGATACACAAAGTAGTCTGCAAATATTTAATGTTTCTTGTTGTTCTTATGTTCCTGGACAAACTAAGGTTCAATAAGTTAGGGAAACCTGGCACTCCCAATTCCTGCCTTGGAGCACGCCCTTGCATAATATTCTATTAAAGGTCTGAGAAGTTGTGTTGAAAAGAAACTGTTTAGTTCTTTTTACTTTAGAATTCCTTAAAGTTTATCTGACCATGGAATGCTTTTTTTGCTCACAGATCACTTCTGTTAGCATGTCAAAGAATGGAACTCCGTGGAACACAGTTTAGGAAATAGTGATCCACAGCAATAAGAAAATAAACAATCCACTAAAAAATGGACTGGAGACTTTAACAGACAAAGATGGAAAGATAAGCTTATCAAAAGATGGTCCGCAGCATATGTCATCAGGGACATGCAAACTAAAACAATGAGATACCACTATATCGCCTGTTACAGTGGTCAAAATCCAGAACACTGATGACACCAAATTGTGACAAGGATGTGGAGCAACAGGGACTCTCATTCATTGCTGGTGAGGATGCCAAATGGTACAGCCACTGTGGAAGACAGCTTGGCAGTTTCTTGCGCACCAAAATAGTCTTGCCCTAGGATCCAGTAATCAAGGTTTATGGTATTTACCCAAAGGAGTTGAAAATGTATGTCCACACAAAAAACCTGCACACAGATGTTTAAAGGAATTTTATTCATAATTACCAAAACTTGGAAGTAACCAAGGTGTCCTTTAGTAGATGAATGAATAAATGAACTGTGGTACATCTAGACAAAGGAATACTATTCACTGCTAAAATGATATGAGCTATCAAGCCATGAAAAACCATGGAGGAACCCTAAATGCTTATGACTAAGTCAAAGAAGCGTATCTGAAAAGCCTACAAACTCTGTGATTTCAACTATGACATTCTGGAAAATCAAAACTATGGAAACAGTAAAACAATCAGTGGTTGCTGGGTGTTAGAGAAGAGGGGAGAATGAACAGGTAGAGCATGGAGAATTTTTAGGGCAGTGAAACTGTTATATATAACATTACGATGGTGGCTACAATGATACATTTGTCCATATTCTCAGAATGTACATGGTAGGAGTGAACTCTAATGTAAACTATTAACTCTGGGTGATGATGTGTCAATGCAGATTCATCAGTTGGAGCAAATGTACTCCCACTATGGTGGGAGATATCAATCGTCTGGGAGACTCTGCACGTAGGGACAGAGGTTCTATAAGAAATCTCTGGTTGGGTGCGGTGGCTCACGCCTGTAATCCCAGCACTTTGGGAGGCTGAGGCAGGTGGATCACAAGGTCAGGAGATCAAGACCATCTAGATAACACGGTGAAACCCTGTCTCTACTAAAAATACAAAAAATTAGCCGGGTGTGGTGGCGGGCGCCTGTAGTCCCAGTTAGTTGGGAGGCTGAGGCAGGAGAATGGCATGAACCTGGGAGACGGAGCTTGCAGTGAGCCGAGATGGCGCCACTGCACTCCAGCCTGGGTGACAGAGTGAGACTCCATCTCAAAAAAACAAGAAATCTCTGTACCTTCTGCTCAATATGACTGTGAACCTAAAACTGCTCTAAAAAACAGTCTATTTGCTATGTGCAGTGACACATATCTGTAGTCCCAGCTATTCAGGAGGCTGAGGCAGGAGGATAACTTGGACCCAGGATTCAAAACTATACTGCACCATGATTGCACCTGTGAATAGCCACTGTGCTCCAGCCTGGACAACATAGCAAGACCCTGTCTCTAAAAAAATAAATCCCGTCAAGTAGGCATTATACACCAGTGAAATCTGGTTCACATACATGTTTTGTTTGCCACCTTACCTACTCATATTATCTGTCTGGTACAAAGTTTTGTTTAAAATAATTTAAAAAGGAGAAATTGGTATTGAGAGCTATTATGCCATTTGCTCAGTGCCCCATGGCAGAGTTAATGGTACAATGAGCTATAGAAGCCAAGTCTCCTCAACTCCAGTCTCCAGCTTGTTCTACAAGATTCTGCCTCACAAAACCTTCCTTATCTATGTCCTGATACTCTCAGAAAGACAGATGAACAGATTGGAACAGTATCAAAACTGGTCTGGAGAGGAAAAAAATAGGCACCTAAAGTCTAACCAACTCAAATATGGCCAAATACAAGTAAAATTCTAAAAACTTGGTTAAAGAAAAACACTACGCAATTTTTAAAGTGTAAAATTGTTCAAATGCATAGAGATAGTCCCAATAAGAATTTGCAATCACTAACCAATTCCATAGGAATATCTGGTCCACTGTTTTCCTTTTATTTATTTATGTATTTAGAGACAAAGTCTTGCTTTGTTGCCCAGGCTGGAGTGGAGAGGTGTAATTATGACTCACTGCAACCTCTGCCTCCTGGGCTCAGCAATCCTCCTACCTCAGCCTACTGAGTAGCTGGGACTACAGGCACATATCACTATGCCTGGCTAATTTCTGTATTTTTGTAGAGACAGGGTCTCATTGTGTTGTCCAGGCTGGTCTCAAACTCCCAGACTCAAGCGAACAGCCCACTTTGGCCTCCCAAAGTGCTAGGATTACAGGCATGAGCCACTCCGCCCAGCCTGGTCCACATTTTTAAACCAAACAAATCTGTTATTTCTCCTTGGGAATGGGTGAACTTCCACCTTATTCTTGCTTTGAAATAACAGACATTAAAATGAATTATGGTCGAATGCAGTGTATGGAGAAAAATCCAGTGCAGTCAAAACATGTGAGAGCCACAGCTCCCACTTGTCATCTCTTTTTGGATTGAAATTCCTGCGATCCATGCTTCTTGACAGTTGCCTAACAGCTGTCAGTTAACCATTAACAAGCTGTCAACTATTTTAAGTTTTGTCTTTTTAACATTTTTAAGTGTGGTTCTTTCTTTTATGTCTTTAATCATTTTAATCATTCTTATTTTACAGTCTCTATCCAATTGTCCTGTTATCTGAAGTTAGTGGGAGAGAAACTATCTTGGTTATTTATTAAATCTGCTGTACCTAATTATGCCACATTGGTTCCTCAAAGGTTTTGCAGTTTTCCATTGTGAGCTCATCTTCAGTGGGGCTTGGTTATTCTCCCTGGTGTGGGATGAGGACAGGTCTCTCCAGAAGAGTTCACCAGTGGAGAAACACTTATTTGACTAAGATGATTTTGGACCAATCATGAAATATAAATTCTATTTTATTTTATTTATTTACTTTTTCTTTTTGAGACAGTCTCACTCTGTCACCCAGGCTGGAGTGCAGTGGCGCGATCTCGGCTCACTGCAAGCTCCACCTCCCGGGTTCATGTCATTCTCCTGCCTCAGCCTCCCAAGTAGCTGGGACTACAGGCACCCGCCACCATGCCCAGCTAATTTTTTGTATTTTTAGTAGAGATGGGGTTTCACGGTGTTAGCCAGGATGGTCTCAATCTCCTGACCTCGTGATCCACCCGCCTCGGCCTCCCAAAGTGCTGGGATTACAGGCGTGAGCCACCATGCCCAGCCAAAATATAAATTTTAAATGCAATTCCATGTGAGGATGAGGTCTGAGGTTATATAAATTCTCGTGGATTTTATGGCAGATCAGCGTTTTGTTATCAATTTTTGTTAAGTGGGTGGATTTTCATCAAGGCCACCTCTTACTGAAAGCTTTGTCTTTTGGAGACAAAAGTGCTAAAAGTCTCATCTCCTGTCTCACTTGGGTATTAAAAAACCCAACCCAACCCTATCCCCCACGCTGTCAGAGCTGGTTGTATCTTCTGTACTTATTTATTTATTTATTTATTTATTTATTTATTTATTTATTTATTTTTGAGATGAAGTCTCACTCTGTTGCCTAGGCTGGAGTGCAATGGCGCGATCTCAGCTCATTGCAACCTCCATCCCCTGAGTTCAAGCGATTCTCCTGTCTCAGTCTCCCAAGTAGCTAGGATTACAGGAGTGTGTCACCATGCTTGGCTAATTCTTTTGTATTTTTGTAGAGGTGGGGTTTCACCATGTTGGCCAGGCTGGTCTCGAACTCCTGACCTGAAGTGATCCACCTGCCTTGACCTCCCAAAGTGCTGGGATTACAGGTGTGAGTCACTGTGCCCAGCCTCTTCCTTGCTTTCTTTCAGGGGCAGATGTACATTTAAATGATGCTTGCTCTGTGTTACTAATATGTTTCTAGTACCCTGTAGCTAGAGAGTTTTTGAGTTTCTTATTCACCATCCTGCCAGATTCAGAACACCCTTTACCCTCCACTGTGTGGTTTCTGTCAGAGTCTTAAGGGAGCAGCTCAGGTTGGTTGGATTTTCTTATATGCCTCACTCAGCAAATGTATGAAAAATACATAAAACTATTCATAGGTTCAAGGTTTTCCAATGACCTGGAAAAAGTTCTTGTTTGTTCTTTTCTGGGACCTTTTCTATTTTTAATAATAAATAGTGTTTGTAAACAAATTGAAGATGCAAAAGTGAAGGGGGGATTTTTTGGTCAAATATGAGATCCTCAAAAAAACACTTTTCTGTGCAGTAACCATCGATATCAGGAACTAACACACTGAGTACCTCATACCATCCTTTGGAGCAGCCAACAGTGACAATGAACTTGAAAGCCTCTTGTTGCTTTAAGGAACTTTTCTGAGAGAAAAGGGAATCAGCTCAACATTTTCTTGGACAGATATTAGGGAGCTGGCCCATTCCAATTACCACCCAAAAGTCCTTCCAAACTCTAGGAAGGACAGCACAATTATTGGCAAACTATTTAATTAATGTTTGTTTTACGTGGCATCCTATGTTAACTAGAATTTATAATACCATAAAGTTGCATTTTATGTGATTTTGTACACACACACACACACAACTATAACGATGAATGAAGTACTATGGTGGATATGTATAGTGTCTCTATGCCCCTTTTTATCATTCTTGGAGCATAATCTTACTGCTTTGTATTTCCAAGGAGGTTATAGTTGCTGAGCCTTGGCTTTTATGACATATTTGTGTTTACTGCCATGATTTATTTGATGCCAAATTCTTGGTCAGCAGTACAGCTGCCAGTTATTTCCAGTATAATCCAGTAGTACAACATTCTTTAATGGAAACGAGCTTTCTATTATGTCAGGAACTGCATAATACTCAAGTTTCCCGAAATGCATTCCACCTGTGTATCAGGACGTTATTGCAGTTAATTCATTACATTAAAAAGCAATTACGGCTAGGAACGTTGGCTCACGCCTGTAAGCCCAGCACTTTGGGAGGCCGAGGTGGGCAGATCACCTGAGGTCGGGAGTTTGAGACCAGCCTGACCAATGTGAAGAAACTCCGACTTTACTAAAAATACAAAATTAGCTAGGTGTGGTTGGTGCATGCCTGTAATCCCAGCTACTTGGGAGGTCGAGGCAGGAGAATTGCTTGAACCTGGGAGGTGGAGGTTGCAGTGAGCCAAGATCGCACCATTGCCCTCCAGTGTGGGCAACAGGAGTGAAACTCTGTCTCAAATAATAATAATAATAACAAAAGCAATTAATTCAGAATTAAATATTCCCTGTGCTCCTGGTCCCATACTCCAGAACTTTTTGAGGTATTCTAAGACACAAATTTCTAAAAGACATAGACTTCTAACGCTCAAGGTTTTTTTTTTTTTTTGAGATGAAGTCTGGCACTGTCACCCAGGCTGGAATGCATTGGCGTGATCTTAGCTCACTGCAACCTCTGCCTCCTGGGTTCATGCGATTCTTCTGCCTCAGCCTCTCGAGTAGGTGGGATTACAGGCGTGCGCCACCACACACGGCTAATTTTTTGTATTTTTAGTAGAGATGGGGTTTCAACGTGTTAGCCAGGATGGTCTCGATCTCCTGACTTCGTGATCCACCTGCCTCGGCCTCCCAAAGTGCTGGGATTACAGGCGTGAGCCACCGTGCCCGGCCTACAAGTTATTCAAAAGCTTATAATGTGACCTACAATCAAATGCCTAATCAAATTACTCCAAAGTCAAGAAACATTTTTGAAAGATGTATTTACGTCATTTAAGATACAACTTTGCAATAGATGAAATAATCTATTAATACTCGAAAAACTAATCACAAGTGCAAAAAGCTTGGATCGGATTGTAGGGGTGTTTTTTAAAGCTTGGGAGGGTGAGGTAGACTAAAAGGAGGGGAGTGACGGGAGGGTGGGCAGAAGAGGTAGGCAATGCATGTTCAACTGTTTTGCCTTTTCTTATAACCTGGATTAGGGGATTGGTTGTAGTTAGGGAACTCCATTTCCTGACTTTATTCTAGGAAATGTAAGCAGGAAATTAAAAAAACAAAAACAGAAACAAAAAAAAAAACCCAAGTAGATCCTTTCTTTAAGAGGATTCTAAAGAAATACAACATGTGATCGCAGTGCTTCTGCATCACAAATCCCTGGGTCTTTTCCACTGCCGTCCTTATTACTCAATAAATAATGAAATGAGGCCCGGTGTCGGCTCACACCTGTAATCCTAGCACTTCGGGAGACCAAAGCAGGAGGATCACTTGAGCCCAAGAGCTCAAGACCATCCTGGGTAACACAGAGAGACCTCTCTCTATTAAAAAGAAAAAGAGGCCGGGCGCGGTGGCTCAAGCCTGTAATCCCGGCACTTTGGGAGGCCGAGACGAGTGGATCACGAGGTCAGGAGATCCAGACCATCCTGGCTAACACTGTGAAACCCCGTCTCTACTAAAAAATACAAAAAACTAGCCGGGCGACGTGGCGGGCGCCCGTAGTCCCAGCTACCTGGGAGGCTGAGGCAGGAGAATGGCGTAAACCCGGGAGGCGGAGCTTGCAGTGAGCTGAGATCCGGCCACTGCACTCCAGCCCGGGCGACAGAGCGAGACTCCGTCTCAAAAAAAAAAAAAAAAAAGTAAAAAAGAAACAGAAAATTTAGCCGGGTGTGGTGGCTCATACCTCTAGTCCCAGCTACTTGAGAGACTGAGGAGAAAGGATTGCTTGAGCCTGGGAAGTTGAGGCTACAATGGGCCGTGATCACGTCACTGCACTCCAGCTTGGGTGACAGAGTGAGAGACATTGTCAAAAAATTTAAAAAAAAAAAGAAAATGATATAAAATGCTTAATCGACACATTAAATTGCACCCATATTTTGACATGGTTGCCAAAAAAGAGTATATTTGGACATATTAAGTCTATATAAACAGAAGGCACCAATTTTATAAGTGTGTACATTTAGAGCTCTTGGTATGTGAATACAGCATTGGATCAAAGATTATTGCTGTCTTTGCAAAGCTTCAAACTGACAGAACCTTTTGGAAAAATTTATGGCAAGTTTGTCTTTTTTTACAAGCAATATTTCTATAAATCCTACCAAAGTGCTATGAATAAGGCTGTAAATCACTTCACTGGCTTGAGTAATGGGACTTTTATTTCATGAAAGCATGCCAGGAAACCTAGAGGCTTTCACTGATATTGAATCTTCTGTACTATTTAATACCTATCCAACCCAAAAAGATGAATTTTGATACTGACTGAAAATATTTTTACCGTAATTTTTGCTGAAAGGAAAATAAATATAAATCAATGGTGTTAAGTTGGATGGTTTGAAAGCAGTTCATTAGCCATCAGAAGAGAAAAAAAATTAGAAGCAATAGAAAGTAAATCAATGAGAATATAAGTTCAGATTTTATCTGTAATTATGATTGGTACATCCATTCCTACTGGATGAATAATGCTGACTGCTTCTTTCTGGATGACATTTTTCCATCTTGCTTGACGTTTATTTGACAAAACAGAAAGAAACTCTTTTGAATATTTTATTCTTCTTTTCAATTATTAGGTTGGTAAAAAAGTGATTGTGGTTTTTGCCATTATTTTGGGGTCAACTAATATATTCAAATATTCTTACAGGGAAATGCTGTAGAACCTGGTAGCCAACTGCGTAAAATCTCAATAGCCAGCTGGGCGCGGTGGCTCACACCTGTAATCTCAGCACTTTGGGAGGCTGAGGTGGGCGGATCACAAGGTCAGGAGATCGAGACCACGATGAAACCTCGTCTCTACTAAAAATACAAAAAAACATTAGCAGGGCATGGTGGTGGGCGCCTGTAGTCCCAGCTACTCGGGAGGCTGAGGTAGGAGAATGGCGTGAACCCGGGAGGTGGAGCTTGCAGTGAGGCGAGATCGCGCCACTGCACTCCAGCGTGGGTGACAGAGCAAGACTCCGTCTTTAAAAAAAAAAAAAAAAAAAACCTCAATAGCCGGTGAGTCGTGTGGGAAGAAAAGTGTACGTGTTATACAAAAGCTAAATTTGCATATGTTGGCAAAATGAGTGACGCATACACTACCACATAGGCACCTCCATGACATTCAGTTAGGAACCTGCTTGACATTCCAAGCCTTGAGCTTTGCAAATGCTCTTTAGTGTTACCAATCTTTTGCTTCAGGTAGTGACAGAACCTAAACGAAATTGGTCCAGGCATAAAATAAATTAGGCTAAAGGCAAAAGTAAACCTGTAATGCCAGATCACTGGTCAGTGACTTTTAAGTGCTTATTTGCACACTGCCTTTTTTTAACAAAGAATTTAATGCATTCAATACCACAGGGCACAATACATGAAAATGGGGTGGAGGGTGGAAGAACCTGAGTCAGAGGGAAAGTAGGACTAGAGAAGAAGGATGGGCAAAACCCCAGGTGACGGCAGTGTAAACCTGGGCTCACAAACTCCTAGTTCAGATGGCCAGGCAGGTAATGGGAAGCCCCTCATCTTTAAAACCTTGCACTGCAAAAGGGCTAGGAGACTGGAGAAATCTTGGGAGAAAGTATCTGAGAGGTACTGCAAATCACTCACAGTTCAGCAGGAAGTGAGTAATGTGCATTTGCTATTTTGTTTGTGAATATTCATTTCTGCTCTGAAAAAGAAGAAAAATAGGATGGAGGAAACTCATAGGATGTGTTAAGCATAGATAAGGAAGTTAGGGACCTACCAGACCAAGAAGACAGCAAATCTTCACGGTGCAATAAATACTGTATGCCGGAAGCATCATGAGGCATTCCATATGCAGGAAGTCTTAATTCACCACCCATTGATGATGCCCATTCTGGCTCCACCTGTTCTCTGCCCAAGACACAAATGAACAAAACAAAACCCTTTAGCTGCTCATCAGATCAACTAGCAAGCTCCAGCTACTGGCCAGGCAATCTTGCCCCTCCGTATTTGCTTGGGTTCATATGCTACTGTTCCAAGGTTCTGCCACTAGTGCTCTCCTTTTTAATCCTGCACACCCTGTCCTTAGATGGCCTCACCCCCTTCTATGCCTGCAGCCCCCCTGGAGTATACGCCAGACTCACTTTCTCCCCATCCCTCAGGTACCCATCACTCATCTCCCAGACATCTCCTGGACATCATCTAGATGCCTCATGGGTACCTCAGTCTTCGTAATCCTAAGACTGACCTCATCTTCTCTCCCCAAACTGCATGTGTATCTGTATTTCAGCCTACATGGCAGTAAGATGTATCTAATCACTCAACCAAAACTTGGGGTGTCACCCTGACTCTGTTTTTTTCCTCGGGTACTGAGGTCCCAGGTCCTGTGATTTCTACCTCCTTAAAGCATCTCGTTATTTTTCAATACCCACCATTTGTGCTAAATTAGCACTAATTAGCTATCTTCAGAGTGATACAGCCACATGCTGAGCCCGATGGACAAGGACCTTCAAGCTCTACCTTGGTTCACCCCTCCGTCTCATCCGAGTTCTGGGCATGATGGAAGAGACCCTTCTCCTCTCCACTCTTGCCTCTTGCCATTTCCTTGCTTTGGCTGTGATTACCCACAGATGTGTGAATGAGTCATAGTCTTTCTCATATCCAGGATTGCACCCTTGCTGTTTTCCTTTGCCTAGATGCCCTCCTTTCCAACCCCCACTGTCCCACAACCCACCACCCCAATTGTCCACCATTTCATCTTGCTTACTCTTAATCTCTTTTCAAATTTTTCATGAGACGTCAGCTTCTCTAGGAAACTTCCCCGAAATTCCAGCCTTCCCTCCACCCTCACCCTCTGCCAGCCCTTATCTGAATTAAGCACCCTGCCTGCTTGTTTTCATCATCTTCTGAGACTCCCCTCTCATTGTGCTGTCACTTAGGGGTCCAGAGGGCAGAGATGGAATGCTCAAATTAGGACGATTCAGGGAGGTATGGGAGAGGTGCAGGGAGACCATAAGGAATGGAGCAGGAACCCAAATGAGTAACAGCAGAGCTAGCACCAACCCTAGGTTCGAAGAGACAGAGGAGAAACAGTGGTTACCAAAACCCAGAAAGATAAAACTGTGTAAAATAGGGGATGTGGTGAAGAGCAGCAACATGTGTTTGGCTGTGAACTGAGGCAATCTTGCAGGGAGGAGAGCAGAGAAATGACTATCTTGGCTTCACTCTCCTTCCTTCTCCTTCATCTCATGTCAGGTGCCCCACTGGCTAAACCTACCAGCAACCGGAGGACAAGGAACGCGTTAAAATAATCTTACGGCTCAGAGAGTAGATTAGATGTAGAGCGACGAATGGATTATATTTAGCACAATCGCAGGTCTATTTGTTGATCCGTCTCCCTCATCGGGCTGAGTTACCTGAGGACAGAGAATGTTTCTCTTATATCTGCATCCCTAACATCTGGTGGACACTAGATACTCAAGAAATGCTTATGGATGAGATCAGAGAAGATGGTAAATTGGGCATTAGATGGAGGTTTGTGCTTTCTGAGCCTGCCACATGCTTTCTGGAGAATCCAAGGCAAAATGAGAAACAGAATGAGCTCTATACTTTTGTCTGATAAAAGAAAATATGATTTGGTGAGAAGAAATGAATACTTTTAGCACTCAATGCTGGGAGGAACTGGGATCAGTCACGTGGCTGCCTCTATCAGAGGCTCTCAACTGCATAATGGACAGAGTCTTTAACAGTGAAACCACAATGCAGAAACATTCTTAAAAATATTAGCCCTTGATAAAACCAAAGCCATGTTACAAAAAACCAACCAAAAGGTGGAACTGAATTAATATGGTCCACTTTGAGCTGAGAATATCTTGCAAGAAAATGGTTGTCTCAGACTTCAAGTCTGACCTCCTACATAAACCTTCAGTGCAATCCTCCTTGTATTGTCTCTTCTCATCAGCCAAAAGATGGAAAGGATCAACTGAGGAACTTACACTGGAGGAACATGGATTCATGAGATGGCAGAAACCTGGGTTTCTCAATGGCTGCTGTGGAACTGATCTCTGCCTACACCCTGCAAACCTTTGTACTGAGAGCAAGTAACACATTTTTAATGTGTTAAACCTCTGAGATCTGTTGGGTCTTACAGCAACAGTTATTTTACCCTAATACGGCTGTAAAATAATGTTCTAAAATCGACACTCGGGTTTGTTTAAAATATTATCACCATGATTATTATAATTATAATCCATAGTCCATATCATAATCAATTATTTTTATAGAAGTCCTTCTCAACTGGCATCTCATAATTTGTGGCTTCTTATATTGTTGCCTTCTATATGTGAGATGCCTCTCTGAGTCTTTTTTGCTGGTACATGATAGAAAATAAAATATCCAACATTCTGATGTATTTTATAATGTACAAAGTCCTGTTTCATGCATTATCTCTTTAGATTGTCCCAATAAACCCGAGGAGTATTTAAGAGTCTATAATCATCCTCATTTCACAAGTGATGAAACTGAGACGTTTACATATAAAGTGGAAAAACCACTAATTTATTTATCTATTAAATAAAAAACTCACTAATTTATTTAAAGATTAATTGAGAGAATAATTTAGTCTGTCTGGAACCAAGTATGTGTTAAGAGTTAAGTTTTCTTAATTTTTCTTTTTAAGAAGATAATCTTTGGCTACATAACAAACCACCCTGAAGTAATGACTTAAAACATTAAAAGTCATTGATTTTGCTCACAGAACTTGAACTGGAAGATAAAAACAGCTGCGAGTGAGGGTAGGGCTGGACAGCTGGCTTCTTTGGGCATCTCTCGTTCTTTCTGTGGTCTTGTCACATGTCTCTTCACGGCAGCCCTAGGGTAATCATGACAGCTGAAGGGTTTAGAGTGGGTGGAGGGGGAGAGGGAGGGAGGGAAAGAGAGAGAGAGAAAGAGAGAGAGAGAGAGAGAAGCAAGCAGGCAGAAGCTCTAATGCCTTATGACCTAACCTTGGAAATAAATTACACTGTGCCACTGCCACTACCTTTTCTTAGAAGCAAGCAGATAGGATTGGTGCATATTTGAGAGGGGAATTAGACTTCACCTCTTGATTGGGAGAGTGTAAAAGAATTTGTGAATATGTTTTTAAATGACTACATTTCCCCTTTCTTTTTTCTTTTTTTTTTTTTGAGACGGAGTCTCACTCTGTTGCCCAGGCTGGAGTACAGTGGCTCACTGCAAGCTCCACCTCCTGAGTTCAGGCCATTCTCCTGCCTCAGCCTCTCAAGTAGCTGGGACTACAGGTGCCTGCCACCACGCCCGGCTAATTTTTTGTATTTTTAGTAGAGACGGGGTTTCACTGTGTTAGCCAGAATGGTCTCGATCTCATGACCTCGTGATCTGCTCGCCTCGGCCTCCCAAGTGCTGGGATTACAGGCGTGAGCCATCGCACCCGGCTCACATTTCCCCTTTCTAAAATGCTTGTCTAAATTGGTGCACACGTGAAGCTCGGGTGTTAGTGACTCAACCAAGATTATTAACCTGTTAAATGGTTCCACCAATACTAGATCTAATTTTGTGACTCCAAATTTCATGCTCTTTCTCACTACTCCACATAATCTCCAGTGAACATTGTTGTCCATTACGGTAATTAAGACATTCTAGCTGCCAAATAGATTCAATCCTTTTAATTGCCTTGAAAAATGTATTTTTTTTGTTTTGCAGAAAATAAATATTACCCACATGGCGGTCATCCATAAACACCTTCCAAGTTTATCCCAAACATCTGTGTTTTAATTTTTTTCTCCCAACAGATGTATTCATTTGCATTTTCCCAGATGAATCATTCTTATTTTTGTTGTTATTTTTGACTGTATTTCTCACCTCTCAAGATCCTTTTCTATTAATTATCAAGCCCACTGCTTAAGCTAATACGATCTCCCAATATGGGGACTTCCTCTTGATTCCTGTGTGCCTTTCCTGTGGGTCATTAATGCAATGTTATTTAAGACTAGGATTTGGCCGGGCACAGTGGTTCACACCTGTAATCCCAGCACTTTGGGGGGCCCAGCAGGGAGGAGGATCACCTGAGGTCAGGAGTTTGAGACCAGCCTGCCCAATGTGGTGAAACCACGTCTCTACTAAAAATACAAAATTAGCCGGGCGTAGTCACATGCCTGTAATCCCAGCTACTGGGTAGCTTGAGGCAGGAGAATCGCTTGAACCCGGGAGGAGGAGTTTGCAGTGAGCCGAGATTTCACAACTGCACTCCAGCCTAGGCCACAAGAGCGAAACTCTGTCTCAAAAAAAAAAAAAAAAAAGACTAGGATTTGGATTTGCCATAAGGCTTGAGGGACATTCTTTTGTTTTGTTTTACCTTGTTTTCAAGAGGCCAAAATCTTCATAGTTGAAAATTTCTGTTGAACCACAGAGATCTGAACCAACTCAGTTTAGAAAGCCTGGGGATTTGAACAATGGTGTGGATGGGAAATCTCTTCATCTGCCAGTTTTCATCATTCTAGGCAGTAAAATCGATCTCCCTTTAGGAGTTTTTCTCTGTTTGGGGTTCACCAGCAATGGGATGTGGGGAATCAACCCTTCTTCGTCCCCACCCAAACATTAGGTGGGAGCATGGGGTGGGAAGTAGAGAAAGTGGACAGAGGTCTCCAGTGGATATGGGACCTTTGTGTAGACCAGAACAGTCCTCAGAAATCTCATGCAAGCCACATAGGTACGGTTATATTTTCTAGTAGCCACTTCTTAAAAAGTAAACAGATGGGGCCGGGCGTGGTAGCTCATGCCTGTAACCACAGCACTTTGGGAGGCTGAGACGGCCGGATCACAAGGTCAAGAGATGGAGACCCTCCTGGCCAACACAGTGAAACCCCGTCTCTACTAAAAATACAAAAATTAGCTGGGCATGGTGACGCGTGACTGTAGTCCCAGCTACTGGGAAGGCTAAGGCAGGAGAATAGCTTGAACCCTGGAGGTGGAGGTTGCAGTAAGCCGAGATAGCGCCACAACACTTCAGCGTGGTGATAGAGCGAGACTCCGTCTCAAAAAAAAAAAAAAAGGAAACAGGTGAAATTAATTTTAGTAATATATTTTATTTAACCCAATGTATCCAAAATACCATCACTGGAACGTGTAATGAATAGAAAAATATTCATGAGATATTTTTCATTCTCCTATCCACACTGTCTTGGACTTGTATTTTACACTTATAGCACAATTAATTTGGGACTAGCTACGTTTCATCTCAACAATAGCCGACAGCATATTGGATAGCACAAATAAACTCTTCGTCTCTGTTGCTTCTTTGGGTCTGGGAGACCTTTCTTCGGATTACAAACCTTTTTGCTTTCAAACCTCGGCTCCAACACCAGTCTGGCAGAGGAACCCAGTCTAATGAGGTCCACTCCCTTCCTGCCATTCTCTCTATTCCATTAACCTGTTTTGTGGTAAACATAGGACTGATCCTCCAAGATTACCTTATTAATTAGCTTACATATTTATTTTCTATCTGTCCCACCAGAATGCAGGTTTCTGGAGGGCAGGGATTTTTAAAAACCTGTTTTGTTCTGTGATTTTCCCATACCGAGCACCGTGCCCGGCACAAGCTGGGATCCCAGTATACATCTCGGGGCGAAAGAACCGTGTTTCCCTAGAACCCAGGCAGAGGGCAGCTTCTCAGTGTGTCACAGGTGGGGCGCCCGCACTGGCTCCCAGGCCGGCGTGGGTGTGGGGCGAGTGGGTGTGTGCGGGGTGTGCGCGGTAGAGCGCGCCAGCGAGCCCGGAGCGCGGAGCTGGGAGGAGCAGCGAGCGCCGCGCAGAACCCGCAGCGCCGGCCAGGCAGGGCAGCTCGGAGGTGGGTGGGCCGCGCCGCCAGCCCGCTTGCAGGGTCCCCATTGGCCGCCTGCCGGCCGCCCTCCGCCCAAAAGGCGGCAAGGAGGCGAGAGGCTGCTCCAGAGCCCGGGCAGGAGACCCGGCCGAGCCAACGCCAGGGACTTTGTTCCCTCCGCGGAGGGGAGTCGGCGACCCTCGCGGCGGCAGGGTCTGGTGCCGGCGCCTGGGCGGCTGCGTGGGATCTGCGCCCCCGACTCCCTCCTTAGCTGTGTTCCCGCCGCCGCCCCGCTTGTCTCCGGCGCTGGCGCCTACGGTCGGCCTCCGACAGCGCTCCTGAGGGACCCGGGGAGCTCCCAGGCGCCCGGGTGAGTGGCCAGGCGCGGCTCCCCGGTCCCTTCTGGCCCCCGGCGCCAGCTTTTGCTTTCCTGGCCAGAGCGCGGTGGCGTTTGCCCGGGCAGTGCCTCGAGCAACCGGGAAGGCCAAGGCGGAGGGAAACTTGGCTTCGGGGAGAAGTGCGATCGCAGCCGGGAGGCTTCCCCAGCCCCGCGGGCCGCGTGAGAACAGGTGGCGCCGGCCCGACCAGGCGCTTTGTGTCGGGGCGCGGGGATCTGGAGCGGACGGCCGCGCCTCGGTGGGCCGCTCCCTTCCCTCCATTGCTCCCCCGGGCGGCCGCACGCCGGGTCGGCCGGGTAACGGAGAGGGAGTCGCTAGGAATGTGGCTCTGGGGACTGCCTCGCTCGGGGAAGGGGAGAGGGTGGCCACGGTGGCAGGAGAGGCGCGGGAGCCGAGAGGTGGCGCGGGGGTGCCACCGTTGCCGCAGGCTGGAGAGAGATGCTTCCAGCGAGGCGCGTTCCGTCTGGGCGAGGGCTTCATTCTTCCGCTGCGTCCCTGGAGGTGGGAAAGCTGGGTGGGCGTGTGTGCAGAGAAAGGGGAGGCGGGGAGGCCAGTCACTTCCGGAGCCGGTTCTGATCCGAACAGACCGCCCAGCGTTCGGGGACGCGGACCTCGGGGTGCTGTGGTGCCCGGCCCCACGCGCGCACGAGGCTGAGGGGTCGGGGGCATCTCTGAGCGCCCAGCTTTAACAAAGGGTGCTCCTCTCCATCCCGCGAGGAGGGGCAGCTTCGGAGACCCGGTCTTCCGCGAGCGGGTCTTAGCGCCGGGGAGGTCTACTTCCTTTTAGGGTTGCCATTTTACTATTATTATTGCCTTTTTAATTTTTTTTCCAAAAGGACTGGAGACTGATGCATGAGGGGGCCACGGAGGCGCAGGAGCGGTGGTGATGGTTTGGGAAGCGGAGCTGAAGTGCGCTGGGCTTTGGTGAGGCGTGACAGTTTATCATGACCGTGTTCAGGCAGGAAAACGTGGATGATTACTACGACACCGGAGAGGAACTTGGCAGGTAAAGGGGGTCCCAGAAACGTACCCTCCTGGATTGTGGAGATGCATAACGATGGGGCCATTGGGTGGTAAACAAATGCAGCTAGAATCAGATGTCTCCTTCGCCCTTTCTGGAGATGCGCAAATCATAGAGAAAAAGAGTTACTAACCCAGCGATAAACTGCCTGATCCAAGGGCCTGGGGGTGGAGGAGAGGCAGCCGTTCAGGGCTAGATTGTGATGCACAGTATATTGATCAAGTTCCCAGGACAAAAACAGATTTAATTGTACTAACTCTTACCAGCACTTGCCCCTCTGTGACAACAGGACAAACACTAAGATTATAATTGCAACTGGAGTTAGCTTTTATGTGTGATTTAAACGGAGAGTACAAGCTAACTAATAGGTTTTAAAAATCTTAGTACTTTTTCCTCTATCTAAATTTTCAGGGTAATGTGAGCAAGTATTGGTAGATGGTAAATGGAGACTTGCCAGATGTTGATGTTGGGCTTGGATTTTGAAACTTCTTCCAACCAGGAATTTAATTATGTGGTTGGTGTTGGTGGTTGCTTTGGTTTCATTTACAATGTTAAATTTTTAACAAATCAATGAGAGTCTAATATGGCTATCTGGATTCAGAGCATACCTCCTTTGCCGTAGCAGCTGTGATTCTCAGTGTACAATCTTTCAGTTTCTAGGTAAACAAAGAATGGTTTCTTTCGGGGCATCTAAGGGCTGATTGATTGCTGTTTCCTTTGACTGTGTATTAGACAGAGTGTTTTGGGCTCTGGTCAACTTTAGTAGAAAACCTAGTTTTCATACCTACGTTTAAAACTGAATTTATGGAATTTGTGGTGTATTTGCATTGTGAGTGGAGTAGGCAAAAGGTTATTTAAACAAACAAAATATGTATTTACTTATATGTGCATTGAAATATGTATTTTCCCATATACATCTGATGTCCTGATACAAAGCTTCCTTTTTCTCCATGAAAAGGAAATTTAAAAACACCCGCATCCTGGATTACCTAATGAGAATTATGGAAACTAAGCTTAACTAAATTTTTTTTAATTCAAACGATAGTGTAGAATTTTTTAAAAAGTTACTGTGGCAGAGTATTTCTCTAAATATTTAGTATTGACTGAAAACATCGATGGGGGCCTGTGCTTAGGAGGAGCTCTCTGTGTATAGATGATCTGGTAAGTAAATAAGGAAAGCTCTTCAAAAATCACATTTCATGGATATGTTTAAGATTGAAGTTTAAGAGTGTGCGGTTGAAATACTTGGTTTAACTGGAATTAAATAACTTTCCTGTGGTTTTCAGCAAGATGAGTGGTATTTGGAGTTTTCCTTTGGGACTGGAAGAAAAAAGCAAAAAACGAAATTTTAATTTGATTTGCGTAGTGTGGCCTGATCATTTAAGTGTTGTTAGAGAGATGACTGAAATTAGTTGAGATTATTGTATTATGGATTAAGTATAATGAGCTTATTTTCATTATGATTTTTTGGTACAATTTTGTGTTATGAGAAAGAAATAGAAAAAGAGGCCTCCCTGTGGTTGGTGAAGGGAATTTGTGATCTTTATTTCGTGGGCGTGATGATGAGGGGAGTGAGGTGGTTTGCTTATTTGTCACTAGCACATTGATTTGCTCCGTGTACATTTCTTTGTGTAACGTTCTGCCCACTATGCAAGGTAAAGTGACAAATTGTTTATTAAATAATTTATGTGACCTAGGAATTTTAAAGAAATGCTCTGAAAACCTGGAAGTCTGAAGTTTTTAAAAATGAAATGTACAGACTCATCTATCCTGTATAACTGCTATTGTTTTTGCCAAAAAATGAGTGAATGATTGAGTTTTGGAAAATTGTTCAAGTCCTGTGATTTTATGTCTGCCTTGGATGTAGCCACTTCCTGAAAACAAGTCCTGATGTAAGATGGACATGTAGGAAGATGCTGCTTATATGACATCACGTGTCGCTGAGGGAAGATTGGAAGTGGAGGCAGGAGTTTGGTAGCAGGAAAATGGAAATGGGCAGATATGTGGCACAAATGCAAGGTCATTCTAAGCAGTGAGTTACTAGCAGACCAGTATCTGAGATTTAAGACTTTTATTTGGCCAGGCGCGGTGGCTTACACCTGTAATCCCAGCACTTTGGGAGGCCGAGGTGGGCGGATCACGAGGTCAGGAATTTAAGACCAGCCTGGCTAACATAGTGAAACAACGTCTCTACAAAAAATACAAAAAATATTAGCGGGCTTGGTGGCGCGCGCCTGTAGTTCCAGCTGTTTGGGAGGCTGAGGCACGGAATCGCTTGAACCTGAGAGGCAGAGGTTGCAGTGATCGGAGATCGTGCCTCTGCACTCCAGCCTGGGTGACACAGTGAGACTCTGTCTCAAAAAAAAAGAAAAGACTGTACTTACATATCTTTAGCAGTCATCTAAATAACAACAATTCACTTACCTTATAAATGTAGTGAAACACAGTACATAGCCAGGAGGAAAGATGGGATTTTGAAGAAGTAGAGTACAGTATTATTGTTAATATTATTTTATTTTTAGGAAAACTGAAAATGTGCGTATTTGTGTGTACTGCCTAGGACTTCTGTAAAAGCTCTCTGTCAACTGTCAGGAACTTTATAAAGTATTACAACTATTGCAGCAGTCCATCTGCAGCAGTAAGAGAGCAGATGGACCACTGGACAGATACCCTGGTCCAAAACCTGGCTCTGCAACTTACTAGTTTTCTTGAACAGGCCATTTACCCACTCTGACACTCAGGATTTTCCTCTATAATATGAGAGAGAGATCTAGTGCTTATTTCATGGGTGTTGTAAAAATCAAGTAATCTAACTTGTAAAAGTAGTTTATCAGCAGTAGAGAGTTAAACAAGTATAGATATTACCTGTAGAATGGCTGAGACATGTGGGTGCCTCAGGCAAGATAATAACTTGGCCCGCAACTCAATATTCTTTAAGTTTCTGTTTAGCAACTTTGGGAGGGGATGCCTTATAGGAAAAGGGTCAGGAGGAGGAGTTGCTGACAGCATTCAGCCTCCACTATGATTCTGAATAATGCAGCCCTGGCTTTGAGCTGGCACACCCTCCAAACAGAAGCAAGTCCCTGCAGCAGATGCACGTGTTATGTTTAGAAGAGTGTTTGGTGGCCTTCAATTTGGCTCCTGGAGCCCTTTAGGGTCTCACCCTCTGTCCCAGGAGGTGGAACAAAGAACTGCCTCTATTATGTGTAATGGTCTCTGGGAGGAGTTCTTATAAATGCAGTTTTCTCCATCTGCTATTATACTGGGTTGTTTTAATGCCCCAGGATGCCCTAGCATCTCTTATCAGTTGGCACCTTGGGCAGCTGTGGGCTGACTTGCCACATGGTCGGGCTCTAGTTACATTCTTGGCCGTCGTTCAGCCTAACCTGCGAGCCTCCTGGGCACCTCTCTGTGTACACTGCTTTCCTGAGGGACTGGCCTTCTTTCCTGTTGCACCATCTGACCTTATATGATCTTAAGACCTAAGTCCTACTTCCTTAATGAATCCTTCCACAATGAGTTTCCCCTTTTTAAGTCAAGTGACTTCTCTGAGACTCTCTTTGTCCATGACCATAGACTGCCCAGTGACATGTTCCATCCTGTTTTACATTTATTAGTCTTGTATTGCTCTTTGCAGCCAGCTCGTGGATTTCTTTGGGGTATGCCCTATGGTGTGGAGTTTTTGTGGTCCTTTCTCCCCATAGTGTGCACTGTGCCATAGACTTCCTACAGATTGATCAATATCAGGATTAATGCATGCCTAAATGAGCTAATGCAGTTTGGCAGGTGCAATTTTGAGACCAGAATGGGGATTTAAGATTCAAACGATGATGCAGAGGCTGATGCTGTTAGAGAGGCAGTGTGCTCATTTGGAAAGTGGGGACACACCGACCCTGGTAGGGTGTTGTGAGAATTGCAGATGTGACTTTAAACTTCTATCATGCAGTCACTGGCTAATATCTGTCTGTCTTTCTAGTCTATAGATATGCATTTACTGAACACCTACTAAGTGTCATGTGTCTAAAATATATGTATTTGTATATATGTAATATATTTTATATATATATATGTTTTTGAGACAAGGTCTTAACTCTGTTCCCCAGGCTGGAGTGCAGTGGCATTATCATAGCTCACTGTAACCTTGAACTCCTGGGCTCAAGCAGCCCTCCCACCTCGGCCTTCCAAAGCTCTGAGATTATAGGGCAGAGACACTGTGCCTAGCCTCTAATATATTATTTTTATTAACCTGTTTTCTCCATCACAGCATTTACCACATTGCATAATAACTGCTTATTTGATGATCTGCTTTCTCCCCGGGGCCATTACCTTGGACTTGCTCCTCACTTTTTATTTCTAATGCCCAGGTTGATGCATGACACTTAGAAGGCACTCAGTAAATGCATGCTGATAGACTAGACTGAGTGGATCAATATATGTAAAGCAACTTGAAAGAATATGTATGTATTAGGCCCTCAATAAATGATGGCTTGTGGTGAAGATGAACACTTAGGATATAATGGCTGCCGCTCATCAAAATAAAACTGCTCTTGTTTTTGCATTCTTTGTGGCTCAGCAGTAATGAGCACAGCAGCCAAAATTTTCAAGCACAAGATCAGTTTTAAACAAAACAAATGAAATGGAGCATTAAATATTTTACCTTGGTTTGGATGGTCATTGGAAGCTAATAATTCACGTTGAAAACATTGCCCTTTCGGCGTAAAATCCATAGGCATTTTCACTGAAGTAAGAAGTTGTCGTAAGTCCTGGCAGTCCAAGTGCATCTGTCGGCTGGTTTCCTGCGAATTGCCGGAGTTAGTCCTAAGAATAATGGCAACCCGGTGTGGCTCATAGAGACTTTCTGGCATGTTTTTTCTTCGGAAATGGGAACCACAGGCCACCGGTGGATTTCTGCATCCTTATAGGACTGTGCTGAATGTGACATTTTTCTTCTTAGTATTTTTGACTCAGAATGCTCTCAGATGTTTCCTCTGATAGGAAAGGGTCCAAAGTTTTAAGAGAGATAAAGTTCCGATACATAGATTAAAGGCAACGGTTAGTGATTTTAAAAGTGTGTACGTTTTAGGAAGGTCTAATACTAATCTTCCAGGATATGAAGCGAAGACGTGATGGTGTTGGTAAGTGGCAGTTTGTTTGAATGCTTGCTTGCTGGCACTGGGAGCATGTTGCTGGGTTATTAGGGCAGGCATCATGTAGGTTCAAGGGGGCCAGGAACAGAGTGGGTGGAGGTGCTTATTGGTCAGGAAACCAAGGAACATGGAAGCTCACTTCTTGGTCCCTCATGCTCTTTGACGCTCAGCTTGTGTCTCACCCGGCCAATGAGGAACCTGAAGGCCCCATATCATTGGTATATGCCCCTGCGAAGCCATGAAAAACTCATAGGAAACCTTCAGAGATGGATGCCCAGATAAATTCCAGTGCACTCGTCCCTCAGTATCCATGGCGGATTAGTTCCAGGACTTCTGGGGACACCAAAATCCACAGATGCTGAAGTCCTTTATAGAAAATGGCATAGTATTTGCATATAACCGATGTAATCTTCCCACATATATTAAACCATCTCTAGATTACTTAATGATACTTAGTACAATGTACGTGCTACCTAAGTAGTAGCATTATAATGTTTAGGGAATAATAACCAGAAAAAAAAAGTCTGTATATGTTCAATACAGATGCAGTTTTTTTCCCTGAATATTTTTGTTGCAAGGTTGGTTGAATCCATGGATGCAGAACCCACAGATCTAGAGGGCTGACTGTAGTTGTGTACAGGTGTTATATCAGGAGAGGCAACATTGGCTCTTCGGTCTTGTTCTCTTCCCTCCTAGCAGAGTTGTAATCCCGACCCCTTCTTTCCAGGTGATTGGGGGTGAGCGGCCAAGCTGCTGGATATCTGATATCCGGGAGTGACATGGTCAAGGTCATATTGCCTGACTCAGCAGGGAGATGTGTTAGGAACTTTCATCCTTCATTCTAGTCAAATGCCATGAGTACCTAACATTTTGTATAAATTAAGTGAATATTATTTTAGTGGAAGTTTATCTCTGATCATGAGACAAAGGAAGCCACCCTGCTGACACGAGGGGAGTGGTTTCCATTGGGGAAGAGTACCGCGGAGAGCTCAGGGACTTTGTTTGTTTATATATATATATATATATATATTTATTTATTTA
>NC_045447.1:101163890-101311877 GCF_002776525.5 Piliocolobus tephrosceles
TTGAGACAGAGTCTCACTCTGTCTCCCAGGCTGGAGTGTAGTGGTGCGATCTCGGCTCACTGCAACCTCCTACCTCCGAATTCAAGCGATTCTCCTGCCTCAACCTCCCGAGTAGCTGGGATTACAGGTGCCTGCCACTGCGCCTGGCTTATTTTTTGTATTTTTAGTAGAGACGGGGTTTCACCGTCTTAGCCAGGCTAGTCTTGAACTCCTGACCTCGTGATCCACCCGCCTTGGCCTCCCGAAGGGCTGAGATTACAGGCGTGAGCCCCTGCGCCCGGCCTTTTGTTTTTTGGAGACAAAGTCTTGCTCTGTTGCCCAGGCTAGAGTGTAGTGGGGTGATCTTGGCCCACTGCAACCACTGCCTCCCCAGTTTAAGCGATTCTCTGTCTCAGCCTCCCAAGTAGCTGAAATTACAGGCATATACCACCACACCTGGCTAATTTTTAAATTTTTAGTAGAGGTGGGTTTCACCATGTTGGCTATGCTGGTCTTGAACTCCTGACCTCAAGTGATCCGCCTACCTTGGCCTCCCAAAGTGCTGGGATTACAGGCGTGAGCCGCTGCGCCTGGCTGGGACTTTGACCTGGAAGAAGGCTGAGTGACCAGCATTGCCTCCCTTCACATTTTATCCACCTGTGTTTGGACAGGTCGAGTGGCTTTCTCCAGGCAGCTGATTAAAAGGTGAGAAGACATGGAACCAGAACCCTGGGCTAGGCCTATTTCATTATCTATGCTACTTAGGATTTGACAGTTTTCCATTTTTGAAAGCCAGATGAAGTTGATATTTAAGAGAGCTGAAGTAGGCAGCCATTTGATGCCAATTTATTTCAGCATCTGCATGGAGAAAATGGTTAGGGATAAACAGTATCTGCCTCATGGTAGGTTTTCATTTGAAGCCTAGCCAAAGGCAACAGGGTCAGCCCTTTGAGCTCAGAACTTTTGCAGACCTTAACGACACCCTGGGACCTTCTTTTCTTTTCCAAGTGGCTTGCACCTTGCAGTTCTGAATGATGTTAACATGTGGCGTAGTTTTACTAAAGTCCCAAGTTAATGGTTTACCTTTTTAGAAGACTCCAAAAACACTTTCATTGTTATTTAACTTTTGAATAATGTAGTGTCTGAGAGTGTTGTCTCTGACCTGTGCGCCTACCTGCCAATGACCAACAGTTTCTCATTTCATTACGCCACAACTAGTCTGGCTAGCTGAGAGTTGGTGTGTGATTGTTTGAGACCTTATGTGGAAGATAATACTTACTTGTTTTGTTCTGGTTTGTTGGGGTAAATTCTCCAAATGGAATGCATCCTTTCTTGGCCTTGAAAGAGGTTATATGACAGTACAATTATTTATAGTAAATCCAATGTATGACTTTGGGTACATTCTATTATAAATGAACTTTTTAAAAGGTGCAGTTAGGGTGGAAGGAAAAAGAAGCTGACATTCCGATTTTCCACATTATCTAACTAAAACGGATTTAAACTAACTTTCTCTAACTAGTAAATCTTTCTCAGGTAAGTACAGTTGTATCCCAGCTCTAGAGTTAATGTGCTAGGGGGTTTTTACAAATAAAAAATCTAAAACCTAAAATAGTTGTATTTTATCTTCTATCCCAATCCAAAACAAAACAAAACAATCATGTGATAGTAACTAATCTTTGGAGAGACCTGACAAGCGTGATCCATAGTGACGTGCGTTTGTCACTTTGTTCTTCTTTAGGTGACATTGAGAGCTGGTGTGGCTTATGGATCACGCTGTTGTCATTTATGTATAATGTTGCTTACTCTGAGAAAAGATCATGGGGCCTTTTTTTTTTCTTTGAGATGGAGTTTCACTCTTGTTGCCCAGGCTGGAGTGTAATGGCGCGATCTCGGCTCACTATAACCTCCACCTCCCGAGTTCAAGCGATTCTCCTGCCTCAGCCTCCTAAGTAGCTGGGATTACAGGCATGCGCCTCCACGCCTGGCTAATTTTGTGACATGAGAGCTGGTGTGGCTTATGGATCACACTGTGGTCATTTCTGTATAACGTTGCTTACTCTGAGAAGTAATTATTGGGCCTTTTTGTTTTGAGACAGAGTTTTGCTCTTGTTTCCCAGGCTGGAGTGTAGTGGCACGATCTTGGCTCACTGCAACCTCTGCATCCCGGGTTCAAGCGATTCTCCTGCCTCAGCCTCCTAAGTAGCTGGGATTATAGGCATGTGCCTCCACTCCTGGCTAATTTTGTATTTTTAGTAGAGACGGGGTTTCTCCATGTCAGGCTGGTCTTGAACTCCTGACCTCAGGTGATCTGCTTGCCTCAGCCTCCCAAAGTGCTGGGATTACAGGTGTGAGCCACCACGTCCGGCGTTCCCGGGGCTTTTACCTTATGTACTACCTTTTGATGTTTCAGTTGTGAGCTTGAAGAATTTTATTCAGTAACCTAACGTATAATTAGAGATGCCAGAGTGATGGGGAGGGGAGGGAAGGAGGTTGGGAGAATGTTGTTGATTTTTTTTTTTCCCCTTTATAAACACATACAACTTTGGACGAAGAACATAATGTTTCAGCAAATGAATGCTTGTAAACTGCCGATCTCTGGAGTGTGAAAAGTTTATATTGATGGCGCTTATATTCATAAGCCTGATGGGTTTTGGCTGAGAAATTTGGCTCGAGATATGGACTTCTTTTGGGACACATTTTATTTTCTGTCAAAACTGCCTGATTATTCTTATTTAGGAAATATGTGATGAATGGGGCTGGCTGGTAAATGTTTTAAGTGCAGTTGGTATTATAAATTTTCACTTACAAGAATGAACTAATTTTTATTGTTGAATAGTTATGTCTTCGTTCATTGCTTTTTACTTTCAAAACTGTATAAACTTTTCCTTTTTTTTTTTTTGGAGACAGTATGTCACTCTGTTGCCCAGGCTGGAGTGCAGTGGCATGCTCTCCGCTCATAGCAACCTCCGCCTCCTGAGTTCAAGTGATTCTCCTGCCTCAGTCTCCCAAGTAGCTGGGACTACAGGCATCTGCCACCACACCCGGCTAATTTTTGTATTTTTAGTAGAGATGAGGTTTCACCATGTTGGCCAGTTTGGTCTGTGACCTCAGGTGATCTGCCCTCCTTGGCCTCCCAAAGTGCTGGGATTACAGGCGTGAGCCACCGCGCTGGTCCAACTTTTCCTTTTTACCTTGAAAAGATTGTCAGGATTTTTGAGACCTGACTACAACCCGTGACACCTGACCCACAGTATAGAATTTTCCAGGTGAAAAAGACATGTAGAGAAAGTCATCAATGCCATTTTTTTTCCCCCATTCATGAAAGTGATTAGATTTTCCTTTGAGCTTCCTGTCTGTATGTCTGCCTAGCACCTCATATGTCTCTCCAGGACTGGGCTGCCTCTGAGAGAGGAGGATAGGTGCACCTAAAGCGATGCAAGAAAAAAAGTGGCAGAAGGATATGATGGGACAGGCAGAGAGAAGAGGTCAGAATTTAGTGTTGATTCAGTTCTGATCTTTCCACCCTCCTTTGAGAGGTTTTTCTAAATTGTTTTGCCTCCTCTGTGTAAAGCTCCATTTTGGGGCCATCTGTGGTTTATGGGTAAGCAGCAGAAATGTGTGTCTCCGGGAAAGTGATGAAAGGCTGCAGCCTTTGGAGTGTAATATTTAATAGACTAGGAGTTACAAGCTGTTTGGCTTTATAAAAACAAAGCTACGGGCGCTGCAGGTATACGTATCCTGTAGAGAACAGACTTTTAACGGGTACTGCTGACGTTGGAGATGCTAAATGGCACATAATACACAGAAGAGCTGTCCTTAGGAATTTGGTAAGGCAAAAAGTGCTAAAAAGTTATTTATTACCTTAAAATAATATTTCATTGGCCTATAAATCAGTATAATTGAAAGCAGAGCCTGCCACATTTTCTTTTCTTTTTTTTTTTTTGAAATAGAGTTTTGCTCTTGTTGCCCAGGCTAGAGTGCAATGGTGTGATCTCAGCTCACCTCAACCTCTGGCTCCCGGGTTCAAGTGATTCTCCTGCCTCAGTCCCCCAAGTAGCTGGGATTACAGGCATGTGCCAGCACACCCGGCTAATTTTGTATTTTTGGTAGAGATGAGTTTCTGCATGTTGGTCACGCTGGTCTCGAACTCCGGACCTCAGGTGATCCACCTGCATTGGCCCCCCAAAGTGCTGGGATTACAGGCGTGAGCCACCGCGCCCGGCCATCCTGCCAGTGTTTTCTTCCATGCGCTTGGGATGGGAATATAGAAAATTGTCTTCTTAGATACTGGCTTTGCCACTCAAAGGCTCTACAATCAGTGTGTGAACTGCTGGGAGCGATGCCAGAATCTTTCACAGATTTCATTCCTGGGAGCTCTTCTGGCATCAGATGATCGCGGTTTCTTTTCCTTCTGCACCACAGCACATGGAGGAGGTCCCTTTCTCACTTGCTCCGTTGCTTTGCCATTCATGGAGACAGTGGCACCAGTCAGCCCACAGCCAGGCCGCTTTTGCCCTTTTTCTAACTAAGTCACTATGGATGGACTAAACAGAAGATATTTACAGTTTGCCCATTTAGAATCAATAAGGGTGTGCCCTGGACTCCATCATATATTCCATTACGTCCAGCCTCAGACATCTGTTTCAGTTGTTTGGGAGAGGAAGTGAATTAGCACAAGTGGAATATCTACAGGATGAAATGTGGTCAGTCTGTGCGTTTCTCCCCACCCCTTCGTTGGCTGGAAGAGATAACGCTTGACATGTATGGGGCGAACGGGAATGTCAGCCTCGTGGCCATGGAGAAGCAGGAAGTCCCTTGGTTTTGTTCAGTTTGATTTGGGCATTGAATGAGTAGATCCTGTTTTAACAATATGACTCATTAATATGAACCATCATTTTGTAGGTCTTGTCTTTAGAAGCAACATTCTCTTTTTTTTTTTTTTTTGAGACGAAGTCTTGCTCTGTCGCCCAGGCTGGAGTGCAGTGGCATGATCTCCACTCACTGCAAGCTCCGCTTCCCGGGTTCACACCATTCTCCTGCCTCAGCCTCCCATGTAGCTGGGACTACAGGCTCCCGCCACCACGCCCAGCTAATTTTTTAAAATGTATTTTTAGTAGAGACGGGGTTTCACCGTGTTAGCCAGGATGGTCTCGATCTCCTGACCTCGTGATCTGCCTGTCTCGGCCTCCCAAAGTGCTAGGATTACAGGCGTGAGCCACCGCGCCCGGCCGGAAGCAACATTCTCTTGAGTGCAAATAATGTTTATCTGCGTTGAGAGAAGTTATAATAACCTGGAGAATGAGAAAGAAAAGACACATGCGAAATGACCCAGCCAGTTTCTCCTGGCAACCTTTCCAGAGCATTTCCTAGGCTGCTACTCCAGGAAGGCTCCTGCTCTGATTTCCTGTATTCCTTCATGATTTGGCATGGATAACTGTCCACATGACATTCTTATTTCAGGGGACTTATGCGTGGGATTCTTGGCTTCACCTATGGACTGTGAGTTTTCTGAGGGTACAGCACATGGCCTTTTGTCTCTGGTGTTGGTTGGGATTGTAAGCCATGTTTATTTAGTTGCCTTATAAAGGTACATATGCAGAAATTAGAACAGTGTTTCAGGGCTTTGGACCCAAATCCCTGTCTCCACAAAACACATTAGCTGTTACTTTGGGAAGGTCACTTGACTTCTGTGAGATTTAGGTTTTCTCGTCTATAAAATGGGGATAGTCGTTACTGCTGCTTCATAAGGTGGTTGTGAGGATGCCTGTGATATGTGTAAAGTGCTTGACACAGTGCTAGGCACACAGTAAGTGCTCGAGAGGTGGATGCTATTTAACAAGACAGAGCAGGAACAGGAGAGAACGGGAGAGAGACAGTATAACATGCTTCTGAATCTGTGTTCCTCGGTCCTGCCTCTTCTCCATTCATTCCTGGCCTGGCCTCCCACAGGCAGAGTGCGGGTGAGGGCTCACTTCTCCTCAGTTTCATCCTTCCTCCCTCTCTTCTCCTCTGCCTGTCTCTCCTTTGGCGCAGCCTGCCTGGTGGGCTTATTCTGCCAAGTTTGCCTTTGCTTATCTGATCCATTTTTCTAGGTATGCCTGCCTCCTTCCCGCTGGACTCAGTTTATGTGCTGGGCTCCCTTGGTGAGTCCACCTTATTATGTGTTCATTAGATGATGCTTAGGGTTCCTAAGAAACATATTGACTAGGAATTTAGCTGTGCATTTGAAAGTTGACTGCTGAAGGCAGAGCTTCAAGGATACCCTTTTCTTTTTTTTTTTTGTTTTTGTTTTTGTTTTTTTTTTTTTGAGACGGAGTCTTGCTCTGCCGCCCAGGCTGGAGTGCAGTGGCCGGATCTCAGCTCACTGCAAGCTCCGCCTCCCGGGTTTACGCCATTCTCCTGCCTCAGCCTCCCGAGTAGCTGGGACTACAGGCGCCCGCCACCTCGCCCGGCTAATTTTTTTTTGTATTTTTAGTAGAGACAGGGTTTCACCGTGTTCGCCAGGATGGTCTCGATCTCCTGACCTCGTGATCCGCCCGTCTCGGCCTCCCAAAGTGCTGGGATTACAGGCTTGAGCCACCGCGCCCTGCCATAAGGATACCCTTTTCAAAGTCCACAAGACACCATGGGAAAGGAAGGGAAAAGCTTCATATTAAGGATGATCTATTAAGATGGGAAGAGATGCATTTAAGGAAGCAGAGACAACTACAAACTGCTCTGTAACCAGGAAGAGTTAGCTGCTCGGCAAGAAGGCTGCTGGGAAATGCTTTGAGGGATATCATCCTGGTGTTATAGGGAACCTGAGACTATGTGAGCACATAAATTCGTGTTTTTAATGCAGTGTGCTTCATTTCCTGAAAGGTAGATTTTTTGTTTTTGTTTTTGTGTGTTTATGTGTGTGTGTTTGTTTTTTTTTTTTGAGATGGAGTCTCACTCTGTCACCTGGCTCAGAGTGCAGTGGCTGGCACGATCTCAGCTCACCCGGTTAACTTTCTGTATTTTTAGTAGAGACGGGGTTTTACCATGTTGGCCAGGCTGGTCTCAAACTCCTGACCTCAGGTGATCCACCCACCTCGGCCTCCCAAAGTGCTGGGATTGCAGATGTAAGCCACCGTGCCCGGCCTGGTTTTAGTTTTTTAGCTTGCTTTTTCAGTGAAAAACCATCATTTATTTATTTGTTGATTTTTTAGAGACGAGGTCTCCCTATGTTACCCAGGCACAGTGGTGTGATCCTAGCTCACTGCAGCCCCAAATTCCTGGGCTCAAGTGATCCTCTCACCTCAGCCTCCTGCGTAGCTGGGGCTATAGGCATGTGCCAACACACCTGGCTTAAAAGCCATCTTAAGTGGCCAAATAAGACACTGGGAATTTGCTTAGGGATACAAATAATTGATTTTTTTTTCATGGATCTTTATGGAGAAAGGAGTCTGAGATGAGTGTGGACACCTGAGTCCCTGACCAAGAGAAGCCTAGTGCAGCATGTGAGACAGGCGGCAGATTCTGAAGCTCCATTCAGTTCTGACACATACCAATTTAAGATGTGAAAATGAGTGTTTTGCCAAGCCAGAACTGTCCGTGCCAAGAAAAGCCTATTAGGTTGGTGGCTGAAAGGCTGGATTGTTAGGATGTACTGAATGGCGAGGCCCTGCCAGCTGCTGCGGGTAAATGCCCACTTACATGTCTAAGTACTCATTCTTTTCCCCTGGAGTGGGGTGCGGTTTGTTCAAGAAACATGGCTGCTGCATGAGAGGCTGCTTTCTTATTTTTGAGACGGAGTCTTGCCCTGTCGCCCAGGCTGGAGTACAGTGGTACAATCTCGGCTCACTGCAACCTCCGCCTTCCAGGTTCAAGAGATTCTCTTGCCTCAGTCTCCCGAGTACCTGAGATTACAGGTATGTGCCACCATGCCCAGCTAATTTTTGTATTTTTAGTAGAGACAGAGTTTCACCATGTTGACCAGGCTGGTCTCAAACTCCTGACCTCAGAGGCTGGTGATCCACACGCCTCGGCCTCCCAAAGTGCTGGGATTACAAGCGTGAGCCACCGCACCTGGCCGGGAGGCTGTTTTCTTTTAAAGAATTCTTTCTTGTTCTTTGGGCTTGTTGGGTGGGTATCTTTAGTTAGTAAAAGTAACATAAAACTGACAAAATCTGAAAAGGAAAATGCTTGGAAATTGGGTCTATAAGGTGAATTTAGGTAAAACATCAAGGGAACTAACAAATAGACAACAAAGAAGCTATGAACAGGCACCATGAATAGGCTGTTAAATGAAACTATCATTTGAACCGTAATATTTGCCCCATCATTTGTTCATTGCTCAAGGACTGATTGAATATCTGAATCCTCTTGCTGCAGTGTTGGGCAGGGCCCTCTATCTCAACAAGCTTCTAATCATGCAGGGTAGACAGACTTTTGTGAAACCAACAGTATTAAAAAGCCTAAATAGGAAGTAAGATGAAGCAAGGAAAAATGTTTTTTGGAGTTCAACCAAGGAGAGATCATTCTGACTTGGAGGTTTCATTCCTTCATTCAGATTCTTGTGTCCGACATAAAAATGTAAGCAGGTGTCTGCAAATGTGGGTATGTGTGTGTGTCTCTACCCTTGCCTTCCTTGGAGAAAACTGGAAATAAGACATGAAAGAAATGGCTGTAAGGAAACTAAGATTTGCTAGGAACTCTAGACCAGCAGCTGGAGGTAGGTATTGTAATTCACATTTTGAAAACCGCAGTTCAGAAAGATGATTGGCCTTGAATAGTGTGTTTAAAATTCTGGAAGCAATATTTGGACTCCCTAGCTGCTAAGCCATGTCTGGAAATTGGGTAGTGGGTGGTGCAGCTCATTTTGTGACCTGTTCTACTGTCGCTGTCTTGGAAGGGAAGCTTAAAGAAGTTTGAAATATCTAGCATGGTGCTGGCTCATACGATGTGTTCAATGCCTGTTTTTTCTCCTTGCTTCCTCTAAACCAGGTGTTCTCAACCTCGGCATTAGTGACAGCCTGTTCTGGATAGTTTTCTGTTGTGGGGGCTGTCTTGTGCATTGTATTTTAGGATATCATATTTATAATAGGATGTTTAGCGGCATCCATGGACTGTACCCACTGGATGCCAGTAACAGCCACCTCCTCACACTCCTTGTGACAGCCAAAAATGTCTCCAGACATTGCTAAATGTGTGAGGGGGCGCAAAATTCCCCCACCCTCCGTAGAGAACCACTGGACTACAAGATCAAGAGAGATCAGTCTTGACTGATATGCTTAGGGGTTTGCAGCTAGTGTAGGGAAGGAGGAGCCTGCACCCAGTGGGCAAAAAAAAAAAAAAAAAAAAAAAAAAAATGCCCCTGAGCTTCCTGTGGAATGAGCTGAGAGAAGATACTGACCTTGGGTGTCCAGAGCTGGCGAGCGAAGAGAAAAGGCTGCCAGATGGTCTGTGCGTGAGGTCTAGGGCAGTTGCTGTTGTACTCGGATTTGTATGGAGTGTCCCAGGAGTGTGTAGTTTCCTGTGTCCCAGAGGTCTGGGCTGAGACAGACGATGAGTATGACCTGGAGAACCTGTTGGTAAGACTTGGCGGGTGTCAGAGCCCTGTTAAATCGTTTTCCCTCTCCATTCAAATGGCTACTGCAATTGCATACCTATTTGTGTAAGAGATTTCAAATGTCATTCTCTTCCTTAAGACTGGAAGCTCCCGTGATCTAGGTCTGTGACTTGTTTTCTGGTTGTTGAATTGAGCACAAGAACCAGCCCCAGACTGAACATTTAAGTGAGTGAAATGAATGCATGAATGGAAGGAGGGTTCCCATTAGTTGAATTGAACCAAGTCCAACATGATTAGATGTAACAGATATAAAGATGAAGCCAGACAATTAAGTTGGAAAGAAAAAGCAGTTGCTCAAATGCAGCAGCAGGGAGACTTGTTGTGACAGTGTCCTTTTGGAAAAGAGTCTGAGAGCTTTGATAATTACAAATGTCAGCTGGGCGCGGTGGCTCACGCCTGTAATCCCAGCACTTTGGGAGGCCGAGACGGGCGGATCACGAGGTCAGGAGATCGAGACCATCCTGGCTAACACGGTGAAACCCTATCTCTACTAAAAATACAAAAAAAATTAGCCGGGCGTGGTGGCGGGCACCTGTAGTCCCAGCTACTCGGGACGCTGAGGCAGAAGAATGGTGTGAACCCTGGAGGTAGAGCTTGCAGTGAGCTGAGATGGTGCCACTGCACTCCAGCCTGGGCGACAGAGCGAGACTCCGTCTCAAAAAAAAAAAAAAAAAAGATAATTACAAATGTCTGCGGAACCTATAGCCTTGTGACTGCATTAAGAAGAAAATACAGCTTTTGTCTATACTATAGAAATTGAATGTCCACAATGGGAGTGGCTGGTTTCTCTGTTTTCTCTGAGGTCATTCTGCATCTGTGACATGAGAGCGTCCTGTTCTGGGAGAGACACTGACGAACTTGGGGGAGTCCAAAGAAGGCAAAAGCCGGAGAACCCCAGCATCTCATGAATAATGTATTTTACTTAGCTGTGGAGTCAAGCACCGTGTGCATCTTTTTGTAAATATTACTGCATTTAATTCCTCCAACTAGCCTCCTGTGGGGGTCCCCTATTTCAGAGCTTGGCAGACATTTTATGTAAAGACAGTAAATATCGTAAGCTTCCTGGGCCAGGTGGTTTCTCTTGCAACAACTCAACTCTGTTGTAACTTGAAAGCAGTCACAGACATGATGTGTCCAAAAGGGTGTGGCTGTGTTCTAATAAAAACAAGCAATGGTCTGAATTTACCCTGTGGGCCATGATTTGCTAGGCTCTGCCCTGTGTTATTGATGAATCAACCAAGGCTTAAAGAGATTAAATAATTTAATTTGCTGAAATGAGTAAGTGGCAGAACTGAAATTCAGCTCTGAGCCTCTCTGGCTCTGAAGCCCGTGAAAACACACATAGATGGTCTTTTGGATGGGGATAGGCTTGTCTTGGAGGCACTGGGGGTCAGTAGTAGGAGCCATGAGGAGGCAGAGCTTGGCTTGGTAGGAAAAACTCAACTGCCCAACAGCAGAGCAGACTGCAAGTGAGGTCACGAGTGGTGGATACTGCAGTGCTTGCACTAAGTACCCACCTGGTGGGGATGTTGAGGAAGGGATTGCCGATTTGGGGAGGAAGTTGAGCTGATAGCCTCTGAGGATCCCTTCCAACTCTGTGGATCTGTGGTCATCAGCAAAGGGGACCACGTGGGTAACGAACAGCTTCTACCAGGGTGCTCTTGAGCAGGAGCTGCAGGGCCAGTAGCTCCCGTTTTCTTCTCATTCTCAGGGTCCGTCCTGCTGACCTTTCCTGCCCACTCCTAATGACCCTTTCCTGCAGGTCGGTCTTACCAGCCCCCCTCCATTGCCCTGCAGCGGTCAGCAGGTGCCCTTGCCCCCCTTTCCCTAGCTCCCAGCTCTCACCGCACAGTCGACTGAATCCCCAGGGAGAACACAAAGCAGAGAGTTGCACAGTTACGGGCTTGCCCAAGTGCCCCAGCCAGCGCGTCCCTGCCTCTGAAGGGAGGCAGATGAATGTGGCCTCTTGCTGTTTCATACCAACTTGGAGTTCACTCTCTGGCTGCACTTGCCGCCCCAGCTTCTGCCCTTCTCCTTGGTGTGGAAGCTGGGATTCTGTCTCCAGCATTACTCCAATTTTCCCTTGTGTCTCTACTGGATTGCACATCCTCCTGCACACTGCCGGCATTGCAGCATCCATACTGTTGGGGCTCAAGAGCCAGCCAGGTCATAGCTGTGGTCTAGGCCACATTGGGTTCTCCCAGTGGGCCCGTTCTCCCTGGGGTTCAGTCCAGCCGTGGCAAACATGAGTTTCTGCCTTGCCTTTCCTGCTGAGCAGGCCTCGTGAGTCATGAGTCCTGGCCCCGCAACTTCCCATTGCTATCTGACCTTGCTTCCCTCTGCTCTCTCCCAAGGGTGACATCCTGCTTGCTGTCTTGGTGATTTTTTTTTTAAACCGCCTAATAGCTGTGAGTTTTTTCAGGCTGATTTCTAATTTTTCTTCCGCGTTAGGTAACTCCTTGTTTCTTACTCTCTTAGGCCTCTGGTTTCTGCCTCTTCAGCAGGCTGGATGGTTGAGCATGCTGCGTGTGTGGCCGGGGCAGGCCACGTGGCTTCATTAGCTCCTCAACCCCCTGGCAGGGGCTGTGAGGCTTACTACAGTATGTCGGCACCCCGGGGTTGGGGCATTCTCCCATGTGCTAACCAAGGCTCGGTGGATTGGAAAAGCTTGAAGGGGTGGATTTGGAGGGTATTGTGCAAAAGGCAGGTGTGGCAGTCAGGGTGCTGGCATGGAACTGGGCCCTTCTGATGGTCCAGATGTAGGTTATGGGATGGTCAGGTACATACTGTCCGGCAGTAGAAGGGGAGCCTGTACCATGCCTAGGGCTGCACTGGAGCCATAGACGGGGATCACCAGTACATGCTACTTCGGGGAAGAAACGTCACAACCTCTCTCTTCCTGCCCCTGCAGTGCCACCAGTGCCTCTCATTAGCCAAACCTAACAGCAACCACCTGCAGGGAGCCACCCAGAGTGGTGCATTGTGCAGGGAAGAGTGAAGAATGCGATGGCGGGCAGGGGAGGACCGACAGATGGGACAGATGGAGAATAACCAGGAAGGGGCGTCCACTTAGTGGGCGCCGATAGCGGCTTGCTACGGTCCTGCTTTCCTCCGGGGGTGCCGGTGGCCAGTGTCTGCAGAACCCATCTGCTGGGCCCTCCTCTCTACTTCTCTGTGTACTGGGTTTATAGTCCATTTTCCCTCTGAAGGCATTCCTGAGCCTCCCACCTCAAGCAGTGTCCTCCTTTTGCAAACTCCTGGGGTAATTCCTCATTGGCACATTCATCCAGCATTAAGACTCCCCACTGTTCTCCCCACCCCAGCCCTTTCTCTGTGTGCGCATCTTTCCTGGACTGTGAGCCTGTATAGTGTCGTAATTCTTTTGTTCCCCGTATCTTGCAAGGCCCTTCAGAAATATCGGTTGTTGGATGATCAACTTCATTACCTGGTCAGAATTACAAAATCCTGAACTGAAGGATTGTAGCCATGGTTCCTATGCGTTTTAAAGGTAAACTGAGGAATTGCTGAAAAGTTCCTGAAGATGCATAGCGTGTTGTACACATGTTTTCATCCTTGGCGTAACCCTGTGAGGTGATAGCCCCATAAAGGTGCAAAGTGGGTCCCAGATCCCGCTCTGCTAGCTGGGGTAGAGTAGGCTTCAGATAAAGTGGCTGTTTCCTTTCCATCCTGTTGATGATTTTCCCCAAATCTATTGGTACTTATTACCATGTTAGCTAGTCCCAGTGTCATATTTTTAGATTTGAAAGCAGAATGGAGAGGTGAGTCTAGTGGGAATAAAATGTGGTTGACTGCATTTGTTCTACAGAAGAGGAAATGGGCACCAGTGATCATAGGTGCCTGGGTCCCCATCTGCCCCATAGCACGGCTAGTGGGGTTCTGAGAAAACAGCACACATCTGTCGCTGAACTTGTGTTTTTACAGCACAGCTGTTTGCCCTGGAATATTTGCCGTTTATGTTTTTTTTTAATTTTTTTTTTGAGCTGGAGTCTGGCTCTGTCGCACAGGCTGGAGTGCAGTGGCACAATCTTGGCTCACTGCAACCTCCGCCTCCCAGGTTCAAGTGATTCTCCTGCCTCAGCCTCCCGCGAAGCTGGGATTACAGGCGTGCCCCACCATGCCCAGCTAATTTTTTTGTATTTTTAGTAGAGATGGAGTTTCGCCATGTTGGCCAGGGTAGTCTTGAACTTCTGACCTCTGGTGATCCACCCACCTCAGCCTCCCAAAGTGCTGGGATTATAGGCGTGAGCCACTGCGCCCGGCCATATTTGCCCTTTGAAAGGGAAAACCTAAGGACACTGATGTTAACCCTTTGTCATCGCCAATCTCTTTGATGTCGGCCACTCAGTCCTGTCAAATCTTGCTCTTTTTTTGATGATGCTTGAAAATTGGAGCTTCACAACTGCTTGCTAGGTGGGTCTAGGGTGGTAATTTCTGGAAATGACTGTAGACTATGCCAGATGTCTTTGGAGCCTGTGATCTGACCATGCCCAGATGGCTTAACTTTTCTCTAGGAGTGTCACTTTTTCCTTATTTCTCTGTATCTGTAGAGAAGCGTAGAACTGTATGTACGAAGATTCCTGCTGACATATCAGTGTCTACACAGCTATATGGGTATCCATGTTGGTGCCTGAAAAGTCTGGCCTGCGCCCAGTATTTGGCAGCTGTAAAATGTTAGATGGACTTCCACCCTTAGTGAAAACAGCCACCCCTTCGGAAGGGTCACAGGCGTCCATCCAGTAATATCCTTCCAGGAAAATAAAAAGATTTATGTGTAGTCAAGAGGAAGTAGAGATCGCAGGAAAAACTGCTCTCAGCAGATTAGAACAGAGGATTTTGCAAGAGGTGCTCCTTGGCCAAGTCAAGTAAGTAACATCAGACTGACAGGAGGAAAAGCAGCTTAGCTTGGGGCCTTGTGCCCAGTCCTGCTTGTTTAGGCCTTTGTCCCTGTCTGCTTTCCTGGGGCTGGGGCTCTGGGCCGGGCTGATGCTTCTGGTCCCAACCCCAGCTTTATCACTGGGTTCAACAAGGGGCCCCGGAGAGCAGGCACCAATGGCAGGCACCTCCCGTGTGCACCATCACCTTCATTCCTCTTCTCAGGACTCTACAGCTGCCCCTATAAAAAGACTGCTGCTGGCCTATGCCAAGTACTCTGGAATAGACAGGAGTGGTATTTCCGCCCTCTTGGAGGGCTGGTGTTGACCAGTTTCCCTCCTCGCTGCAACCCAATGACAATTGTGTTGCCCTGGGGCTCCAGGAATCTGAGGATGATTGGTTGGTTTCCTGCAATTTCTGGGAGAGGAGTTTACCCAAACCTTTTATGAACCAAAGCCATATTCCCTGGAAGTGTCTGGCTGATCACGTCGGAGACGCCTGCATGGTGGTTGGGGGCTGTTACGTGACCGGTGGCCCACTCTTTCTGCTGCCCAGTACTGCCAATTGGGGAGTGTCCTTCTGCCTTTTTCTCTGCCCCCATGTGTGGGACACAGGGATGGCAGCCAGGCCCGGGAGCACCCAGCATCCTCGGAGCAATGACACAGTAGCACCACTTCTGACTTTTCCTCAGGACCTGGTCTTTTTCCGTGACAATGAGGCGGGGCCCAACCTTCTCAAAAGTGGCTGCGTTTCTGCATAGTTGTAACTGCTCTCGGGGGCATCAGTGAAGTGGGGGTGGGAGGGAAGCCATGGGATGCTGAGAGAATAGGGCCGAGAGGACACACCTGCCCTCCAGCTTGGCCTTTGATCCAGACACTAGGGACTGAGGCTGTCACTGTGGGTGCCTTTGTTAATGTTTGTGTGTTTGAGTAGTCTGAAATGCTGTGACTTTGTTTGTCAATGAAGATAAGGAAACAACAACAACCAAAAAAAAGGAAATTGGAGCTTCCAAAAGGAAGAAGGAAGTCTTGATATAGAATTGACTTCTTCCCAGGTAAGTTTTAATTGCTTCTTATGCTTGTGGAAAGGTGTATCATGTGTTCTAATAGGTTAGGATTTAATTATGGTTTAAAATGAGCTCTATAGGAAGAGCTTGGGGTTGCACCTAGAGAGAAGAAGCAGAGGGTTCCAGAATTGTGTAAACGGATTGATGGAAAAATAGACTTCTGGTGCTGAGGGTTTTGGAGCCTTGCCAGCATCACAACAAGGTGTAAATTAGCCTCCTCGCACTTTGGGAGGAAGTGGAGGAACTGCTGGGGTGTGAGGCTGCGAAAGGACCTTGGAGAGCCAAGTCCTCCCTGCTCAGACAGGGACAGGCACAGCTGGAGACAGCAGTGTTCAGCTCTGTGGAGCTCTTGTTCTCTGGGTTGCACTTCCTCCTGTGATAATGAAGAGGTTGAAGACATGAAGACAGGTGCTTGAAAGCCGGAAGACAAGGGGAAAGTTGTTTGAAGCAGGTGTTTACAAATCAGCCACTTTCGGGGGATGAATTAGAATATCGGTAACAATTTTATAGCTTATGTGGTTTCTTTTTGACCCCTGAAGATAGGTGGGAAGTGGTTTTCTACACTTCTTTTAAAAACTGGGAAACCAGAGCTCAAAGAAGTTAAGCTTGAGGCAGAGTTCAATGCAGTGGTGAACTGAAATGTTTGTATGTGTATACATACATACCTGTGTGCATACGTACGTAGGTATATATACATACTCAGTATAAATATACATGCACATACATCTATACATGTACTGATATAAAGGGTGTATAACACAATTTACAACTAATAGCAAACTACGTGCACTCTTTACTATAAATTCCATTCAGCCAGTGTAAGGCTCACAGAATGCCTTTATTGATTTTTACAATGGCCAGCCTATGACTGACGAGGGTTTGACAAACAGAGTTGCATCCCAATTGACTAGTTTTTTACCCAGTAAATTTATTGCCATTAAATCTAATATGTAATCTACTATTAGACTATTTCTCACCTTGTACAAATTATGTTCCTTAAGCTGAGCTTCATTTTGGCTTCAGCACTGCTGCTTGCAATAGCGCTAGCTATGTTTTAAGCTTTTGGTGTTGTTGCAGGGGTTGAAGCATTGTTTGATTCTGTATCACCTAAGGGCGTCTGTGTTTAGCAACCAGGTCATGAAATTCCTGAAAAATGAACAGTTGTCTCTTGCGAGCCAGCACAGGCAGGCTGGAGCACATCACTAGCTCCATTGTCAAGGTCTGAAAAGGCAGGTGCTCATCTGTCTTATTCAGTCTTTAGCCCCAGAGCCAAGGAGGTGCTGAATGTATGATTGGAGATTTAATGAATATTGGTGGGATGGATGAATGAGGTTTCAAAGCTGGGACCAGGAGCCAGTCCATGGGACTCCAGTTCTTATCCCATGTGGACAAGGTCAGGGGTGGGCATTGAAGAATCACAGGAAAGGAGGGGCACCAGAGACTGTCTCCACTGTCAGGACTCAACTGCCATGTCCTGCCTTCTGTTAGGATGTCAGCACTGGGGCACTGTGGTACAAAGAAGAGGAGGATGACAGCTCATTCGATGTACTTTTTTTCCAGCTTTATCCAATCTTTTGGCAATTTTATTTCCCATCTTTTAGGAAAGAGAAGACCTTCTTATCTAGCAGTTTGGTGACTTATGGTAGTTGCTTTGGTTTGAATATTTATCCCCTCAAAACTCATGTTCAGACTTAATCTCCAGTGTGGCAGTGTTGAGAGGTGAGGCTTTTAAGAGGTGATTGGGAAGGCAGAGCCTTCGTGAATGGATTAATTCATATGTGGGTTAATGGATGAAAGGGCTAATGGATTAATGTGTTATCCTGGGAGTGCAACTGGTGGCTTTATAAGAGGAAGAGAGGCCCGAGCATAGTTACTGAGCATTTTCTTGCCCTCTTGCCATGTGATGCCCTCTGCCACGTTTTGATGACAGCAAGAAGATGCAGCAAGAAGGTGCCAGTGCCATGCTCTCGGACTTCCCAGCCTCCAGGACCATGAGCTGAATAAACACTTCTATTTATAAATTGCCCATTCTGCAACAGAAAATGAACTAAGACAGTAGTCACCAACAATACTGAACTACAATGGCCAGTTATGGAGAACAAGAGTTATATTTTTGTTCTCAGACGGGTCCCTTTATATCTTTTAAAATGAAATATGTGATACATTCACTCAGTTTGAAAGTCAAAGACAGTATCTTGCCCTCCAGTGACTAGCTCCTTCTAGTGATTCTTGAGATCATTCCATATATATTCTATGCATATTTAAGACAATAAACGTAATTTTTTTCATGTTTTTACTGAAATTGTAGCATGTTTTACACATTGTTTTGCCTTTGGCTTTTTTGTTTTTTCACCTCATAGCATATCTTGAAAATCATTCCTTTACTATATAGGAAGAAATGCCTTTTTCTTTTCTATGATTTACTGTCATTTATTTAGCCCTTTCTGTCTGTGAACTTCTAGGATTCTTTTCTAATTTTTCTATTATAAGCAATTCTGCAATGATTGCTGTTGTATAAAATGTTGAAGCTATCTGTAGGTAAATTCCTAGAAGTGGAATTGCTGGATGAAAGAGAACATGCGTCTGTCATTCTTACAGGTGTTACTCTTCGTAGACCGTAAGTCAGTTTTCAGTCCAACTACAAGAGTGAGCTGGCTTCTTTCCCTGTCCCACAGCTGCTTGATTCTTGCCACTTTGATAAGCGTACCTTCATCAATTTTTAAATATGAATAAGTATAAGCATGTTTTCAAGTGTGTTTACAAATTGTTTGTGCTTTGAACTTTCTATTCATACTATTTGCCCATTTTTCTCTGGGTTGGTAAACTTTTATTAATTTGTAGGAGCTCTTTGTATATTAAATAGCTTTATGTTCATGATATGATTTACACATCTTTTCTCTAGTTTGTCATTTGTCTTTTGGCATTGTTTCTGGTGCTTTTCTCCCCATGATTATGTTTTTTTGTGTTGTGATAAAATGTGAAACTTGTCATTTTAACTATTTTTAAGTGCACAATTCAGTGGTGTTAAGTCCATTCCCATTGGTTGTGCAGGCATCACCACTATCCATCTCCAGAAGTTTTTCATCATCTCAAACAGATATATATTTTAAAGTAGTCAGATTTATCAAATTGGTTCAATCTTGTATGGGTTTTGTATCACAGTTAGAAAGGCCCTTACCACTCTGAGTTTGTTTGTTTTGAGATAGAGTCTCATTCTGTCGCCCAGGCTGGAGTGCAGTGACACAATCATGGCTCACTCAGCCTCGACCTCCTGGGCGCAAAAGATCTTTCCACCTCAGCCTCCTGAGTAGCTGGGACCACAGACATGAGCCACAACACTCGACTGATTTTTTAAAAATTTATCATAGAGAAGAGGTTTTGCCATATTGGTGAGGCTGGTCTCAAACTCTTGGGCTCAAGCAATCTGCCTACTTTGACCTCCCAAAGTGTTGGGACTACGGGTGTAAGCCCCCATGCCCAGCCCTCTTTAAATGCATTTTTAAAATATTATCTCATAATTTCTTCTGGTACTTTTTGTGGCTTATTGTGTATGTTTAAATCTGTGATTTGCCTGGAATTTATTATGGTATGAAGCGTGAAGTATGGCTCCAGGCGTAGTTTTTCCAGAGCCCCTCAGTTACCATTTGCTCATCAAAACATGGCTTGAGGGCTGGCTCGATTCAACCAGGGAGATTTCCTGCACTGTTGGTAGCTGTAGGAAATCAGCAAAGCTGCTGTTTCTAGGAGGTCTTGTGAGCTGGGGAGTGAAGAACTTCAGAAATGAAGCTTGAGCTAGACTGATGAAATCCCACTCTAGGAAAATACAAGTCTTTACGGTATTTATGTTTGCTGTATTCAGAATCACAGGCATGCTCATGAGTACACTGTCTAAACGTGTTGAAAGATGGTCTGCAGTATCTCCACTCACCTAGGTGGATGAAACAGGTACAGCCCATGAGAGGCAAGTTAGTCTCTTGGATAAGGCTTTCCTGGTGGATGAACAGTTTGTGCCCTGATAGAGGTTCTTAAAGAGAAGGGACTGGAGTCCACTGATGCTCTGGACCTGTCCCTGGGGGAAGGGGTGCCTGTTCCTGTTGGCCCAAAGGCCATGCACACTCCAGCATGCCCTGACCTTGGAACTTTTCCTCAGGTCTCTGAGCCCACTGCATGTCTCCTCCCGCAGCTGGACCCGAGAGTCAGGGAGCACCCCTTGTGTTCCAACCTGGCTGGGCCTGGGAGCCCCTCAGCCTCAGGGCCCCCAGGTGGTTCCCTCAGGCTGCAGGGGAGGTAGAGATCAGTTCTGTGTGTTCCCTAAGCTGAGGTGGAAAGTTGGGAAGCACATGCTTGAGCCCTTGAACTTTCTCTTCCTCCGAGCCTAACAGTGGAGCTGGGGTGGTTTCTTGCCAGAACCACCTCCTTGCAGAATCCCAGGGGACACCAGCCAGGTCCTTTTACACCCAAAACAGGGTGAATGCGCATGTTTACAGCAGCACAATTCGCAATTGTAAAAATGTGGAACCAACCCAAATGCCCATCAATCAAAAAGTGGATAAAGAAACTGTGGTATATATACACGATGGAATACTACTCGGCCCTAAAAAGGAATGAATGAATGGCATTTGCGGCAAACTGATGAGATCGGAGACAGTGATTCTAAGTGAAGTAACTCAAGAATGGAAAAGCAAACATCGTATGTTCTTACTCGATGGGAGCTAAGCTGTGAGGAAGTGGGAGCTAAGCTGTGAGGATGCAAAGGCGTAAGAATGACAGAATAGACTTTGGGGACTTAGAGGGGAAGGGTGGCAGGGGGGTGAGAAATAAAAGACTACAAATGGAGTGCATTGGTTACTGCTCGGGCGATGGATGCACCAAAATCTCACAAATCTCCGCTAAAGAACTTGCTTATGTAACTGAACACCACCTGTTTCCCAATAACCAATGGAAATAAAAAGATTAAAAATAAAAACAAAAACCGAACGGTGTGAATGGTGCACCCTGAGGTCTCCCTGGGGTCCCTTGTACCCCTTGGGAGCCTGTGGATGGTCCTGTGCAAACAGTTGGGTAGAAGTCTGTGTCTTTTTGTGTGTTTGGATGAGTACCAGAACTTTCTGCATCTGTTTTGCACCATGCCCAATGCAGTGCTTATCTAAAAAATGTGTTGAATAAATGAAGGCCAAAATGTCAGTTTGCAGAAAGAATCTGAGGTGGTTCTTTGTCAGAGCAGCCCTGTCAGGGCTGAGGGCCTCAGGTCCACCTCTTCCGTGTTTTCCTCTCTCTCTCCACTGTGAACTCTCTCAGACCTGGCACTGTGGCTGCTCCCAGCTCCTCGCAGCCGGCGTGGGGCAGGTGCTGAATGTCTGAGGAGCTTAATTTCCCCTTCCTGTTGCCTTCTGCCTGGGGTGAGGGCTCAGTTGCTCTGAAGCTCATGACCAGGCTTCATAATCAGTTGTGCTGTAGGCCTGCAGATCGAGTATCCCTGTAAGTTTGTTTTTAAAATATTAAATTTACCAAGAAACAGTAAATATTTAAAATTTTTATTGGGTTTTGCTCTTTTACTGATTTCTACTAGATTTTTTTGCTCCTTTTAAGGTATAATTTATATGCTAGGAGTGATGTCTCATGCCTGTAATCCTAGCACTTTGGGAGGCTGAGGCAAGAGGATCGCTTACAGCCAGGAATTCCAGCCCCAGCCTGGGCAATGTAGCAAGACCTTGTCTCAACAATTGAAAAAAAAAAGGAAAAAAGGTATAATTTATATTCAGTAACATTCACACCTTTTACTGTACAATTCTGAGTTTTAACAAATGTATAGTCATGGAACTACTACTGCAATCAGGACGTACGATAGTCATAAGCCCCTAAATTTCCGTGTGTGTATTATAGTTAATGCTCCCCACCTCCCTTCATCTGGCAACCACTGTCAGTTTTCTGTTCTTGCAGTGTCACCTTTTCAAGACAGACACAGAAGTGGAATCGTGGCATATATACCTTTTAAGTTTGGCTAGCTTCACACATTTGTAATTCATCCACATTGCTGTCTACGTTAATAGTTCGTCTCTTTTTATTGCTGAGTTGTTTTCTATTGTATGAATATGCTGCAGTCTATTCACTCACCAGCTGGATGACATTTGGATTTTTCCAACGCCTTCCTGGTATTCTATTTCACTCCACTAGTCTATGGGAAGCTTTCTAGAGAATCACTGTGATTCTAACCAGGTGTATTTGGTATTTCTTTTGAGGACAAAGCTTTTGGGGCAGCATCCCCCAAGTCACCCTGTATAATTGTGTGCTGAGTTGTCCTTTATGGTGATGAGATGGTAGTGGTGGTGTCACCGTGCCCAAGTCTGATTGACAGCTTACCATTCTGCCATCCTTGGTTCTTCTCTCCTCTCTCTGGTGAACAATATGCCTTCTCTGATGTTAATGCCAATTAGACATGTTATAAGGACTTCTCTGAAAACTTGGAACCCAAACATAACCATCCCCATATGCTGTTTGTACTTCAAAAACAGTTGGAGGATTGTAAGAATTTCTTCCCATTAGCAGTGGGGGCCAAGAAGGAAGGGAAAGAAAGAACCAGTTGCCCAGGGCCTTTGACTGTGAAATAGGACATCTGAAGGCGAAGGACCCATGATGTTGTTAGTTGTGATTATTTAGCTGATGGAAACAAAATTCCATAAACATTTTGTAAGAGCAAAGCCTGGTGTAGAGATTCACTCTGCCTCTTTAGGTGTTGGTCTCCTAGGGACTGTAAAAGCACCCAAGGGTGGCATTGAAGACACTCTGCTTTTGCCCTTGACTTACGTGCTCTTGAGTATTATGTGTCCTTGGGCTAATCACTTGCCTTCACATCCTCTGCTCTAGGTTGAGGGGCTTGCAGGAGATGGGCCTCTTCGGTCTCTGACACTGATTCCTTCCTCTCAGGACCCCTAGGCCCAATAGTTTTTGCAGCCTGCTGGGTCTGCAAGTCTAGAAATAGCAACTCCATGCCACAGGAACGTTTCTGCTTCCATTGTTACTCACTGGCCTTACACAGATGATCATGCACTGTACAAGGAATGCCTGGGCTGGCCAAGCTGGCTCCAGCAGAGCACAAAATAGAGCTTGCTCCTGCTGAGGCGAGGTCCGTTCTTGGAATTAGATGCTCTCGGTCTATCAGGAAGGTGACCTGGCAAAAGATCCCCTAAGCCTTTAAAGCATCACTTAAATAGGCGTGTGTGCAAAATTGTCTTCCATTAACAAATATACCAAAACACAAGCCTGATGTTTTCTTTGGACAGTTTCCAAACACTGAGCTTCTTTCTGAACTGTTACTGGCCAGATTATTGGGACTATTCCCAGGTGTTTATTTCACACCCTCCTCTTTTTGCAAGTGACATTTAAAATATTTCTTTGAAGCACACACATTAAGCCAGGAGAAAAATCCTAGGATGGGAAGCGATCTTATTCCTGAGACCTTGTCTGCGAGCAATTGTTTGCTGACCAAAATGCCGAAGTCACTAATCCACCTTTCTACTGACTTTGAAATGGAAAATTAAATTTCAGAAACCTTCTGATTGCACACATGCATCCCACAATATTTCATACACCATTACATATATAGGTAGTTTGAATTCTGTGCACCAAGCCACTTGCATTGACACTGATACTAATGTACTGTGAAAGAGCAGCATACTTTAAAGCTTGCCTGTGTGAATCAGACTTGAGAGAACTTGAGCGTGCATCAGCACCTTGATGCCTTGTCTATTTGGAAGCTTATTGTTACAGGGCCTTTTCTTTTCTTTCTTTCTTTTTTTTTTTTTCCATGGAATTTCTCTCTTGTTGCCCAGGCTGGAGTGCAATGGTGATATCTCAGCTCACTGCAACCTCCGCCTCCCGTGTTCAAGCGATTCTCCTCCGTCAGCCTCCTGAGTAGCTGGGATTGCAGGTGCCCACCACCACTCCCAGCTAATTTTTATATTTTTAGTAGAGAAGGAGTTTCGCCATGTTGGCCAGGCTGGTCTCGAGCTCCTGACCTCAGGTGATCCACCCGCCTCGGCCTTCCAAAGTGCTGGGATTACAGGCGTGAGCCACCGGGTCCGGCCTGCAGTGCCTTTTCTAATCCCTCTTCCTGGAATGCTCTTGCCCCAGAGAGCCACATAGCTAACTCATCTCCTGCAGCGTTTGTTCAGATGTCACTTTCTCAGTGAAGCTAAACTGACCTCCCTATAAAAATCACCTCCAACTCCTGAGCTCAGGCCTGGGCAACACGGTGAAACCCCGTGTCTGCTAAAAATACAAAAAAACTAGCCGGGTGTGGCGGTGTGCACCTGTAGTCCCAGTTACTTGGGAGACTGAGGCAGGAGAATTGCTTGAACCCAGGAGGTGAAGTTTGCAGTGAGCCGAGATCGCGCTACTGCACTCCAGCCTGGGCGACAGAGTGAGACTCCGTCTCAAAAAAAAAAAAAAAAAAAAAACCAAAACCCACCTCCAACCTCACACCATACCCCATTTCCTGCCGCACTTTACCCTGGTATATGACCTTCCAGGGACATTCGACTGGTAAGGGAAGAATGCTTCAAGGGAGCATGCGTGTGATTCCAGTAAACACAGTGTGTGTGCTCACCTCCCAGGTGCTGCAGGCCACTGAGCATGCAGACAGCCACCCCAAGGGAAGAATCAGGGGAGAAGGGACACAAGACCCCAGAAGTATGACAAGGTATAAAACCCCAAGTCAAAACGTTACACCGCACACTTGATCTCTCGAGTCGCCTCCTGGGCCCTCTTCCAAGTGGACTTGACTTCCTTTCATTTCTGCTCTTACGCTTTGTAATAAGCTTTCACTCAGTCTCTTCTTCTGCCTTAGGCCCTCTTGGTCGAATTCCTTCTTTTGAGGAGAAAAGAATTGAGGTTGCTGCAGACCCATGCAGATTCGCTGCCAGGAACACTAGTACCTAGTAGTTTCTAAGGTATTTCTAACGTAATCCTACTAATTTATCTCTTAAATTGAAAATTAAGGGTATCATTTATTGTGACTCTCTGAGGAGAGTTGGTGTCTGTTTTATCCTGAGCGTCTACAACAGTGCCTGACACATAGTAGCTGTTCAGTAAAAAGTTATGGAGTGAATAGCACATGCTCTGGGGGATGCATGGCATAGTCTTTGTATTATCAGTTTGTGTTTATTTCTTGGCTGCAAAGGTGGAAGGAAGGCCCAGGTTGCACAGGAGGGGACAGAGCTTTAACAGTACATGAAATGCAGTGGACGTTCCTTTATCTCAAGGACTCTTGACTGCATTGAGGCTGCCTGGAGCAAAGAAGCCACCAGACCCAGGCTAGGAGAATGCAAGGAGTCCCTGTCACCTGCCCCTAGAGCAGGTCAGACCTGTTGTGTTGTTCTGTGGTCATCTGCTTTAAATTTCCTCCTACTCACCTCTGGCCCTTTGAATTTGGGATTCACGAGAATGCTTGGTGCAGAGGAGGAGCTGATGCCTCCCTAACTTCCCTAATGCTGCCAGAGCTTCTCAGAACCCCTGCTTCCTCGTTAAGATAATGAAAACTGCTTTAGAGATCTGTGCAGACGAAATGAGAGAATGTGCCTAAGTCCTCAACGCAGTGCTGTTTTTATTATGTAGGCTTTCCCCCTCTGGGATTTGGAATGGAAAAAGCACAGCCTAATCTTGCCCCTCTCTTTTCCCCAGTGAGAACTTACATAGTTCCCATGATGGTCTATTGTTATTATTCCACTCACTATGACTTAGAATCGTTTCCAGAATGTGAGGAATAGGCTGACCCTGAGCCTGCCACTTTCATTTGGTCATCAAAAGTCCTGGGGAAGCAGTTGAGAGATGTAACTTTTAGTATTAATCTCAAAGACACTGCCTAACCGACACAGGCTGTGTTACCAGTTCTACGTCTAGCCCTCTGTAGGGTAGCTTGATTTAAATGTGCAAGTTGATTTCAAGTCTGTTTTGTATGGGGAATTTATATTAAGCACATTAACAGTGTCTCCAAGGGTCAAATCTTGTATCTTCTTTCCTTGACCCGTTTTGAAATTGGAAGAGCAAGTTAATATGCAGCCCCATGCACTCCCTTTTAGATTTAATAATGGATGAAAAGTTCTTTTATCCACTGTACTTCTTCAGAAATTTCAGAATAATTACCTTCTGTTTGAGGAATATGAAGTTGGTTCTTTAAAAAGAGAGACGTGCTATTTAATTTTTAAACCCCACTTTCGTAGGGAATTCTGACATTATGGGACAGACTGAGCCAGTTTCCCTTTGTGACATTGGGATTTCATGTGCTGGAGCCACAGGAAGGATGCACAGAGGGGAGCCTCCTGGTCGCAGGTGGGAACAAACATCCAAGGAAACCCCCAAGGGCCCCTTTGAAGGTCATCCTGCTTGGAACAAAGGTAGTCACTGGGGCCAGACCGCTGACCTCTCCATATTCATGCAGGTCTCTTCTTCAAAGGAGATTTTAAGTAACTTCCTTCCCCAGGGGGATGGAGCAGCTGTGAGCCAAGCATTAGCATCAGGCATTTTAAAAACAGAGACCAGTGAATTTAGGAAATGCTTACCCTTTGGATAGTCAAGTGGAAGCATGGATATATTTTAAAGTATCTATCTAATTTCTTCTCTCGAGTAAGAAGGGGCTGGGGGGAGAGATCTATATCAAAAATACTATTTAAGGAAAAAATGCTCTGAGCATTGCATTGTTGCATGCAGTGTGGATCATAGCTTGTGCGTGAGCCCCCTCTGACTAGAGGGCTGGTCTTGTATCCATCCGATGTTCACTGCCAGTAGCTGGCTGGAGTTAATTACTGGTGCCACCAGCCTCCAGCCTGGTCATTCAAAGAAGAAACAATATTTGAAAATGGGCCTGATTTTTCCCTCGGGGCTTTCCTATGTTTTCTTCATAGAGTATACTTTGTAATTCAGGGAACCAGAATAAATAGAAAAAAAGCATAGTTAGGACAGTGAGTCCATCTGAAGGCTTTGTAGGTGGTGAAGTGAGAAGTTGGGGGTAAGAGGGTATTCACTGCACAGCAAAGACTGGAGTGTCTCAGACTGGTGCAAATCTGTGCTGCAGTGTTGACCTGCGAATGAGTAGATAAAGGCAGAGGAGCCGTCGCTTCAGTGTAATGCTGAGAAAAAACAATCCTCTCCCCAGTGCAGGGCATCGAACTGTCACAACCAGAAGTATGCCCAGGATTTCATACAAGTGCTGTCTATTGTGCATAGCTTAAAAGGCTGGTTGCCTGAAAGTTCATCTATTGTCTTATTGTTTCCTATGAGCATAAAGGAATGTCCACAGAATATTAGAGAATATTAGAGAATATTGGAATGCAGGAAGAGAGGCAAGTCTGAGAGGTGGGGATGAGTTCAGAGAAATCCCCAAGGGCCTCCCTATTATGTAGTAGTTTTTCCCCTGTGTCCCCACTGGGCTGATATTAATGTGTTCTAGGAAATGCTTAGAGCTTATGGGCCTGGCTCTTGGTTTTGCCTTTTAAGAGGCATCATCATGACTGACAAACACATTCATAAACAAGCTTTAGTGCTGAGCTAGGCCTGATCTCTTCTTTCTGGCCAAATTGGGATTAATGACACTCTTTGATTTCCTCATGTTGGCAATCACACAGTGCCATGATGAACCGGTGCCAGACATCGCCAAGGTCCTATGGTTTACTTCAAGGTTCAGCAAACTGTAACTCCAAGGCTAAATCTGGCCCACGGTGTTTTTATAGAGCCCCTGTGCTAAGAATTGTTTTTACATTTTTAAATGATTGGAAAAGATTTTTAAAAAGAACAATATTTTGTGCCACGTGAAAATTATATGAGATTCAGATTTTAGTGCTGATAAATAGTTTTACAGGAACATAGCCATGTCCATTTGTTTGCTCTCTGGTTGCTTTCGCACAGTAATGGCAGAGTTGAGTCACGGTGATGGAGACCATGTGACCCTCAAACCTGAGAATATTTATCCTCTAACCTTTTGCAGAAGGTTTGCCGACCCCTGTTTTATATCATTAGGGTAGGCATGTTGTACCTTTATCCTATGTTTTTTAAGAAAATTCTAAAATCTAAAATGTGTTCATTTCATATATATTATAATGTAACAATTCTTATTTTGATAGCATTTTTGTACCCCCATACAAAACTGAAAATGCTAGACAATGAAAGAAATGTGTAAACTGTTGAATACATGGAGCCAGGCGTTCATAATAGAGCCAGCTGATGCTTTGAGAGAAGAAAAAACCTCATGTCTCCTCTTCTAACCTCTCCCTCTTTTCTTCCAACATTTTATTATGAAAATTTTTAAATATACAGAGAAGTTGGTAGAACTGTACAGGGAACACCAATTTGCCCTCCACCCAGAGTCTGTAATTACTAACATTTTGCCACATTTCCTTTATCGCGTCTCTGTACAGTCATCTATCTCAATTTTGATGCATTTCAAAATAAGTTGCAGATGTTAGCACATTTCAACAATGGGTTGCTTTTATTTCCACTGTTGATTAGGCATAGTCTGAAGGGTGTGGAATATTTTCATTTCCTGAATGGATTAAAAGGTGGGAGTTAAAAGCAGATGGGAACAAGCAGAATGATACAATGTAATTAAGGCCTGGCTTAAAAAAAAATGTGTGCCTATATATATATACACATGCATGTGTGTACATATGTATGCATATCTATATATAAAAATAAAAGAATGAAATTGTCCATAAAGTAATGCAGTCTTTGAGAAACTGTTGGGAGAACTACATTTATCAGTGCTTAGGCACCAGATCAATACTGTGAAATTAAAGATGCTGAAGTCTTTGACATCTTTAACTTTTACAGCACATTTATGTTCTCTCAGACCACATCCAGGGGCAGGAGAAGGAGTGTTCGTGTGTTCACAGGCAGCACCAGCCAGGTAGACAGGTCCAAGACCGCAGGCCAACTCAGGCTGGAAGGCACCTGTTCTTGTGGGGTGCTAGCCACCACTGCAGAGATGAGCAGAGAAGGCTCCTGGAGCTTTGAAAGACATAGGCAGCCTGCCACCTGAAGGACCCAGTGAGGAAGCTTTGGACGATCAAAGAATTCTTTTATGATAGAATCAATTTCTAATTGGTCCATGTGTCCACCCCATCCCTTCCTTCCCTTCCCTTCCCTTCCCATCCCGTCCCATCCCATCCTGTCCCATCCAGTCCCTTCCCGTCCCGTCCCATCCCGTCCTTTTTGAGATGGAGTCTCACTCTGTCTCTCAGGCTGGTGTGCAGTGGCGTGATCTGTGCTCACTGCAACCTCCGCCTTTCTGGCTTAAGCGATTCTTCTGTCTCAGCCTTCCAAATAGCTGGGATTATAGGCATGTGCCACCACGCCTGGCTAATTTTTGTATTTTGAGTAGAGACAGGATTTCACCATGTTGACCAGGCTGGTTTCGAACCACTGACCTCAGATGATCCACCCACCTCAGCCTCCCAAAGTGCTAGGATTACAGGTGTGAGCCACCGCACCTGGCTGTGTCCACTCATTTTCTAACAGCAGTTCTCAGGTTCCTGTCCTTTAGGCCCATTTAATTATACATTTGCATAATGCTTTGCAATTTTAAAAACACTTTTCTTGGACTGTGATCCTGTGGGAATTATTATTCCAATTTCTTGGGAGATTTTTTTTTCTTTAATTTTGCAAGCTGCTATGAATTCTTAGGAAAAAATGCATGGTAAACATTAGGCATACTTTTCAGTATATGTGCAATGTGCGATATGCCACACATATGGCCAAAATGCAGTTGGCTCATTTTGACAGGGTTTTTTTTTTTTTTTTTTTTTTTAATGCTGCCATGCTGTTCCAATTGGTTTGGCTTGGCAATTTTTAAATTGAGAATTTCTGCCTCTCCCAATCGTTGCTCTCAAGGGCAGGAGTACCACACTGGACTTTTCACTGGATCTTCGAAGGCCCTGCATACAATGGTGATTCCCAGGCAGATACTCCATAGATGTTTACTTTCTGTTGAGTTTGAATTATTAGTGGGATGCTTTAGTTTGGATTCCATTTCCAACCTGAGAATCAGCAAAACCCACTTCATGCATTTTCAGTGTTCTCGTTAGGTAAGCGCTGTGGGGACAGGTAGAGTGAATGGTTTAAATGCCTTCCTGTTAGATGTCCTTATTTTTAAAGTGTGAGGTGTCCTTTCTTGATTTCTTTTCTTCTCTCTCTCTCTCTTTTTTTTTTTTTTTTTTTGATATGGAGTCTTGTTTTGTCACCCAGGCTGGAGTGTAGTGGCGCGATCTGGGCTCATTGCAACCTCCACCTCCCAGGTTCAAGCAATTCTCCTGCCTCAGCCTCCCAAGTAGCTGTGATTATGTGATTATAGGCACGCGCTACCATGCCTGGCTAATTTTTGTATTTTTAGTAGAGACAGGGTTTCGCCATGTCGGCCAGGCTGGTCTCAAACTCCTGACCTCAGGTGATCTACCTGCCTCAGCCTCCTAAAGTGCTGGGATTACAGGGATGAGCCACCGAGCCTGACTCTTGATTTATTTTCTGTGATTGATTTGATGTGTGCAAATGTGTTTATCAATAGGAAGAGCACTTTCTGGAAAGCATTATTCAGAAGATTAAAGGAGAAATGCTCACCATCAGTTCTTAGTTTCTTGAAGCCCCTGGTGGAAATGGATACACAGATGACACAGAGACCATCCGTTTTTCTGTGTTCTGTGTGTTTCTAGTCCCGGGCAAATCCTGACAAGCTCTGTTTATTGTAATGGCCCCTGTTTCTGGTGTCACCTCTGGCTTGAGAACTGCATTTCCATTAGCCCCCCTTTCCTGCACTTTAAGGACGGGGGGATTATTGTTCTCCAGGCATCATCAAGCAGAAAATCAGCGCAGAGATGCTTATGAGCATGCTGTATCACACTAGTGATTCTAAAAAATAATTCTAATATTTTACAGGAAACTAATCTTTTAGTATTGAATTACATAAAAATTATAAGCCCTGCTAAGCTTTGAGTGTGATTTAAAAACAGCTGAACATTTGAAACTTGGTCTATATGGGATCCTAATTTGGGGTTCTCATGTGTGAAGGTCTCCTTTGATATCAAATATATAATGTTCCTTTAATGTAATACTGTCTATAAATGTGATTTTTTTTTTCTCCAAGAAAGGTTAGTCTCTGCCCTACTTAACCTAAATATATAGCCCATCAGTATTTTATTTCTCTTTATCATAGGGCCATAGTTCAAGATATCTTAGACTATGGCAATTCATAAGCTTTCTAAATAAATTCTTGCAAAAATCATTAGATAAATATACATTATTTTAAATAAAGTAGGCAATGGTATAGTAATATCCTTCCCCCAAGACACAGAGTTAAGGCAACTTAATGTTTGTATGTAAGAGGAGGAAAAAGGTGACCCAGATGGAAACCGGAAGGCCCGTGGTGCTTGTCGTTGGACAGAGGATTACATCTGGGTGATTTTTATTTCCCATTTGCTCATCAGCTATCTGAAATTTCCACAGCAGACTGTTACCTTGGTAATGAGAAACAAAATGATACTTGATTTTTCAAAGAGGGTCATTTATTTATACCTGTTCCCCAGCCTCTTCCCCCTCCCAAGTGAAATGGGGCTTGCCAGCTGATTCATTTATGTTCTTTCTTGTTTTCTAGGTTAGTATGTTGCTCAGATCAGCCCTTGGGTGCTCTCGGAGCTCAGGAGCAGTGTGGTGTCCCCAAAGCAGCCCCTTCCCTAAAGCTACAGTCTCTGGGTTAAGGACATGTAGCAGAGGTAGTCGTGTGAGGTGTCTGGATTTTCTAATTTGTTCTTGGACCCACAAAACGCAGAGAGCTCCCAAACATGTCCTCAGGATGGACGAGGGCAGAAGGTGTAAGTCTTGGTGCCTATCTGCAAGTGAAGGTTTTTTCAAGACACCATGTGCATGAGCACGTGACCCAGATGTGGTTTACGATGCAGACTTTTTCCTCTGGGGAAATGCTAAATAATTAAGGCTTTTATCTGTCTGTACTGAGTTTGAAAGCCAAGAGCCTAAGATTTGGACAATTAGTTAAAAAAAAAAAATCTGCAAGTCATGTGGGAATTGTAAAAATCTTTTGGGGAATAATAATTTTAACTTAACCAATAAATAACACAATAAAAATCAAAGCACTTAAAATACTGATTTAAGTGCTGTATTTATTATTGCATTAATAAATAAATCAGGGAGCCCATTTCTCCCACCACCTCCTACCCATGTCAGACTTAAATGTAACTAGGATTATCTTGTTTCTTTTGCAAATTCTTATGTTTATAGCTACTTTTCCTATGTTATTTGCCTTGAGGGCAAATTATATTCTCTGAGAATATTTTATTCTTATTTAAATTCTTTATTTTCTTGACTAGGCACAGTAACAATAAATTTATTCAAAATTCAATGATGGGGAAGAACTTTAATGAACCTGATTATTTTATATTTTTCTAGTGGAGTAGTGATGTTAGTCATATCATCAGAGCAGTAATAGTTGTTTTAGATTAAATTTTACCTTGAAAAAGTTGATATGAGACATGAGGTTTTCTTTTTTTTTTTTCTTGAGACGGAGTCTCACACATTCACCAAGGCTGGAGTGCGATGGCCCAATCTTGGCTTACTGCAACCTCTACCTCCCAGGTTGAAGCGATTCTCCTGCCTCAGCCTCCCAAGTAGCTGGGATTACAGGCGCCTGCCACCACGCCGCTAATTTTTTGTATTTTTAGTAGAGACAGGGTTTCACTATGTTGGCCAGACTGGTCTCGAACTCCTGTCCTCGTGATCCGCTTGCCTCGGCCTCCCAAAGTGCTGGGATGACAGGCGTGAGCCACCGCGCCTGGTCCCTATGAGATTTTCATGTGTTTTGGAAGCCCTAGTGCATCTGTATCTCCCTCCTCCATCACATAGTGTGTATGCAGCCAGCCAGCTCTGCTTGATGGGCTGGGTGTATGGGGAGATGTTTCTGGGTATGGTGTGGGGCTTTGTGTGTGTGTATGGGGTGTGTATGTATACCTGTGTATTTTTTATGTGTAGTTTGTGGATGGGATGTGCATGTGTGTAGTATGTGATATACATGATGTACATGTATGTAGTGGAATATGGTGTGCATATCTGGAGTATCTGGCATGTGTGTAGATGTGTAGTGTATGTGGCATACATGGTAAGTGCATATCTATATGTATGTGGCATATATGATATGATCTGTGTGTGCGCGTCAGTGTGTCTGCAGGAGCATTGGAGAATGCCAGGGAGGATGCATTTCTTATCGTCTGTCCTTAATGGAGAAGGATTTCTGGAAGCAGCAGATGGTGTGAAGTGTGCAGCTGTGAAGTTAGAAGAAAATCGTGGTAAGGACCAGATTGGTTCTGAGGCCCAGTAAGGAGTATCCTCATAAAATCAAGCCCCTAAAGCTATAAACATCAGATAGCAGGGCCTGAGGCAAGCTGGGGGTTGAGAGGAGTCACAGTGTCTCTCATTTACAAAAGTAATGGCTGCCAGCTTTTTATCTAAAATCCCTTAGGAATTACAGTTGTTTTACTGGCCCAAAATGCTTTGTAACTCAGCAGATGGCTTGAAGACTTCAGTATCTTCCCATTTTTACTTTAAGGTCAAAAGGATTCTGATTAAAGCTAAAGCTGCAATCTCAATGTCATTGTTTAAATGAATTCACCAAGACTATCGTTGTGGAATCTTTTCAGAGGAAATTTAAGATGTTAATTTCCCACTGAAGTACAGTCTAATAATTGAGCCAAATAATGACACTAAAGAATGACTTGGGGGTTTGCCCTCTTAGAGTCCATCTATTCTTAAAGAAAGATTTTTCCCCTTAATTATCAAAGTAATAATGGCCATTGGAGGTGGGGAACTGGAAAGAAAAAAAATCACCAATAATCCCACTCCCAAAGAGAATCATTGTAAATGTTCAGTCATTTCCCAGGTATATCTGTAGATGTCTGAGTGTATGTAGATGTCTATTTTGGTTTATTTTGCAGATCTGTGCTCATGTTATGTACATAAAAGCGATATCCTTCCATTCGCCTTGAGATTCTATTATTGTCTCGCTTTGAAAGGCCTTTAACTGAAGTCCACTGAAATCTTCAGTAACACGGTTCATTTGTCTTTGAGACAGGTTGTTACAACAAAAATTTGAACAGTTCTTTTAAAATACTGAAATAAGTGAGACCCAGTATTTATGGGAGTGACTTTGTGCCCAGCTGTTTTCTTGTTGGGTGATTCCACAGGAATTGCCCGCATATGAAAAAGAAAATTGCAACAGATTAAAAAACAAAACCTCATCTGCTTGACATTAAATGCTACTTGTCACTTAAAAAATTAACTTGCAAAACCACAATGAATTATTAGAGCTTTATAAACTGTTTATTGACTTTTAAAAAATGTATTTAGTTTTAAAAATTAAGTGTTTCTATGTCATTGGCTTTGATGAATCTTTGTACTTGTTAGACAATAAGTTTGTTTGGATGCTAAGAAATGTGCTAAACAGCCCCACTGAATTTTATATATTTAAAATATACATTTCTTAAAATAGCTATTTTATTTATATTTAAATATGTATATTTTAAAATATAAATGGAAATTATAACTAATTTAAGATTAATTTAATTTTATTGCTAACTTACAAAGAGTTTTCATAAAAGCCCACATATATAAAAATATATGTACTACATATATTATGTATAAACATATGGATGCTACATATATCTTATATATGTAGACTTTATGAAAACTCTTTGTATGTTAGCTTAAATTAAGTCTTCTGAAAGTGATAAGAATTGTATTATATTAAAGCAATTACTGAAGTTTAACATGTACGGATGTGTAGTTTAAGACATGGATTTTATGTGATTGTGAAAGCTAAGTACAGTAGTCCTCTCTTATCCTTGGTGTTGTTTTCTGAGGTTAAAGTTACCCACATTTAACCTTGATATAAAAATGGTAAATGGAAAATTCCAGAAATACACAATTTATAAGTTTTAAATTTCTCACTTTTTTTTTTTTTTTTTTTTTTTGAGATGGAGCCTTGCTGTGTCACCCAGGCTGGGGTACAGTGGTACTATCTCGGCTCACTGCAGCCTCTGCCTTCAGAGTTGGAGCAGTTCTCCTGCCTCAGCCTCCCAAGTAGCTGGGATTACAGGTGCCGGCCACCACATCCGGCTAACTTTTGTGTTTTTAATGGAGACGGGGTTTAACCATGTTGGCCAGGCTGGTCTTGAACTCCCGACCTCAGGTGATCTGCCCACCTTGGTCTCCCAAAGTGCTGGGATTACAGGCATAAGCCACCGGGCCCGGCCAAATTGCGTGCCTTTCTGAGGAGAGCGATGAAACCTCCTGTTGTCTCATGCCATCCAAGATTGGAAGCATCCTTTGTCCAGCTATTCACGATGTCTGTCTACATTCTCTGACTGTCTACACTCACTGCCTGTTAGCCACTCAGGAGCCCTCTCCGTATCAACGATTGTCGTAGTCTGGTAGTGCTTGAGTTCAAGGCACCATTATTCTACTTCTTAATGGCCCCAAAGCCCAAGAGTAGCTATGCCAACAATTCGAATGTGCCAAAAAGAAGCCGTCAAGTGCTTCCTTTAAGTGAAAAGGTAAAAGTTCGCGACTTAATAAGGAAAGAAGAAAATTATTTACTGAGGTTGCTAAGATAATACGGTAGAAGACATTTTGAGAGAGAGAGAGAGACTACATTCACATGACTTTTATTACAGTGTATTGTTATAATTGTTGTATTTATTACTACTTATTGTTGTTAATCTCTTTTTTTTTTTTTTTGAGACAGAGTCTCGTTCTGTCATCCAGGCTGGAGTGCAGTGGTGTGATCTCCGTTCACTGCAACCTCCGCCTCCCGTGCCCAAGCAATTCTCCTGCCTCAGCCTCCTGAGTAGCTGGGATTACAGGCATGTGCCACCACGCCTGGCTCATTTTTGTATTTTTAGTAGAGATCGGGTTTTGCCACGTTGGCCAGGCTGGTCTTGAACTCTCAACCTCAGGTAATCCTCCCGCCTCCGCCTCCCAGAGTGCTGGGGTTACTGGCATGAACTGCCGTGCCCGGCCTGTTGTTAATCTCTTACCATGTCTAATTTATAAATTAAACTTCGTCACAGGTATGTATATATCTATAGGAAGAAACTTAGTGGACACAGTGTTCGGTACTTTCCATGGTTTGACTCATCCACTGGGGGTTTTGGAATGGATCCCCTGTGAGTAAAGGGGAACTACGAGGTAACCTTTTCCCAAAAGCTGTGGAATCAGTCTGCCGAGATAAATAATTATAACTGATAATAGGGTTATCAGTGTGACTGTAGTAAATAATTCCATTATTATATACATCATACCACAACGTAGTTGCTCACTTACCTGTCTCTTAAGGGAACCTACAGCTAACTGTCTTTTAACTTTTAGGGCTGACGTATACTTGACCCACAGTCGTTGAATTAGTAAACTCGCACCGAACTGTTTTCTCTTTCCTCGAGCTCGTCTGTACTGTGACATACACCCCACAGAAATATGTTCCAAGTTTTTCTTACCAATCTAAGCCTCACACAGGAATGAAAGTAATTTGAAATAGTTATCAGGAACATTCTTGTACTTTATCACATTTTTATGAAAATACTTCAAATTCCTCAAACAGTAATATTATTGATTCTGTTCACATTATCAAAACCATTCTTAGAAAATACAAAATCACAACATTCAATAAAGCATCTTTTTAATAAACATTGAATATTGGTTCCTACTTTTATTCCACTTGTGGGAAAAGCTTATATGTTCCTATGTAGTTTATGTTCATCCCGAGTGTAAGTGGTTCTTCTGTCAGCACTTAAAGAATGATGGAGGGCCAGGCATGGTGGCGTACACGTGTAACACCAGTACTTTGGGAGGCTGAGGCTGGCAGATCACTTGAGGCCATGAGTTCGAGACCAGCCTAGCCAACATGACGAAACCCTGTCTCTACTGAAAATACAAAAAATTAGCTGGATGTGGTGGTGTGTGCCTGTAATCCCAGTTGCTGGGGAGGCTGAGGCATGAGAATCGCTTGAACCAGGGAGGCAAAGGTTGTGGTGAGCGGAGATGGCGCCATTCCTCTCCAGCTTGGGCAACAGAGCAAGATTCTGTCTTAAAAAAAAGAAAGAAAGAAAGAAAGAAAAAGGTGGAGAAAGACTTTATAGGCTATTGTAGTTTAGACTCTGTCCAACTAGAAGCTTCGTGTGGCTTTCAGAAAAAAACACTAGTCAACCAGTTGAGAAATGGAGAGGAGGAAATGTGAGACTTACGTTCAAACTGAAGACAATTAAGAAGAGGTAGAACTTCTCAAGATAACGTTTTCATGAACTAATATTTATGTATTATATAGCAACAGATATTATGGTGACTTGTACAGCCATTACCATTACCCAATGTGGTACATGGTTTCCTGTTCTGTATCTATCACATGTCTATATAGGCCGTGCATATTTATGCTTTTCCTGTTTGTTTGGGTCTCAGATCAGAGAGTGCTTTCGTTCATCTTGAAAATGGTATTGATAGCCACACAGAATCAAAAAACGTTTTTCAGGAAATAGAAATCAGCAGATTGTTTTAGACCATGAATTTAATGACAGCAGCAGGAATTATAAACCCTTGGTTCTGATGAGAAAGAGGGACTTGTTTAGATAAAAATAGCTTACAGGGTTTTTCTAGGGGTCAGCAAAATTTCCTACTGATCTGTACCTTTAGGACTTCATAATGATTTAGCTCAATTTAATCCCAGATTAGCAGTGAAAGATTAATACTGAGTTTTCTAAGGTGGGAAATTCTGTATGAACAATAACAGGTAACATATCCTGATTACTGAAGACAGTTCTGACGGTGTCAGTGTTTAGCATTGCATCTTACAGATCATCTCATGAATCATCACAACAGCCCTAAGAGGCTGATGCCATCATGCCCATTTTACAGATGAGGAAATTGAGGGATTTGCCGACAGTGACACAGAGAGTAAGGAATAAAGTCATGCTGTGAGCCAGGCGTCGCTGACCCTGTGGTTGACATTTCAGTGTGACACTGTAACCAGCATGCATATCATTCCTTACCTTACCAGAGCTGCCCTGTGCCATAGGGAATCCTGCTGGCTTTTCCTATGTATGGTCTCTGCTTTGTAAGAGAAATCAGTATTTACCAAGCCCCTGTGGTACTGGTTGGCTTACACTCAGGGACGTCCGGAAGGCTTGCCAAACCCTCTGAGGTAGGAAGGATCATTCCCATTTTAAGGATGAAGAAGCTGTGGCTGAGTGGCTCAGTTGCCCAAAGACAGATCGCCAGTGAGAAGGGGAAACTCAAGTCCGTCTGAGTCCGAGATTAATGCCTTTGCCATTGCCCAGATCTGTCTGGCTTTGGAGTCAGCATGGAACCCCTCACTAGCCTTCAGCAACGGGATGCCCGTGTGCATGCCGCACGCCCCCCGGGCAGAGTTCACGGACATACGTGAAATGGCATCACAATCGTGAATAGGTGTTCTGGTACTTTGGCTCATAGCTAGCATGTCTTTTTACCATAAATTAGCATAATATAGACTGCAGGGGTGACGTTAGAAAACAAATTTTTATTGTTTTTGCAGTGAAGTTTGTGGACCTTTTATAAGAATTATTTTAATAAGTAGGGATTTAAAGCAAGTTAGAGAATGTTAAAATAAAATAACATATTAAAATGCTACTTAAGGTTTCACATTTATGCGCAAAGCAACATATAATTCTTGGTCGGCGCTGTGATCGTTCTGCTAAGAATGTCTAAAACAGATAATCTGATAAGGAAATTGCTCTTACCACAGTAGAAGGGAAAAGGCAAGAAGGAGACCTTCACACAAAAACAAAATTATAATGGCCTCCTTAATGGGCATATGTCTGAGTTTCTCTCAGTGCTTATCACTTACAAATGAACACTTTCATACACACAATTTCCATTGCCTAATAGTTGAATATGACTATGAGTCATTTTGAATGCAGTTTCTTTAAACTACCTTGTTAATAAATGTTCTCTGGAGAGGTCGATCGGTGGAATCTTATGTATAAATAAAAACAACACAAGCAGCCAAAATGACTCAGGATTATGTTTTCATTTCATGGAACCTTCTGCAAATTAATCATTTGTCCTTATCTGAGGTTTTTCTAAATAGTTGCTTTATTAAGCATTGCATTGTTTGGCAGTACAGTTTGTGAGCTGGATAAGGTGATTAAAAACTTGGGAAAAATGTAAAAGACTCACTTTTTAAATATCTAGATTAAATGCATTATCTTTGCTATGTTTGAGTGATCTCTTACAGTTCTGTAAGATGGACCATTTTGTTGCATACTCAAAGTGTAAAAGAAGAGGGTTTTGTTTTTTCTTTTTTGTTTTTGTAGTCTTGTGTGTTTGGATTTTGTTTATTATAATATTATGCTATAGCTTTAAGGGTTGAGGACTCAGAAGGTTTCATATGGCCTTGATTAACAATCTGTCATATTTTAAAACAAACTCATGTTGAAATAAAAAAGGTAGAAGTTGTAAATATATAATCCTCTGGAAGGCAGGGATTCTGTCTATGAAATTATTTCAGTTAAAGTTTCAGAAGAGGAACACACATGAATAAGTATATCAATATGTTAGCTTAACTTTAACAAATTATACAAGCAACATAATTCATTATCTAAATTTTAAGAAAAATGAGAAAAATCACCCATCACTGCACTAACTCAAATCTCTGTCATGAGTTTTAGTTAATAAGTGCTTTTTGACAATGACAAATTTTCATACATGAATAAGTATATAAATATGTTAGCTTAACTCAACATAATTCATTATCTAAATTTTAGAAAAATGAGAAAAATCTCCCATAACTGCACTAACTCAAATCTCTGTCATGAGTTTTAGTTAATACATGCTTTTTGACAATGACAAATTTTCATTTTTAGATATTGCGCGTATGAACGGGGAAAAATTTTACAGATATGCTGAAGAATATATAGTACATGAGAATATATGTGAGTGTCTATGTGTGTGTATGCATGCATACATACACACTTGTGTACATTAATGTATGTACATGTAAATATGCATATAAGTATACACACACACCCCAAAAATTTTTTCTAATGTTCCTTCCAAACACAATCTGCAGCTTTCTGAAAATTACTATTTTTGTGATATTTTTAGTGACTGTAACATTTATTTTTAATAGCTGGCTTTGGGCAGTCCCTATAGACGGTCCTTTTTCTCAGGCTCTTACTGGTGAGATGGATTATGCATGTAAGACTTCAAATTGGGAACATGGGACAGCTGGAAAGAGATCATTTTAAAAGGCGTATTTGAGATGGACATAAAGCTAATTTTCCTACCAGCACCCACAATGCAGGAAGAAAGACATTTTGCGAGACGATGAAATTGAACAATGAAGATTTTAATTTGGTCGGATTCCCTACCCCTGCAAGGTGAGATAGTGACACAGGTCGGCTTCCATGCACCTTTGCAGCCCAGCCCCCAGCCTCTCACAGACAAGGCCACCCTGGACCTGAGGACAAGCCCGTCTTCAGTATTCTTGGTGGTTGTCCCCACACACTCTAGGTTACTTTTGGAATTTGATGGATGGCTTTTCAGATTTGTCTTCCTATCTGGAAGATGATCATCAGCTATCCCTGCACTTTGCAGCAAGTACAAAACTCCTGAAGAACAGAGGCTGTCAGACCAGCTGCCAAAGCTTAACACCTTTTATTCAGAAAATCTGAGGCCTCCACTTGACTGGTCTCCCTAATTCTCCTTGCAGACCAGGCTCCCGGGTGCAGTGTTAGGAAGTGCTTAATGAGCTTTAGAGAGGGTTCCTGAACCAACAGCTAAACTGTGGTTAATAATCTCAGCTCCGGCAGTTACTTGGGATGAAGAGATCTTAATGGCTGCTTTAATTAAAATATACATAATACTAGAGGATTAGTAGACCACGAGCAAGAACTCTAAGTAATTCATTAGTTTCTTTCAATTTTAGGCAAATGTGGAAGATACGAAAAGAAAATACGCATAGTAGACAGGCATCAATCAGAATGTTTAGACTTGTCTCGGCTGGTGAGCCTTGGTGAGGCATTTCAGCTTAAAAAAAATATTTTTTTTGAGATGGAGTTTTGCTCTTGTCACCCAGACTGGAGTGCAATGGCGTGATCTTGGCTCACTGCAACCTTCGCCTCCCGGGTTCAAGCGATACTCCTCTCAGCCTCCCAAGTAGCTGGGATTACAGGCATGCACCACCACACCTGGCTAGTTTTGTAATTTTAGTAGAGATAGGGTTTCACCATGTTGGTCAGGCTGGTCTTGAACTCCTGATCTCAGGTGATCCACTTGCCTCAGCCTCCCAAAGTGCTGGGATTACAGGCGTGAGCCACCATACCCGGCCGCATTTCAGCTTTAAAATAAAGGGGTTCATCTGATTGTCTCATCAGTTCCATAAGATGCTATATTTCAGTGACTGCTCATGATTCTGTAAGATAAGCCATTTTGTTGCATCTTCAGAAAATGTGAAAGAAGAGGGTTTGTTTTTTGTTTTTGTTTTTGCAGTACTTACAGATTCTCAGTAATTCCCATAGCATAGAGGGTTGAGTCATAGAGTCCAGCCAGCTTCTTGGCTGGGAAGTTGATGTTCAGTTAAATAAACTTGAGCTTTCCTGTAGTGAGACTGGGTGGTGGTGGTGGAGCAAAACCATTTTAAAATGTAGGTTTTATTCAGATAGGGTGAAGCTTACAGATCTGGGAGATGGCCGCTAATGAGAAGATCTCACAGTTCCCAAGAGGAGGAGCATCCCATGTGATGCAGGCCGCACTGAGAAGCAGCAGGGTCCGTCAGGAGGCAGCGGGAGTGAGGGGAAAATGAGGGCAAGAGCCTCTGCTGTGGTTTCCGCAGAAAGGAATGGGCAGGATTTAGGGCTGGCTAGTGAGGGGAGTTTCAGCAGGCTCTGGGAGGTGGATACTGTTCCTGGTTGCCTGGCATGTGACCCTTGGTTAGTTAAGGCAGAATTGTGGCCCATAGGAGGTAGGGGTGGGTGGTCTGAGCTCTGGATTGGTTGGTTTGCATAGGAAAGATGTGCAGGTGAGTTTAGGTCACTAGGAATCTGCTAGTTCTGGGAGGGGCAGTGCCTGCAGGGTCAACAAGGCCTTATTGCTAAAGTATCAAACATACAGAAAACAGAGATGTGGGGTCAATCCAGAGACAGCGTGTTGGCTTTGGGTGACAAGACGAATGAGCCTTTCTCTGTCTTTCCCCATCCTCTCTCTACCGAGCTGTCTTTACTCTCTTGTATTCCATTCTCCCTCCTTTCCATCTCATCTCTTTGTTTTCCCTACCCGTTCTTTTAACAGAGGACTCAGATGAGGTTAGAAGAGGCTGCACTGCCTCGAGCAATCTGCATTCCATATTACCTTTATAAAGAAAAAAAAAAGTCAGCCCGGTGCGGTGACTCATGCCTGTAGTCCCAGTACTTTAGGAGGCTGAAGTGGGTGGATCTCTTGAGTTCAGGAGTTCAAAATCAGCCTGGGCCACATGGCGAAACCCCATCTCTACCAAATACACAAAACTTAGCCAGGTGTGGTGGTATGTGCCTGTAGTCCCAGCTGCTCAGGAGGCTGAGGCGGGAGGATGCTTTAAGCTTGGGAGGTGGATGTTGCAGTGAGCCAAGAGCACACCACTGCACCCCAGCCTGGGTGACAGAGCCAGACCCTGTCCCTAAAAACAAAAAATTATAGGAGGCTTTGAAAACCCAATATAATAGTAATAATAATAATTTGATATAAAAATAATAAAATCCCAATGTTGTATTAATACAATGATGACGATAATGCCAAGAACTGTTGTCTTCACAAACCTGGTGCTGGCTTCCAGAGAAAAGATGCATTTCCTTCGCTAGATCAACACAGTTCAAAAGACCTTTGCACAGTGGTGGAAATGTTCTGTATCTGTGCTGAAGAGTACAGTAGCCCCTACCCACGTGTAGCTACTGAGCACTCCGATGGTAAGACTGAGGAACTGAATTTTTCATTTTCGTGGACTTTAGTTAATTTAAGATTAATTTAAATAGCTACATGTATTAGGGTTCTCCAGAGAAGCAGAACCAAAAGTATGTGTGAAGAGAGAGAGAGTGTGTGTGTATGTGTGTGTGCGCGTGTGTGTCTGTAGAGGAGGGGATTGATTTTAAGGAATTGGCTCCTGTGATTGTGGAGGGTGGCAAGTCCAGAATTCGCTGCGGTAGTGGGGCGGGGTGGGGGTGCAGGGTAGAGAACGGGGAAGAGTTGATGCTGCGTCTGGGCTCTGAAGGCCATCTGCTGGCAGAATCCCCTCTTCCCGGGGAAGTCTGATCTGGTTCTACTCAAGGCCTTCTGCTGATTGGATGATCCCAACCACCCCCATTAGGGAGAGTGGCTGGCTTTACTCAGAGTCTGCTGATTTAGATGTTAATCTCCTGGTAAATGCACCTTCACGGAAACATCTAGAATAATGTTTGGCCACGTATCTGTGTCCAGGGCCCAGCCAGGTTGACACATAAAATGAGTCCCCTCCCTCGCCTAGCTGGTGGCTGTAGTGCTGACCAGCACAGGTCTGGATTCCGTCTGCATGTTCAGGGCCGGGCGTTATTCTAAGCACTTCACTGTTACTTCCATCCGATGAACACTGTTATGCTACCTTCTCTAAGCAACAATAATGCAGCGCAAACCGTAAGGCTTGCCTGAGGTCACACAGCCAGCAAATCAGGATTCACTCTCCAGCTTGGGGGCAGAGGCTGTGTGTTTCACTGTCACCTTTTGCAAGGCCCCCTTGGCTTGGAGGGGCAAAGCTGTTTCGTAAACATCAATCTTTTTTCTCACCAGGGCCAGAGTCAGAAGGCCTGGGTTAGAACCCTGGTTTTCCCCCTGAATAGCTATGTGACGTGGAACACTGAACCTCAGTATCACCATCTGTAAAATGGGAATGATTATTCTCTCCTGTATTTTATCTCTCTCTCTCTCTCACCACTTTGCGGACTACATTTCTCCTGTGCCTGGGTCTGTTCTCTTGCAAAATATAAGCTTGGTAAATATAAGCTTGCAAAATATAAGCTTGGTAATGTAATCAATAAAAAACATTTGGTTATTGAAAAGTTGAATTGATTGATACTCTTTTCTTTAAGCTAATGCCGAAATACTGGATTCCCCAACAGCAACTGAATTTTGTATTCAGAGATTCTTCCCTCACTCAAAGAGGAAAGCATGGCACTGTTATTGTTTTGTGAATCTTTTCTTTGGGATAACCATTTCTGAGCCAGCGTTCCATGGATTTGGCTGCTGTCTTGGGAGCACAGTACTGATGTTGCTCCTGGTGAGCATGCACTGGAGATTTGTCCTACTCTGTACCTGAGGTTCTCAGCCGAGTCTTCATGTGTATGTTTCAGGATCTAGTTCTGTTTTGTGGGGCAGTGGACAAAATCCACCCTCCCCAGTAGGTTGTAAAGAATGCATCTTTTGGTAATTCACCACGCACTGAGTGGATTTCATTCATTTTTTTCCCTTTTTTTCTTTGGCCTTTAACTTTTATTTTAAGTTCGGTGGTACATTTGCAGGATGTACAGGTTTGTTACATAGGCAAATGTGTGCCATCGTGGGTCGCTGCACAGATCATCCGATCACCTAGCTATTAACCCAGTACCCATTAGCTGTTCTTCCTGATGCTCTCCCTCCCCGCATCCCCCTGACAGGCCCCAGTGTGTGTTGTTTTGCTCCCTGTGTCCATGTGTTCTCATTGCTCAGCTCCCACTTGTAAGTGAGAACATGCAGTATTTGGTTTTCTGTTCCTGCGTTAGTTTGCTGAGGATAATGGCCTCCAGCTCCATCCATGTCCCTGCAGAGGACTTGATCTCATTCCTTTTTACGGCTGCATAGCATTCCATGATGTATATGTACCACATTTTCTTTATCCAGTCTGTCATTGATGGGCATTTGGGTTCATTCCATGTCTTTGCTATTCGGAATAGTGGTGCAATGAACATACCCATGCATATGTCTTTATAATAGAACGATTTATATGGGGGGGGGTTATATAGTAACGGGATTGCTGGGGATTTCATTTTAATGTAGTTTGTTGGTTTGGGTTATCCTCACTATCTCTGAAATGAAGAAAAAATACTTAGTACCCCCCAAATGTTATTCTGTTTTAATTAGGCATTTCACACAATTTAAATTAGTTTTACAAAGAATGTAGGGTGAAGAACACTTCTCATCACAAACAGTACATGAGATCTCAGCACAAAATAATGTCCCTTCGCCCCTCCTTTTAGATTGCTTTTATGACGTGCCTTCTAGAGCCTCGGTAATGTACTTGTACAGCTCGTAGCAGAGCACCGAAAGAAACCGTGATCAGTGTGGTAACGTTTTTCCATATTTTGTTCTGAAAAATTCCAAATATATGTAAAAGTCGGGGGAAAAAAGGTATCATGAATACCCACGTGTCTGTTACCCAGATCCACAATGAACTTTTTTTTAATCTTTCCCTCTATCACACCAATCTTCGTTACTTTATGCATTTAAAAGTAAGTTGCAGGTGTCTGCGTACCTCACCCTTTTAAGGCTTCGTCATGCGTGTCATTTCCTAGAGCTCGGTGCTTGTTGCTGGTTTTCTCCGGGTCGGGTCAAGTTTATATGTAGTGAAATGCAGAAGTCCTAAGCACCTCCTTTGATGAGGTTTGACAGTTACATTCCCTGGGTAACCTGAACCTGTCAGGATAATCACAAAACATTAATCATCACCCTAGAGAGTTCTCTCTTGCCCCTTCTCAGTCATTCCCACCCCCATCCCTCCAGAGGAAACCAGTGTTCTGATTTTTTCACCGTAGGTTCATTTAACCTGTTCGAGAACTTTGTGTGGATGAGATCCTAGAGTTTGTTTATTATTTTGTGTAAGACTTCTGTTGCCAGCCGCATTAGTGTGCTAGGGCTCTTGTAACAAAATACCACAGACTGCGTAGTTCAAACAAGAGAAATGTATTGCCTCACAGTTTGGGAAGCTGGAAGACCAAGATCAAGGTGTCATTTAGAATCTGTTCCAGGCTTCTCTGCTAGCTCTTGGAAGTTCTTTGCCTTGTGGCAGCATAATTCCAGTCTGCACATGACATTCTGCTTCTCTATGTCCAAATCTCCCCCTAAAGACCTGTGGTCCTCCTAAGGACACCCATCATGTTGAATTGGGAGCGCACCCTACTGCAGGATGACTGCGTCTTAACTGATGACATCTACAATAACCGTATTTCCAAATAAAGCTACCTTACGAATAAGGTACTGGGGGTTAGTACGTCAGTATACAAATTTGAGAGGCTCGTAATTCAACCCATGACACCAGCACCTGGGTTGTTTTATGTACCAGTGGTTTGCTGTTACTGCCGAGTAGTGCTCCATTGTAGAAATGGACTACGGCTAAGCCAAGCTGTAGCAAGCCGTGCTTGTTGATGGGCGCCGTTTTTGGCTGTCGTGAATAAAGCTGCGAGGAACATTTTTGCATAAGTGTTCCTGTGGACATGTGCTTTTATTTCTCTTGGATACATACCCTGACCCTGGGGAGGGGGCTAACCTGGGGACAGATGTGGAAGGATGGTCCTCTGAAGGCAGAAGGCCCAGCTGGTGAGTCCCCCTACGTTGGGTAGCAGGCGGGACAGCTCTTCCCCAGTGCTGCTTCAGTCCAGTGGAGACAGCAGCTACAAACCACAGATCCTGCTTCTCAAAACTGGGCAACCTCATCATGTCTGTTAATTTAGATTTTTTTTTTTTTTTGAGACAGAGCCTTGCTCTGTCACCCAGACTGGTGTGCAGTGGCACAATCTGGGCTCACTGCAACCTCTGCCTCCTGGGTTCAAGTGATTCTCCTGCCTCAGCCTACCAAGTAACTGGGATTACAGGCACACAACACCACGCCCAGCTAATTTTTGTAGTTTTAGTAGCGACGGGTTTCACCATGTTGGCCAGGCTGGTCTCGAACTCCTGACCTTATGATCCACCCGCCTTGTCCTCCCAAAGTGCTGGGATTACAGGCTTGAGCCACCATGCCCGGCCTGTTTAGATTTTAAGCCAATCTGTTGGTTTCCCTTTGAGGTTGGTGATGAAGTCCTTAAAGACCTAAAGACTGAGATCTGGTCACCTGGACCAGTAAGGAAGTGGGGAGCTGGGGAGATTGTCCTGTTCCCAGGACAGTAGTGACAGTGGATGAAGGACAGGACAGCAGCTTTTGAGGATAAGGGCAAGAGAAGGGACCCAGGGACCCATCATAGGCCCATGATGGGAGCCGGGGCCTGGCCCAGGGCCACATTCTCCTTCATCCTCAAGGGAAGGTGAGTGGCCCATGAACTCTCAGGGCAGTGCAGGTCCTGATACAGTGACATGGAGAAGCTGTAACCAAGACGGAGAGAGTCACCGCAGAGCCCAAGAGGAGAGACCCGAAGATAAGCGTCACCCTGTGCTGTCATCTCCCGGGGCGGGCGCTGCTGATAGACAAGCGAAAGTCTAGCCTGCAGCAGATGCGAGTCTCAGATGCCTCCGTGGGCAGCCAGAATCTAGACGAACAACTACACTGTAGAATAATCTCAGCTGCCAGTAAGCCAGAGGGGCTTGGAGGGCGAGGAGTCCCTGTGATAACCAAGATCAGGTTCTAAACCAGCCAGCAGGCCTCGTGGGGCCGGCTCACCTTTCAGGCTACTGGTGTTGGAAACATGAGACTCTGCCTCTCAGCTCAGACAGGGCCCTGCCGGGGGTCCCACAGCTTCCAGGAGCCGGTAGGGAGCCCAGAGCCTGGCAAGGCCGCAAGTAGGGAGGGGATACTACTTGGCAGGAAGTCCTCGGGTAAGGAGTGTGAGGCTTGGTTTGCCCAGAACACCACAGCCCAGGGCTTTCTGTACCTAGGGCTTCAGTGCCAACCCTGCTGACCCCATCCCAAAGGGGACAAGAGAGGGATGTCTGCAGCTGGAAGGAATGTGCCAGCTAGAACAGTGACAGGCGCACCACTTTCTGGAAAATATGGAAGAACCTAATGTACATTAGGGCTGTGAAACTTGTGGCCCACACACTAATTTTCTCTAACACCTGGGCAGACACAGGCACTGGTGGCATCTCTTTTTACCAAGTACAGACAGAAAAAAATCAATTAAAATAATTTTGTTGTTATATAATACACATGCTGTAAAATGTACTTTTATTTTTATTTTTATTTTTTTAAATTTGAGACAAGGTCTTGCTCTGTCGCCCAGGCTGGTGTGCAGTGGTGCGATCATAGCTCACTGCAACCTCCAGCTTCTGGGCTTAGATGATCCTCCTGCCTCAGCCTCCTAAGTAGCTAGGACTATAGGCATGCCCCACTGTACCCAGTTATTATTTCTTATTTTATTTTTATTTTTTTTTAAGATTTCTAGTAGAGATGGGGGTCTCTGTGTTGCTCAGGCTGTTCTAGAACTCCTGGCCTCAAGCGATCCTCCCACACAGCTTCCCAAAGTGTAGGGATTACAGGTGCGAGCCATTGAGCCTGGCCATATTTACCATCTGAACCATTTTTAAGTGCACCGTTCAGTGGCACTAAACATTCACGTTGTGTTGCAGCCATCACTACCATTTATCTCCAGAACTTTTTCATCATCCCAACTGAAACTGTGTATCCATTAAATACTAACTACATTTCCTTCTCCTCCTAGACCCTGGCAATGACCTTTCTGCTTTCTGTCTCTGAATTTAAATCTACTTTTGGGAAGACACGTTGTTCTGGTCCTTACATTGTTGATATTTAAGTTCCAGCTGGCCAGCTAGGCAGAAAACCAAGCAAAATCTCACTCATCAGACCTGTTTTTTTCCTTAACTTGTGTCTGTCATGTGGGTGGGGCTGGGCAATTGGAAATATTTGGTGTCTACACGACAGTTTTCTGCCTTTGCCATGGTCCTGTGCATATGCTTCTTGATAATTAGTAGGAGCATTCGGTTAACCATTCATGGGATCTTTTCTTTTATCTGACTCTCCTCCGCCCCTTAAGGACATGGGCTGTGTCTTGTTTGTTTGTCCCTGTATCCCCAGCCCTGAGCACTATGGCTGGCACTTAGGGTGCTCGATATTTCTTTTCTTTTTCTCTTTTTCCTTTTCCTTTCCTTTTTTTTTTTTTTTTTTTTTTTTTTTGAGATGGAGTCTCGGTCTGTTGCCCAGGCTGGAGCAGTGCTGTGATCTCGCTTCCTGCAACTTCCACCTGCCTAGTTCAAGTGATTCTCCTGCCTCAGCCTCCCGAGTAGCTGGGATCACAGGCGTGAGCCACCATGCCCGGCTAATTTTTGTATTTTTAGTAGAGACAGGGTTTCGTCCTGTTAGCCAGGCTGGTCTCCATCTCCTGACATCAAGTGATCCGCCCGCCTGGGCCTCCCAAAGTGCTGGCATTACAGGCGTGAGCCACCATGCCTGGCCTCAATATTTATTTTCAGTATTCCACAAATGAGGGCAATAAGGAGAGAAAGTGGAAGAAAAAGGGTGAGACCTGTGACTTGTGGGCAGAAAGGGGAGGCAGGAGAACATTCCCGGTCTGCCTTTCACTGAGTTTTTACCTGTTCACTAGAACAACAAAAGGGAACCAGATGGGGAAACTCTGCTGTCAACTAAGCAAACTCTAAATTTAACATTTGGGGGACCCCCTTGGAGAGTAGTCAAGAGCTATGTGCTTCCCTTTTCAGAAAAATGCTCTCAAATACTCAATGCATAAGCCCACAGTCTTAGCAGATTCCCAGACCTTAGGTCAGCAATCCTGTTCTAAGGCATAAATCACGGGCAGCATTTTGATTTTCATCTAGGGAACTTAGTTCATAAAGACCTACTGATCCATTAAAATTTCCACTTGATTTTGCCATTAGTAATCTCTTAAACAAATCCAAGGAAGCCAGAGGAAGTTATTTCTTGAATGCTTTCATACCAGTGCTTTCAAGAGTTCGTGTTGCTGACTCCAGTTTTTAAAATTATTATTCTCATCTTCTGCAATGCCTCGAGGCATGTTTTTAGCTGAATAGCAATAATTATGGGATTGTGCAATACTGGAGGAAGCAGTAAAAATAAAATGTAATACTGAAAAAAAAAGTCTTTACTGCATCTAGGAAATTCAGTTTAAAGAATTTTTACCTCCGGATGTAACAGTGACTATGCTGGAACTCAAGTCAAAGATGGATGGGACCACCCTTAGGAGTGCAGTAGGACTTAGGGCGCTCATGTAGATCCCTCTGCAGTAATGTGCTAGTTGCTCTTATAGTCAGGAGGCATCTAGGGAGACCGCTGATCTCCATGGCAACCTGGACCCAAATGAGCAAAGCGCCATCAGCTGTCCTCGGCCTGCCTGCTCTGGAGGGAGGGAGGAAGCTGATGCTGTCTCCCACCCAGGCCGTGTAGCCGTTTCCCCCACCCCCACCGGAGGTCTGAGAGTGGCAGGGCTTCTTCCCTTGGCTTCAGCCTGTTCTCCTGGAGGTCATTAAAGGGAAACTCTTCTGGTGGCAAGTTCTGTGCCACAATCTACAGTGAGAATTTAATGATAGCATCAGTCGTAGAGGCCCCTCGATCTCTGGAGAGGGTTCTGGGTGCCAGGGAACTTCCTAGAACCGTGGAGGAACCCTGCACGGACCTTTCAGAGTCCTGAGCAAAGAGGTGGGGAAAGCTGTCTGGGTGTGCCCCGTGGTCTCATCACCCTGCCCGCAAGGGCAGCCTCAGTGTTATGACTTAAGGACTTGGGGGTTTACATAACATCCCTTTTTCTCAGCAAAGGAAGTTCCTTATTTCTAAATCTCATGGTCCCAGAAAACCCAGTTCCTGATCTAGCTGTCCTGTTAGGGCATTTCCATAATACAGCACGTGCTTAAGCAGACATTAAGTTAGACAATTAGGTCCCAGCTCAGCCTTGTCTTGACCTTTTAAGCAACATCTCTGCCCTCCCTTTTGCCTTCTCTCTTTTCCTTCTCTGTCACAAACACAAGGACTAGATGAGAATGACAGCCTGGGGTGATCTGATACTCCTTCTCAAGAAATACTAGTAACATAAACAACAACAGAAAAAACAAAGTGAAATTTATTTATCATGAAGCACTTTATTTTATTTATTTGTTGTTTTGAGATGGAGTTTCGCTCTTGTTGCCCAGGCTGGAGTGCAGTGGTGCAACCTCGGCTCACTGCAACCTCTGCCTCCCGGGTTCCAGCAATTCTCCTGCCTCAGCCTCCCAAGTAGCTGGGACTACAGGCGTGCCCCACCATGCCCAGCTAATTTTGTATTTTTAGTAGAGACGGGGTTTCTCCATGTTGGTCAGGCTGGTCTCGAACTCCTCACCTCAGGTGATCTGCCCTCCTTGGCCTCCCAAAGTGCTGGGATTACAGGCGTGAGCCGCTGTGGCCAGAAGCACTTTCAAATGTATTGTTAAGAACAAATATGCAATCATGCAAGAGCATACTATTAAAAAATTACCAGCTAACTAAAAGGTAGACAAGTTCCGTATCAATATGATTAAACAATTGCACGGGAAAATTATTATTTAAAGGAATGCAAGTAGTCACTAGTACGTGTTGCCAGTAGATACTGTTTTATTCCTAAAAAGACAAATGAGAAAATGAGGTATTATGAAGGAAGTAGCAAGAGTAAATGCCACCATGGTAATTACTGCCCAGGGGCAGATGAAGAGCTGGTTTTTTGTATTCTAATCGCCGTCACTGAAACTCATCAGTGATGCAGGACCCAAAAATAGAAGGACATTTTGGGTGGACATGTAGTTAATAATGACTTATGCAGCCCAGCACCTGTGTGGGCTGGCATTGTTCTAAATACTTTTTCCTGCGTTACCTCATTTAATCTTCACAACAGCGCTGTGAGGTTGGTACAAGTATTATGTTGATTTTTATGGAGGAGGAAACAGGTGCAGAGAGACAAGGTACTTTGCCCAGGCTTCCTTTGTCAAAGCCCACAGAGCTGGGGAGGGTGCCCACGTGGGTGTGCCTGTACCCACCGTGCATGCTGCCCGTCACGGGCAAAGGGGCTTCCATTTGCTGTTTTTGAATCGTGGATTTATTCAGTGTCTGTGGGAAGTCACACATGGGTCAGATTCTGGCCACAGCAGTGAATGCTACAGTCTGACCCCGTCGTGCTAATGTCAGGAGGAGTGTGGGGATTGGCAGAGCGTGGGGAGGGTGGCAGTCTCCTGCCGAAGCCCTGTGGAGTAGCCTCAGCTACCCTTTCACAGAGCGGGGTTTGGTCTCTGAAAGGTGGGGTCTTTCGCTTGTGGTCATGGCACAAGGCCGTGGTACCTCCCGCTCCAGGAGCTCGCTGGAGAACATTCCAGCCGAGGCCTTGTGTGGCCCCTCAGCCCATACCCTCAGGAGAAGGAATGCCCTCCTCAGGTTTGGAATGGCTTTTCCTGCTCCTTGTTTCTAGTAGGGAATGAGAAGAGACATGAGTTATGCCTGCTGGGCAGAGCCTTTGCAGGTCAGGCCTCCTGGGCTGCCTTGGGCGTGTTCCCTGAGGAGCCAGCCCTGCAGTGGGTGGGAGAGGAGCTTCTCTGAGATGTGTTATCAGGAACTTTGGCAGTATTATCTAATTTAATCCACTTAACCCTGTAAGTTAGATGAAATACTATCCTTGTATTTCATACTATCCTTGTATTTCACCTTGGGCAGGTGACCTTCAGCTTTGCCCTTGGCCTCCAGGGATTCGTATCTCATAAAGGACAGAAAAGAGGAAGGCGGCCTGGCCCTTCCCCTCACCCTTCCCTCTTGGCGGTGTTGTGGGAAGGGAGGAGCAGCTCTTCCTCGCCATCCTTGAAGCTCAGCAGCGTCTGGTGGTGTAAGGCCAGTGGTTTTCAAACTTCTGGGCTCAGAACCTTTGTTCAAAGCAAATGTTACCTGGCAGCCACACGTCCACCCAGGCAGCCCTGGGAGGGATGCTCAGATCCATCTGCGAAGAGTCTGGAAACCCACATCTCCATTTCCCACCATGGCCCTGCCAGGGGAGACGCTTTGTCCTGTGCCTTCGCCTCCTGTTCTTTCTATGCGTCATCCTCTGCCTTCCTCGTCCTTCCAAATTAGGTTATTCATCTCATGAAGAAAATACAGCTTTCTTTCTGTGACTCAAAACATCCTCTTTTGTGAGTTCTAAAACCATGTCTATTAAGATATTATGAATTTAAAATAATATTAAATGGTCAGTAGTTTTTACTGACAAATGATCATGGGATGAAGCCATTAGAAGAGTTTTTTTCTATCTCTTACAGAATCCCCCTCCTGTTAAAACATACTCATTGAGAAATGAACCATTAAAAGAAAAATATATTGGATTTTAAAAAATACCTAATCCTTGGCAGGGCGCGGTGGCTTATGCCTATAATCACAGCACTTTGGGAGGCCGAGGTGGGCGGACCAGTTGAGGTCAGGAGTTCGAGACCAGCCTGGCCAACATGGTGAAACCCCGTCTCTACTAAAAATACAAAAATGAGCTTGGTGTGGTGGCTGGCACCTGTAGTCCTAGCTACTTGAGAGGCTGAGGCTCAACAATCACCTGAGCCCGGGAGGTGGAGCTTGCAGTGAGCCGAGATCACAACGTTGCACTGCAGCCTGGGCGACTGAGTGAGACTCCATCTGAAAAAAAGCAAAAAGCAAAAGCGTAATCTTTTAGGCAGGTGTGTCTCTTGTTGGATAAGTCAGTTTGGAATCTTTTGGATGTTTTCCTTCTTTTACTTGCTCAGCCGTAATAAATCTTTCATTTTAATTTTGTTCGTCAGCACTGTGAGGTCCTGCCCAGTGTGATAATGGGCAGTTAGCTTGTCACAGTTCCGTCGTCTCGCCAGCCCCTTGAGAGCTGCAGGAAGCTTGTGGTCCGTCTGGTTTCACATGATGGTCATAGAATCTCTTAGGGACTGGCATGTTACCTGCACAGTGGGTCTGCATCTTGGCCTGTTAGCACCTCTCCCTGAAGCATCCCAGGAGACACTTTCCAAAATGGATCATGCTCTCTTGTCAAGAGCAGCCCACTGGACTGCATTGCACCCCTGAGGATATACCGACAGATCAACAGGACAGAATCAATAAAGCAAGCCGAAAAAGAAATGAAGGGATCTAGTGGAATAAGCTTGGCAACAAAATCTTCCACGTGTACGGGATCTCAGAATCACTTGATAATATGCGCCACATACAGAAGTACACATAGGCATACACACACAGCCGTGTGAGGACAGATATACAAGCTGTAAGGTGGTCATTGCACACCAACATCCCTTTTGACGAAAGTGACGGTTCCCCGATACTAGCTGGTCTCTTGGTTGCTGCTGTTTGTTACCTGTCATTGCAGGGAAGGGCTGTGATGGAGGAGGGGGTTTTTGTTGACTTGATAGTTCCTGTCTGCGGACCCCTTCATTGCTTCATTGGGTTCATTGGACAGCCTGCTGTAGCCGCGTGGGGGCTCAGTTAGAGCCCGCTCTGTGAACTGCACCTACCCATTTGGGCTCCCACACCCTGAAAGCATGATTCCCGTGCTTCACGTCGGCGGACTCCTGTTAGGCAGGTGGGAAAGGAGAAACCAGACTGCCTGGAACCTGCCCACAGGGCCTCTACCCAGTGGGGCACCGGGGAGGTACCACCCATTCCAGTCGTTTGTTGAAACCCATTCCAGTCGTTTGTTGAAAACTGTTCCCATTCTGAGGGAGGGGAGGGTAAGTCATGGTGTCTTTCTGTAAGAAATCACAGGTGTGTGTGTGCGCGCGCGCACATGCATGCATCAGCTATCTCCTTCTCCCCAACAAAATGACAGCTGGCATTCATAGAGCCTGTACTCTGAGACAGGGATGTTGTGCCTGACGTGTATTATCTAATTTAATCCACTTAACCCTGTAAGTTAGATGAAATACTATCCTTGTTTTACAAATGAAGAAATTAAGGCAGAGGTGTGTCACCTCTAGTACTCTAGAGTACTAATGCCCCAGGTAGGCTTCTTTTTATTATAGGATAGCACCTATAGGGTAGGCTAGGCTAGGCTAGGGTAGGGTAGGGTAGGGTAGAGTAAGGTAGGCTAGGCTAGGGTAGGGTAGGCTAGGGTAGGGTAGGTTAGGGTAGGCTAGGGTAGGGTAGGGTAGGGTAGGGTAGAGTAGGGTAGGCTAGGGTACGCTAGGGTAGGGTAGGGTAGGGCAGGGCAGGGTAGGGTAGCATCTACACCAGTGCTGTGCATAGACCTTTCTGCAATTATGGGAATGTTCTGTGCCGCCCAGTGTGGCAGCAGCTATAGCCATATGTGACTGTTGAGCATATGAAATGGGACTAGTGTTTCCAAAAAGGTAAATTTTTAATATTCTTTAATTTTAGTTAAATTTCACTGTGACTAGTAGCTACTGTGGTGGACTTTCCCTGCCGCTGTGGGACCTTCCAGAACGGTCTCAAAGGCAGGATGTAGGACGCCTTGGACTCGGTTAGCACTATTTGGTTACTGATTGATTTGAAAGATCTTTACTGAGCCCCTCCTAGGTACTAAGCAGCTCAGGCTGTGAGAATCTCTGAGCTCCAAGAGTTGCTCCATGATTCTTTTTGAACTGAGACCAGTAAGCAGGCGAATGTCTACGATAGTCCCGGATGTTGGAAAGGGCTCTGGTGTGGACCTTTGATGCCTGCTGCCCCAGTGAGTGACCCAGTGTCCCCAGACTCGGGTGCCCCCTCCTCAGAAGGGCCCCCATCCTTCATGCCCCCATCTTGCCCTTTCTCTGCCTCCATTGGCTTCTTTTGTCTCCCCCCCCGCCCCACTTGGTTTATGAAGTCTCCTCTCTCCTCTTCCCTCCTCTGCCCTTGAATCTTTTCCTGCCTCCCTCCCTCCCTTTCTCTCTCTCTCTCTCTCGCTCTCTCTCTTTCTTTCTCTCTCTTTTTGATGAAGTCTTGCTCTGTTGCCCGGGCTCAATCACGTCTCACTGCAACCTCCGCTTCCCGGGTTCAAGCTATTCTTCTGCCTTAGCCTCCCCAGTTGCTGGGATTACAGGCGCATGCCACTATGCCTGGCTAATTTTTGTATTTTTTTTTTTAGTAGAGACCAGGCTTCTCCATGTTGAACAGGCTGGTCTAGAACTCCTGACTTCAGGTGATCCGCCTGCCTTGGCCTCCCAAAGTGCTGAAATTACAGGTGTGAGTCACCATGCCCAGCCTGCCCTTAGAACTGTAAAATTTATTTGAAACTTTATTTTATTTTATTTTATTTTTTTTTTTTGAGACGGAGTCTTGCTCTGTCGCCCGGGCTGGAGTGCAGTGGCCGGATCTCAGCTCACTGCAAGCTCCGCCTCCCGGGTTTACGCCATTCTCCTGCCTCAGCCTCCGGAGTAGCTGGGACTACAGGCGCCCGCCACCTCGCCCGGCTAGTTTTTGTATTTTTAGTAGAGACGGGGTTTCACCGTGTAGACCAGGATGGTCTCGATCTCCTGACCTCGTGATCCGCCCGTCTCGGCCTCCCAAAGTGCTGGGATTACAGGCTTGAGCCACCGCGCCCGGCCGAAACTTTATTTTAATATGTGGTTACAATCACATAACATTACATTTACCATTTAAACATTTTAAAGCATGCGCTTCAGTTGTGTCAGCTATATCACATTGTTGCGTGACACTTCCCCAGAACTTTTTCATCTTGCAAAACTGAAACTTCATGCTCATTAAACACAAACTCCCCGTTCCCCTACCCCTTGGCAGATACGAGTCTACTTTCTGTTTCTGATTTGGACTACTTTAGATACCTCACATGAGTAGAATCACGCAATATTTGTGCTTTTGTGACCTGCTTGTTTCACTTAGCATGATGTCCTTGAGGTTCATCCATGTTGAGGCATGTGTCAGAACATACTTTTTTTTTTGACACAGAGTCTTGCTGTGTCACCCAGGCTGGAGTGCGGTGGCATGATCTCGGCTCACCGCAATCTCTGCCTTCCAGGATCAAGCAATTCTCCTGCCTTAGCCTCCCAAGTAGCTAAGATTACAGGCGCCCACCACCACACCCGGCTAATTTTTGTATTTTTAGTAGAGACGGGGCTTCACAAATGTTGGCCAGGCTGGTCTTGAACTCCTGACCTCAGGTGATCCACCCGCCTTGGCCTCCCAAAGTGTTAGGATGTACCAGTGTGAGCCACCGCCTGGCAGGGATGTGTTTCCTTTTTTTAAGGCCGCATTCTATTCCATTGTGTGCATAAATCACGTGTCATGTGTTCATTCATCCATCAGTGGACATTTGAGTGCTCTTGTCTTTTACCTTTTCTTCCTTTCCCTTCGTTTTCCCGAAAATGTCATATGAAATTAAAATATCTGAACCATTAATATATTAGCCGAGGAGCCGTTCATGCTTATTTCCTATCTTTTGGGCAGCAAGAGTTGAGCCTTTATGTCCTCCCCAGTCATTGCTACAAAATACACCAAATATGTTAGCTGGAGTGAATTTTTATTCTAATGAAACCTTTCATTGATTTTTTATTTCTCTGGGTCATTAACTTCCCATTGAATAAAGAAATTCCCCCGGCCTGCCCTGGGGGTTTCCCCTGCTCTTTGGCAGTTTGATGGGATTGCTTTTGGGTGCTAGAAATGGAAGTCCCTTAGACAGCAGTTTGCACAAGTTCAGGGTTCATTTTCTTCTCATCCAGGAGTGGGGCTGTGTGTGGCAGACAGTGCTTACCTGGCAGCCCCTCAGGGCCATCGGAGACCCAGGCTCCCCTGGGTTCTGACCCCTTCCTTAGGGTGGCAGCCAGAGCTGCATCCACCATGCCCAGGGTTCAAGCAAGGGAAAGGGAAGGGAAGCAAAAGAGGGTGTACTCTGGCTTTACTGGCCCCCTGAATGGGCATCCCTGTGAGCTACCTGCAAGGGGCTCTGCACACTTCTCATCATCCAGACTGGGCCACAGGGACCCTCACTCCACCCCAGAGCATGGAGAAGAGACGCACGGCTGCCCTGAGTAATGTGGGGATTCTCGTGGGGAGAGGGAAGCGGGGCGTGCAGGGCAGGCCTCCTGCTGTTCTGTATCCACCTGGTGGTCTTCAGTGTTTACCTTCTTGGGGTCCAGGTGATGGAACGAAGACACAGCAGTCGAGCTCTGCGTTCATCATAGTTATATTGAGTTAGGCTGGGCAAAGTTATGCCACTGTAACAAACAACCCCAATAGCCAATGTGAGTTAGTTGGAGTCATGTCCTCATGTGTCATAACTCCAGGACCAAAGCTAATGAAGCCTCCACTGTGTGGAAAATTGCAGTCTCATTGGTGAGGAAGAGGGTGTCACAAATTAAGGACTGGCTCTTGAGGCTTTTATCTGGAACCAATGCTAGGAGTTGAGCCCACTTTCATTGGCCAGAAGTCACATGGCCACACTCAATGTGAAAGCATGGGCGTGTCCTCCTACCTCATGCTGAAAGGTGAGGACTCTGAAAGATTTGATGACTATCACTGCCATAGTAATAATTTGAATAGAGAATTATATCATATTTTTATGGAAAAGAGTATAAGGAGTTGAGTCATTTGCTAACTCAAAGTCTCTACATTATTTACACCTGAAAGAAGTTGAGATTGTCCATGTAACCACCTGACATACTGTTTGGCTTAATTTAAAGCACAGTGTGCCGAAGGAAATAAATAAATCTTGCCAAGTATAACTCATCAAATAATAGCATGTCAGGTGCCCAAATTTGGAAGACAGATTGAAGCAAAAGTCTGCTGCTGTTGCAGAGCAAAGACAATTGGCTGTATATTTAAACTTAAGGAATGATTTAAAGAGGATTCTTCCCAGGCATGATGCCTTGCTCGGCTTTTTTATAGAACTTGAAACAAGTGCTGACCTCTTAAACTTTTTACTTTTTTCATGACAAATGATGTGATTGGAGTGAAGGTTGGCCAATGGAAGGAGGGTGATGATATCACCGCCTAGAGATTTGTTACTGGTGAATTTCAGGGCAGATCTTGGGTCTCTCTTTGTGAAATAGTCATGTTTCTATTCTGTTGTCTAGAAGCATTTTGTAAGCAAAAGAGACTTTTTGTTCTTTATTAACTGTACCTTCGGGCATTCTCTCCTGGTAAGCTCCAATTCCTAAGTTTATAAGTACCTGCCTTTGTGAGGATTTAGTCAATCAAGTCACACAAAATTTATTAGACACCTGCTGTATGAGGAAAAATTATGGGAGTTACAATTGAGGGCACAGAGATGAATATGATTTTAAGCTCCTTGAATGCTTTTGAATTTAAGGGGTTCACACTCCCATTTGGAAGATACAGTGTGAACACCTGCACTAACACTCTTTCCACTCTGGGGTGGGTCGTGTTGTTCATGGTCTCGGAGAACTGTGCCTCCCTGTTGTATCTTGGCTTGACTCCCCCATTCCCTGAATTGTGGCTGGCTTTGTGACTTGCTCTGCCCAGCAGAGTCTTGCAGAGAGACATGTGTGATGTCCAAGGTTAGACCTTGCTCTCGTGGGACACTTTGCTGTCGTGTAAAGATGCTCTGTCAAGCCTCCTGGAGGATGAGAGGCCACGTGAAGTGAGAGGCCCAGCCATCAGCCAGCACACACCACCGGATGTTCAGGTGAGGCTGTCAGCCCACCAGCCAGCGCCTCCCACCCCCCCGCCCCTTAAACTACAGACACGTGACTGAACCTAGCCAGCACCAGGAGGAGCAGATGACCTGCCCAGCTGAGCCCAGCCCATGTTGCAACCCCCAGAGTTGTGAGCATGAGAATGATTGCCATTTGGGCCTCTAAGGTTGGAGTGGTGTATTTGTGCCCTGTGGATGATCAGTGTCCACTCCCTGCTCGTGCCCTCTGTAACAGCCGCACGGACCTTGCCACATGGCATCGTTTTGGCACCATTTTGGATATGTTCTTTATTTAGTTTAGGATGCCCGTCTCCCCTTTTCCTCCTTGGAGCTTCTTTGTTCCATCTTCAAAACCCAGGTACTTCTCCGGATTCCCCCTGGAGTCCTCCATACACATCTCTGTTACTGGCACTTTACTTTCTACAGTACACTCTGCTGATTTGTTTACAGATTAGTCTGATGCTGACCTCTGAAGGAAAAGAGTCTATTTTCTCTCCCCTGGCTCTTGGGCCCCAACTCAGATCCTGGCACACAGTAGGTATGGTGGGTTATTGGGTGACAAGGCATAGAGAATAACTACTGTGTGATCCTGAGCACTGTGCTGGGAGTCAGGGAGTATGGCTGAGCAGTCCTGGCTGTCCCATTCACTGAGACGTGTGTGACAAATGACTCACCACTTAAGGCTCATTTTTGTTATCTGGAAAATGAGGATTTCTATCTTAGTCTACTTTTTGCTGCTCTAACAGAATACCTGAGAAGGGATAATTTATGAACAATAGAAGTTTATTTGCTTATGGTTCTGGAGGATGGGAGGTCCAAGACCATGTCACCAGCATCTGGCTGTGGCCTTCCTACTGTGTTATTTCATGGCAGAAGGCAAGAGAGAGGAAGGGAGGAGGAGGAGGAGGAAGGAACGGGAGGGAGGGAGGAAGGGAGAGAGAGAGACTGAGAAAAAAAGAGAGAGAGAGAGATGAAGCAAGGTAAACTCATCCTTTTAATCTGGAACCAGCTCTCACAATAACTGCATTAATTCATTCATGAGGCAGAGCCCTCGTGATCTAATCATCTCTTAAAGGTGTCACCTCTTAACACTGTTGCATTGGGGATTCAATTTCTAACACATCAACTTGGGGGACACATTCAAACCATAGCCAGTGCCACTGGCTCTTCTGATTCCAACTTTCTTATGTAGTAGAAGCAATAAAGATGCTTGGATTTCTGAAGAGGAAGAGCTGATAGCCCTGTGGTTTCATTTCTTCATTGGTTTTGGCTGAAGGCAATTGGGCTTCACTGTGTCTGGGAAAACACAGTGAAAACCAGGAAGACCCTCTCCACATTTGCTGAGCGCTGGCACGCAGCGTGCTGTGGAAACTCCCAGAAAGACTTTTCACACAGGAGCTCAAAGGGCCCGAGGTCACGGGTGCTCCAGAAAGCACCACCACAGCTCCTTGGTGAGTCCCAGGATGTGTTGCAAAGGTTCTGGCAGCCTGGAGGGTGAACAGTTGAGAGCATGAAAAACGAGTGTCGAGGCTGTAGAGAGAGGCTGTAGAGAAAGAAGAACGGGAGACAGAACTCAACTCGGGGAGACAACTTTGCCTCTGGGAGCTTCTCTGAGGGGTTAAAGCAAAACACTGAAGAATCACAACCCCATCCTCTGTCCAGAGCAGAATCTCACTTGAGGATGCAGCTCTCAGGATCAAAAGCAGAGGGACTTGAGGGATCATGTCTCCCAATGCCCCCTATTTTATCCTTGGGGAAAGTAAAGCCAGTAGAGGTGAAGTGCCTCACTACAGGTCATTGCAGCCGGCCAGTAGGAGAATGGCTAGTGTGGCTCTAACTCGGGTTACAGATTGAAGGGAATTTACCTTCTAAGCTTCTGGACCTCCAACGAAGGCTGAGTGTGTGATGTTCTCTCTGTCTAAAAGAAAAGTAAAATGATGAGGAACTCAAATATCCCTTCTTGAAATCTGAGGTGTGGGCTTGGACCCAGACCTACCATTTTAAATTTACTGTTCTTTTCCCCTTTTTTCACTCTTTCTTTTTATCTTCCTTTTTCCACTGCTACTATCATTTTTATTATTGCTACTCACTACTCCTAGTTGTACACGAACGCTTATCTTTACCATATGGAAGGCACTGTGCTAAGCTCTTTACATGTATTATCTCATTTCATTCTTCCAAGAACCCTGAGAGGCAGGCATTATTCCCTTTATTTTGCCAGTGATGACACTGAGACCCAGAGAAGTTGAACATCTTGCCTGAGGTCACACAGCATTTAGTGGCAGTCCTGAGATTTGAAACTTCTGTCTTTCTGTTTCAACATTCTTTTTTTTTGAGATGGAGTTGCCCTGTGGCCCAGGCTGGAGTGCAGTGGCGCGATCTCGGCTCATTGCAAGCTCTGCCTCCTGGGTTCACGCCATTCTTCTGCCTCAGCCTCCCAAGTAGCTGGGACTACAGGCGCTCGCCACCACGCCCGGCTAATGTCTTGTATATTTAGTAGAGATGAGGTTTCACCGTGTTAGTCAGGATGGCCTCGATCTCCTGACCTCGGGATCCACCCGACTCGGCCTCCCAGAGTGCTGGGATCACAGACGTGAGCCATCACGCCCGGCCCTCAGTATTCTGTTAAGAGTTCTTGGAACTGCATCTCAGCTATGTCATTGTAGAGTTGGTAGTCAACCTTTAAGCCATTCTTGTTATTTAGGAAAGTAGAATCTATATTATCTCCAAGATGATATGACTCAACAAAGTAGGGCCTCCAAAAATTGAGGCTGTAAGGAATGCCCCAAATGCTCCAATTAAAGAGGAAAAGTGGAGGGAGATAAATAGTTATTGGTAAGGAAATTTTCTAACTAAGTAAGCTCAGATTATTTAAACGATCTACCAAAAATAAGGTGAGGAGAAACAATTACGTAAGTAGTGATTGCAGAACTAGCCTAGACCACCAAACCTGGCTGATTGTGACACATACTAAATACAAAAACAAAATAAAACAAAGCAAAATCGTAGACTGATGTTCAGAATAAGAACAAGGATGTGTTGGACACGTTGGCTGGGCTTTTGGAAGGATGAAAGGAAAGCAGCAAACACTAGCAAGCTGGTCATCTCAGGCCAACCATGTTTCCTTATCTGAACACGTCAGTGCACTGATGAAACAGAAATTTTATCCCAGCATACAGGGGGTTTTGGCAGAGCATCGATGATGTCCCTGCTTGCAGTCACTATGGAAGGAGCATGAACTGATACTTATACATTCAGGTGCCAGGTTGCAAAGAAAAATAGCAAGAAAGCTCATTAATGAAGGGTTGCCAATGCAGAGAGATGTTCCCCAGAATTCACGTTGGCAGTTCATCTGAAGATATAGATGGACTGCTTATGAAATCTAGAGTTCCTTCCAAAACAAATTATTGTGAAATTAAAATATTCTCTTTCTATTGGCAAAGCAAGTGAAGGCAAAGTCATGGGAACGTGGCGGACTTTAGAAACGCTTGGCCTCTCCTCCCATGGTGGCTGGTGCCAAGTCAATCTGTAGCTGATTATTGTCTCGAATATGTACTCAAATGAGCTGTGTAGCAGGCCATCTGCTGTCTCCTCGACTCAGTTGATAGGCCCTGGAAAAGGGAAATCCTGCCAAAATGCAAATATCGTACTAAACTGATAATATAGGGAGAGGAGCTACAGGCTGTGGGGGAATGGGGATAGGGGAGGGAATGGGGCGTGGGGAAGAAATAAGTGACTGTCTTTGCCCCTCCTCTATGTCTTTCCATCCTCCTGTGTTTCTTCCTGTTAGAGAAAGACCAGGTGTGGATCAGTAGACCCTGGTCACAATTGGAGACGTGGGGTCAGACTGGAAGTAGCCAGGGAATTAGGCTCGGTTGTGAGGATGCTGTTTGTAGCCTCTTCATTTGAATTCAAGAACTTGTAGCCTCTTGGTTTACACTGGCACGCTTGCCATGGTAGGAGCCCTCGTTAAGATTAAGCTTTTCTCAGTGCTGGAGATGGAGTTGTTGCACTCATGGGGCTACCACCTGGATTCCTCAGATTGCTTTAGAATGAGTCTGTGAGCCCCACCCCACCGGACCTTCCTCCATGGCGTCCCACCCAAGCATGACTCGAGGGTTCTGAGTTGCTGTGTTGAATGGATTGGCTAGCGATCGTTTCCATGGGCATACTGCTCCATCACTTCCAAATGCTTTCGTGTTCACTTTCAGTTCCTTTTAATATTTATAGACACCCCAAAAAGGCTGCCACTATTCTGTTGAAATAGTAATGCTAAGGAAACTAAGGATTCAAGAAGACTGTCCAAGGTCTCATGGCTAAATGAGTAGAAGAACAAAACTGTGATTACAAAGCTGTCACCAGCTCTGCCCCTTTAGGGTGAGTTACTGATGAAAGAAGAGTTGGCTCTGCAGACAGCAGTGAGGAGGAGTGAAGCCACCCAGGCATAAGGCACTGGGGAGCTGCGGGCCTGTGTCCAGCTGGAGCGCACGGGGCCGTCTGAAGGGGCAGTCGCTATGCATTGGTTGCTGACTGCCTGCAGGCCGTGGGCCAACCCTGCCAGCTCTTCCAAGTCTTCATGCATTGCTGGGAATCAGAGTTTTAAAATATTGACAGTGGATTCAGTGCTTTTCAAAACACTGTGCCCATTGCTCTGGATCAAACAAACACCATCCCACACAACACTCCAGTTGTGATCAGTGGATTAAAGCAACACTCCTTGGTGAATGAGGCTTCTTTTGATGGTGCTTGCATTTGAAAAGAGTTTTGTTGGAGCAATTTAGCTTCTAATTAATGCAGTCCGTGGGGGAGATGTTTTTTCATGGAGGCATCTTCTTGTGCCTGCTCCGGGTCCCCCAGCTTCAAGGAATGTTGGCTAAAGAGAGTGGGAAAGTGGAATGCAGTGTGGGTGACGTCACCTTGCAGCCTGACCATGCCTCCTCCATCCTCTCTGCACAAGGTGACAGCCCACCAGGATACGGAAGGGGAAGGCTATCACATGTACCTTGTATGATCCACCCAAGTCATTACGAATCATTTTCTAAAAGTCCTTGCAGAGTGGGTAATGGGTATCTGAGCCACATAGTGTTGGGGCTGTTGCAAAACAGGTCCACTTTCAGATTGCAGCCTTGATCATGTACTCCCTGGGTGGGAAAGGGGAGCTCTCCCCGGTAAAGAACTCAGTTCTTGTCCTCAGATATGTGGTGGTGTGATGTGATGAGCAGACTTTATACTGAGAAAGGAATTTTGGAGGAATACAGAATCTAGCTAACTCAGTAGGAGTGATTAAAAAATACTGGAGGTGTGTGGTAAGGCAGATTCTCTTGATCGACGAAATTCTCCAGGTCACCTGTGGTTTTTTAATAAGCAGCATCCCTTTGCATTAACCTCAGTGGTTCTCAGCCTTGGCTGCTTGGGGAATCCCTGTGAACTTTAAACACTGCCTGTACTTGGGCTCAGCCTCAGAGATTAGGATTTAATTGGTGTGGAGTCTGGTGAGGGCATCTGGACTTTCAACAGCTCCCCCACTGCTGATGGTTGAGAATTACTACTCTAGTCTGTGAGTTTTAGACTTCACTGTGCATCAGAAGCACCCATGAGCTCGTTAAAATGCAGATTGCTCGACTTTGCCCCCATGGACTGAATCCTGAGTTCAAGGGGGAGCCCAGGAACCTGTATTTTTAAAAGCTCTACCTCCAGCGAGACTCAGGTGATCATTGGCTTAAGTGCTTCATCACAGGTGCCCATATAGAAATACACAGATAGGTTATTTCATTATTTGCAATTAATACATATAAATACTTCAGTGTCCTACTTTTGACAAGCAGTTGAATGGGAAATCAATTTCCTGAAATGGATATCAGTTTAGGCTCAAAACGTGTGATTACCTAAGTTCTTGCTGCTGGAGAATTCAGAGTGATAGGCCATGTTTTTCAGAGGAAGTGGGTGCAGAACTGGGTCCTGTCAGTGTCAACACGGATGCATCCGGGTGTGTAGCGGTGCCTTTTGGTTAAACCCAGGCTTTCCCTACGAGAGGTCTTCCAGTCCATTAATCTTGTGTTAAGTTTCTCGGCTGGAATGGTGGTTTATACAAGTGATGCCAAACAGCTGTAAATGCAAGGCTGTGAACTATTTGTCCTCTTCCTTTATTTTTAAGACTTCAGAAAACAACTTTCACTAAATTGGTAAATGAAGTTTTAGGTATTATTTTCTGATTAATGAAATCACCGTAAACTACTACTTCTAGACTTCTGAATGTCATGATTTTATGTCTGGTCTTATTATATTTGTGTCTCTGAGTCTTAATGGCTAGAAATGCTTATAACACAAAAGCAATGTATGTTTTTTACTGCATCAGATTCTTTTACACCTTATCTTGAAGTTTGCATAACTGGTCACTTTCTTTTTTTTTTTAATCACTTTTTGATAAGAGAAAAATGTATGTTAGTTGCAGTCCAGGAAAGAGAAGGCACAAACACTGCTGATCAAATGTTACTAAAGCTTTTATGAACTCTTGAACCTCATTTTCCCTCCCATATGTACACAAGACGCACTTCATTCTTGCTGTTTATGCCTTTCGTCTAATGGAAACTTCACTTCTGACTCCAACCTTGTCTAATTATTAACACAGAGAGGTACTAGAAGTTGTCCATTAGCAAAGAAGAGAAAAATTATGTTTAGGGAACTAATTTTACAACAGCTTCAGATGGCTTTGATGTAACTCTGCCACATGCCTCTTCTTATATCATCAGATACTTTGCTTTACCTTGGAGAATATTATCCCCAGGTTGGGACAGGACATTTCCCATTCTTTTCATTATTTTGTTATGCCAAAAAACCCAAACAGCCAGTTGCACCTCTCGTAAGTAATACATGTTTTCCTCTGCAGAACTGTAATCTATGTGACACCTACAAACAAGGGACTGCTTGAGGAGTGAAAACCTGGCTTAACACAGACGTGTACTTCTTAGGGAATTCTTTATAGGAAGGAGGCAGTGATTTAGAAGACGAAAGATTTCATTCCAGAGATTGAACTGCCTGTACAGCTGTTCAAAATGCCTGATTCCTCAGATTTCGAGTACAGCAGAGAGGGGAGAGAAGCCATTTGGAAACATACAGGGTGTTGAGTAAGAGTCTCAGAGATTTTTTTCTTCCCATCTGAAGTGCCGTATGCTCAGTTTGCTTCCCTTGCTTACATGTGGGACTGACCCCTGACTGTGCTGATAAGAGAAGAATAAGTAAGTAAACACCCCCAGGATTTGAGGCTGATGGAAAAGTCACTTGGTTTCAGTGAACTGGACTGGAACACGAGCCTTTTGTTTGCTCTTGAAAGTTTAGCACTTGAATTTCAGGTTGGGCTGTTTAGTTCATTAAAGAAAATGTGGATGCCTCATGCCAACGCCTGTTTTCTTTAGGCCTTGAGAATAGAAGGCATTGTGTATTCGGTACACACACACTAAGGGAACAGTGACTTAATTGTACCCTGGGAACAAAAGCCATTACCTGAGGACAAGATGGGGGACCCCAGGCTTCTGCTCACTGTTTCTCTCTGCAGAGTCAACATTGCTGGGAACCCTGGAGCAAGTGTCTGAACTGCTGCTGGTGTTTGCCTGTGAAATTGTAATCATGGACTGGTTTCTCCTGGAGCTTAAACGTGAGGGGAACTTGGCTTCTTGTGAAGAGACCCAGAGTCTAGGCCACATCCCCCACCCCGCAACACACACACACAAAGGCCAGAAGCAAAGCAGGAGGAGAGGGAAAAGGGAACACAGAGGGTTTGGTTCTCCCCATTTGATCTGTCTCCTTGCAAACGTTCCAGTGTCACAAATTGATGGTTGCATCCTGCGGTTGCCCATCTGTCTGCCAGCAGTCCAGCTTCAGCCGATGCCATGTAGAGAGCGTTTGCACACTTGCCTTACATGGTGATCCGCGGGCAGTGCGTGCGTGCCAATGAGAGAGTTTGGGGGCCTTCGGAGTTTTGGGGGATACCCTTGATTATTCTCTCACACGAAGGCGGTGCCTCTGTGTCCCTGGGATGGGGACAAGAGGGTTGGAGGCCTCTCTCCTTCTGAGGGACTAAGTGGGTGGCTTTGCTGTTGGCTCGAGCCAGCTCTTTGGTTGCAGACCCTGGAGTCCCAGGGATCTTCCTTCCAGGGCTTTGTGTTTTCTTTTGCCTTTGTGGATCAGCCAAGGCCACCTTTTAAGTGTTCTTTGTTCGCTGGGGAGGATTCTGTCATGCCAAGGGCTGGGAATAAAAGTCACAAGTAGAAAGACTTGATCAGCATTGGAAACTCCCATCCCTCCGTGGTTGTCTTGAATTTTGGTAAATCTAGACCGATGAATATAGTGGTTAATAATCATAGTAGTAGCAGCAAAAACAAAGCTGGCATTCATTCACCTCTCACACTGCCCCGTGGCCTTTATACATTCACACTTTTAATCCTCATAGTAAGAGGTCTTTATTTTTTTTTAAATGAAGCAAATGAAGAGCAAGTATTTAGACTGGGTTCTATGACAATGGCTACTAAATATAATATATTTTCCTTGAAGTCGTGCCATTATAAATGGGAGCCAGCTTTTCTCAAATTTCAATGTGCTTATGAGTCACGTGAGAATCAGGCAGATTCTAATTTAGTAGACAATGTTGTTTGGATATTTGTCCCCACCCAGATCTCATGTTGAATTGTAACCCTCCATGTTGGAGGTGGGGCCTGGTGGGAGGTGTCTGGGTCATGAGAGTGCGTCACTCATGGCTTGGTGCTGTCCTGGTGATAGTGAGTGAGTTTTGGTGAGATCTGGTTGCTGAAAAGTGTATGGTTCCTCCCCCTCACCTTGCTTGTGCTCTCCCCATGTGAAGTGCCTGCTCTCACTTCACCAAGAATAAAGGCTCCCTGAGGCTTCCCCAGAAGCCGAGCAGATGCCAGTGCCATGCTTATACAGCTCGCAGAATCGTGAACCAATTAAACTTCTTTTATTTGTAATTTACCCATTCTCAGGTATTTCTTTCTTGCATTGCAAGAACAGCCTAACACTGTAGGTCTGGGTGGGGACTGAGATTCTGCATTTAAAACACACATCCAGATGAGGCCCATGCTGCGCCCACAGAACGCATTGGGTGGTGAGGTTCTAAGCTAGAGATTGCCAAGCCTGGCTGAGATTCTGAAGCACGCAGCTCTCCTCCCACCTTCCAGATGCTGATTCTGAAGACAGGAGTTTCGCTTTTACAAAACACAGAGCAAACTGGGGTTCTGAGCTTATCTGTGATCTCTGCAAGGCCACACGGACAGCACCGAGGCTCCTAGGGTTCAGAACGCCTTCCCTCTTCGTAATACCTCTGACTGCATGTTAAATGGCTCTGACTGCATGTTAAATGGTATCACGTGCTGAAGGCTGTGCACAAGTTCGTGTCTTTCCTTCTTGCTGACATCTGCCACAGCTGACAACCCACCTCAGATGCCCAGGGGAATGAGCTTCATTTCCTGCCATGTAACCTGAGCCAGGTCTTCCTCCAGGCGAGCCCATCATGCACTGCACATTCCCCATTGGAGGCACTGAAGCTCTGTCTCTGCTGGATGGAAACCCTGCTCCCTGGAGAGATGGGGACACTGGCTTTCTGTTCATTGCACACAGTGATATAGTAATGTGACATCCAGAGATGATGGGAGAAGGAGCATGCTGGCTTCCCCAACATGGCTGTGCTGTGCTGCCTCTTCCTGACCACCAAGGATCAGACTTCTGGAAGAAGAAAGTGGCTTCAACTCCAGTCAGCACTTTATGTCAGTGTCCTGTCACCTCAGGACCCTGCTCTTCTTCTCTAGTTACTTCTGTAAAGCTCCAATACTCCAAGTGTCCAGGAATTGACCGAGCTAGGGAGCCAGTGTCCAGGAATTGACCAAGCTATGAGAAATGCTCTTGCAGGATTGATTTCATGCCCCTTATCTGTGTAATTCTAATGTGAGCTCAACTTTGATTCTTTGGAGTTTTGAAGGCTTCTTTAGAGATATTTTCATTACCGAATGCTTAGGATTAGTTTGGGCTCCTTGTGACAGAAAACCTCAAATAATAATGACTTAAAGAAATAGGAGTTTATTTCTATATCATATAGAAGGAGTCTAGGCTGATATGGCAGCTCTGTGATATCAAAAGACTTTGGCTCCTTTTATTATGCCACTGTGCTATCCTAAGCATGAGATTTTGACTTCATGGCCCAAGATGACTGCTCATGCATTAGCCATCACATCTTCATTCCACCCAGCAAGAAGAAGGAAGAGAGAAAGGAAGGCATATCCTTTCCCATGGAAGACATTCCTTGGATATTGCACACAATAATTCTGCTTACATTCTGTTGGTCAGAACATAACAACATGGCCACAGCTAGCTGGTTATGTGGCCATAAGGAAATCTAGGAACAGTAGTCTTTTTACCAAATGCCAGGTTCTCAGCTAAAAATTGGTAATTTTAGGACCCAGGACACAGTGAAGATCAAATATTGGGATGAACAACTACTGTCTCTGCCTCATTGGAGTCTTAAGGTCATTCAAACCTAGGTAATGTTTGGATTTGGTCCAAAAATTTCCAACAGATGCTTCCCGCCATTTTATTTATGTCACGGGAGGTTTGCAGTCATGCTGGATCTCTTAATCGTTCCTCCAAGAGGAGGCAGAGCTGGCCCTTAGAGGTGATATTAATTAACCATGGCTTAATAATTTAATTAATTACGGCTGGCATGGAGTGCAAATAATGAGGAAAAAACTGCTGGCAATCATCTAGGTTTGAAGGTAAAAGGTGGCCAGGCGCGGTGGCTCCCACCTGTAATCCCAGCACTTTGGGAGGCCAAGGTGGGCAAATCACCTGAAGTCAGGAGTTTGAGACCAGCCTGGCCAAGATGGTGAAACAACATCTCTACTAAAAATAAAAAAAAAATTTAGCCGGGCATGGTGGTGGGCACCTGTAATCCCAGCTACTCAGGAGGCTGAGGCAGGAGAATCACTTGAACCTGGGAGGTGGAGGTTGCAGTGAGCTGAGATCATGCCCCGGCACTCCAGCCTGGGCAACAGAGCGAGACTCTGTCTCAAAAAAGTAAACTAAGGCCTGGCGCGGTGGCTCACACCTGTAATCCCAGCACTTTGGGAGGCTGAGGTGGGTGGGTCACCTGAGGTCAGGAGTTTGAGACCAGCCTGACCAATATGGTTAAACCCCGTCTCTACTAAAAATGCAAAAGAATTAGCCAGGCGTGGTGGTGTGCACCTGTAGTCCCAGCTACTCAGGAGGTTGAGGCAGGATAATTATTTGAATCTGAGAGGTGGAGGTTGCAGTGAGCCAAGATTGCACCACTGCACTCCAGGCTGGGCAACAGAGCGAGACTCCATCTCAATAAAACAAAACAAAATAAAGTAAAGTAAAATAAAATAAAATAAAGGTAGAAGGCAAGATGCATACATTCATAACCGTTCTCTGATGCTGGCCTCAGCTTGCTGGGGATGTGCACGTGTGTTTGGAGCCCGGCAAAAGAGCTTTACAGTAACAATCACAGCAGGAGTAGAAAAGTGGGCCTCGCTTCAGCACCAGAGGGCGTGCATGGGTCTGTGTCAGCATTGGGTGCTTTATGGGGTGTAGTGAGGACAACAAACCTTAAGGAGTGTGTGGGTTCTGAGATCCCAATTTGGAAAAAACAAAGCCCCGAGCTGGAAGTCCCAGGCATGTCACTCTTCCTCCATGGGGGTTACAAAGGAGTAATTTGAAGAGTGGCATCAATATTATTTAAATGTGGAGAATCAAATATATTTTGAGAGCTAGTGCAGGGCTGAGTGGAAATTTTCCAGATTTCTGTACAGATGAAGACTCCTAAGAGGGCTGAATGTTATCTCTCCCTCCTGACTTTTTTTTGACCTGACAGCAAACACAAATTATTCCCTTTAGAAGAGAATGTACGAAGAGTGGTAGAAAAATAGGAATAATTTTCTTCGACCTAATCATCTCAAACTCAAACAAAACAACCCTCACGTTCTCAGGCATTAAGTAGCTCCCTGGCAAGGGAAGTCCAGGGCGGAACAGAAGGTACAGATAGAATTTATACCACATGGGGCCCACGACAGACCCAGCCATGCCTGGGAGGAAGGCTACAAATGCAGTGAAGTCCTGAAACCCAAGAAGCCAAATCTCAATCTCACGTGCCTTACAAATGCCTTCTGTGGCTCAATGTTTTGCTTTTTCTCTAGCAAGCTCAGGTTAGCGGTAGTCAGATATCTCAGCGTGAGCATCTCTCTAGTGTTAGCATTCAGCATTCCAAACTTGGGTGGACTTCGATGAGCTCATTCTTCTTACACATACACACACACGCACACGCACACATATATACACACACGCACGCACACACACACACACACGTACACACACGTACACATGAGTCAGAGTTCATGAAAATGTGTTTGAGTTTGTGCTAAAGGCAAGCTGAGCAAATGTTTTCCTGTAGTGAATGTGTTAACGTCATTATCTGTGCTAATAATTACAAGAATAAAAAGCAAAGCACAGTGGACTCCTATATTCGCTCTTATGTTTTCTACTGTCATCTAAATCATGTCTCTTCAGACACATGTTTGCTTCTGGGGATGGTTTTGTCTTGTCAAGTGTGTTTGTTCTTGGAGGCAGGAAAGCAGGCTTGGGTGACTGGTGAGCCTTAGTTGCATTTTGGCCTCTGCCCCTCATGAGCTGCCTGTTACTGATAAATTACTGTGTTTCTCTGGATCTTGTTTTTTGGTTTTGTTTTATTTTATATGGAGTCTCTCTCTGTTTCCCAGGCTGGAGTGCAATGGCGCTATCTCGGCTCACTGCAACCTCCACTTCCCAGGTTCAAGTGGTTCTCCTGCCTCAGCCTCCCAAGTAGCTGGGATTACAGGCACCCCCCACCACACCCGGCCAATTTTTGTATTTTTAGTAGAGACGGGGTTTCACCATGTTGGCCAGGCTGGTACCAAATGTCTGACCTCAATTGCTCCGCCCTCCTCGGCCTCCACGCCCAGCCCTGGATCTCGGTTTTAATTGTCCTACAGTAGAAATGGTGGTGCTCTCCTTATAGCACTGCTGTGAGGATGAGGTGAGCTCCAGGTATGGACACGCAGGATGCAGCCCAGTGCCCAGCAGCCTGCAGCTGCTCCAGAAATGGGCAATTCCTTTCTCTTCCTTGATTGTCCTTTTGCCTTCTTTGGATCAAAACTTGGCTGCTCAGTGTTTCGGGGAAGAGATAATATTCTGGTTTGTCACTCAAATATGTACAGGAATCTGGTATGGAACTCAAGGTCAATGAAGTGAACCTAAGAAGCTGTGTGTGTACAGCTGTGGTTCTCAAAGTGATGACAATGAGATGCATTATCAGAGACCACTCTGGACCTGCATCATTATCATCACCACCTGGAAACCAGTTAGAAATGCAGATTCTCAGGTTCCACCCCAGACTTACGGAATTGAAAACTCGAGGTGGGGCCCAGCGATCTGTGTTTTAACCAGACTTCAGGTGATTTGAATACATGCTAACTAACATCTGACAGCTGCTAGTCTCTACATCTAAGTTATCAGGCTCCTTGAATCTTAGACTTCCCTGAGGAACATTTGAAAATACACAAGTATTTTAAAATACAAGAGATGCTGATTTAATGAGTCTGGGGCAGAGCCCAGGCACCAGGATGTTTTAAAAGACTCCATCGGTGATCCAGCACAGTGGCTCACGCCTGTAATCCCAGCACTTTGGAAGGCCAAGGATGGTGGATCACCTGAGGTCAGGAGTTCGAGACCATCCTGGCCAACATGGTGAAACCCTATTTCTACTAAAAATACAAAAGTTAGCTGGGCGTGGTGGTGCGGGCCTGTAGTCCCAGCTTCTCAGGAGGCTGAGGCAGGAGAATTGCTTGAACCCGGGAGGTGGAGGTTGCAGTGAGCTGAGATCGTGTCACTGCACTCCAGTCTGGTGACAGAGCAAGACTCCGTCTCAGAAAAAAAAAAAAAAAAAGACTCCACCAGTGATTCCTGTGTGCAACCAGGATTGAAAAATTCTGCTCTAAAGAATTTCTGTCTCCGTCTCTCCCTTTCCCCTCCCCTCCTCCTAGGGGTGGGGGTTGGAACTGGAGGACGAATTCTTTTGGAACAGGCGCTCAGAGGAGATGACAGGGATGAGGCGAGAAGCTACCCACAATGGAAAGCTACCTTTCCATTGCCTTTACCTCATTTCCTGTTGCTCTGATACTTTTTGATGGCAGCCTTCTTCTGATTTTAAATGTAACTCATGCTCATGTAGAAAGTTTGAAAACAACATAGAAAACTTTGAAGGAGAAAATAGGACTCTCTCGTGATCCCATCCCCTGAAAGATCCCATTAAATGTTAGCATTTTGCTGTATTAGCTTGCAGCCTTGCATCTATATGTCCTTTTTAATAGAAAATTAGGATCATACGGATGTATGTAGTTGCATAGCTTGCATTTTTAACTGAATATTACATTATGATAATGCATGATATATTTTTAATTTCATTTTCAAAGCTGGCATCAGATTGCACCGTGTGGATTTATCATAATTAACTCAGCCGTTTTCCTCTGGTGAATGTCTTCCATGATGGGTACAAATATCCTTGTAAAGCAATATTTGATTGCTTTTCTGATTATTTCCTTAGGATAGATTCCTAGAAGTAGATGCACTGAGCCAAAAGTTATAAACATTTTAAAGGTTCTTGTTACATGGAGCTAAATTTGTTTCTAGAAGGGTTGTGTTGTCTTTACTCCCACTCTGAATAAGACAGTGCCTGTTTCCTTGTACTTTTGCTAAAGTTGGCTATTATCTTAAAATACAAAACCCAAACAAAACCAGAAAATAATCCCATTTGCCACTTTGCAGAGCCAAGTGTCTGTGCCCTTGACCTTTAGCAGCTCTCTGTGAGATGTGGTGACAGATTCCTACACCCATGTGTCTTCATCTTCCTTTTACTCATCTTTCAGAGTCATGTTTATCTTTCAATGTCTGACAGCTTTAGTTTGGGGATTTTCGTCTTATCTTGGGATTTGAGGCCATCTGGGCTTCTCAGCTCTGCTCTTGCAGCTCCATCTTTATTGTAACTGGACTTCATCTCTAATGCTTTTGTACCATTTAACCTCTTTGTGCCATGCACACCAGCCTACACCAGTGTGGCGTTGAGGCCACCTTCATAGAGGTCCTTAATAAATGCTCTGGGATATTGCAGCAAAAGGCACACGTAGCATTGCAAAGTTAAATTATTCAGGCTCACCCAAGTGTATGTAATCTATTTCAAGGTGACACTGCACCCCCTCCCCACCAATACACACATTTCCCCACTCCCTTCACACACACTCAAGTTCACTTCTTCAGTGCATCATAAAGGGAATCCTTTGAGGGCCTCTGACTAAAATATTCAGAGAATCCATCTTCTTGGACCTCCTTGATAAATGATGTTTGATTGAAGCAATGAATGACTTGTTGCATACTTTCCTTTCAAACTGAGTGTGCATTACCCAGATAGAGAAGCGGAAGAGCACATTTCCACCCTTTCATTTAACATCTTGCAGTCATCCTGGCTTGTCACAGTGGCAAAGCCATGTAGGTTAATAACTTTAGCTTTGGGACCCTCCCAGAAGAAGCTCTGTGCTGGAAAGGTGGTGGGGAAGTGGTAGATCCATCATAGCTTTAAAGCTGCTTCTGGCACTTCTTTTTTTTTTTTTTTTGAGACAGAGTCTCGCTCTGTCACCCAGGCTGGAGTGCAGTGGCCGGATCTCAGCTCACTGCAAGCTCTGCCTCCTGGGTTCATTCTCCTGCTTCAGCCTCCTGAGTAGCTGGGACTACAGTCGCTCGCCACCTCACCCGGCTAGTTTTTTGTATTTTTTAGTAGAGACGGGGTTTCACCGTGTTAGCCAGGATGGTCTCGATCTCCTGACCTCGTGATCCGCCCGTCTCGGCCTCCCAAAGTGCTGGGATTACAGGCGTGAGCCACCGCGCCCGGCCCTGCTTCTGGCACTTCTACACCCTAGTTGCTCTACTTTGTAAATAACAGCAGAGGCACCCAGAAGTGAGCATCACTTGGGAGGTAGAAAAGCTGAGAAGGACAAGAGCGGAAGGAAGAATTGAAATCTTCTACTCTGGCCACAGATTTAAACATTCTCTTCTATTATTTCAAAGTGATTCTTCTATTTCTGTTTTTCAGTTCAGGGAAATCAGCTGCAGGAATGAATGATCGCCTTACTTTTATTCCAGAGATTCCTGAACATGTTTTGTCCTATTCATCCATCCTTCTATCCAGCCAGCCATCCATCCATCCATCCATCCATCCATCCATTCCTTTAATAAAAATGTATTAAGTAGTATTATCCAACTTACTACTAGGAAGTAGCCACTTGTGGATCAAGGTTTTCTAAAGCCTAGCAGTGATGTATAACACAGGAATGTGTGTTAAGTGTCTGGAGGCCCAAGTGGTGGCTTGGTGGGGACTCACTGGTATATAGGGAATGCTGTTTTCATTGAAACTGGACTGTGTGAAAAACATGGAGAATCATGTCATTATATAAGGCCCCGTTATTTAATGGCAGTGGTTACAGCAGATAAAGCAGTTGAGGAGGCAGGCAGGGAAAATCTTTAACGGTGAGTCAGAGAACTTCACCGTCATTGATGAAACTGCCCTGTGTGCTCTTTCTTCCTGATATTTCCTTTAAGTTCCTATTTTTAAAAATAAATAAATAAAAAGGGGTGTTATTATGATTAGCTCATTTTGGGGATGTGGCTGGATAGTGACCCCCAAACATATCCTCCTCCTAATCCCTGGGACCTGTGAATGGTAAAAGGGATTTTCATGGTAAAAGGGATTTCCCAGAGATGGCAACCGGAAACCTCCATGGGGGTGGTTCCCAATGCAAAGCAATCGCAAATATTTTGTTCTCATAAATATATTTTTACTTTTTAGACAACTTGTCCTAGTTTTGTGTTTGGAAAATATGATCTCCATTGCAGACGACACAGGAATGAATTCTATCCTCTTATCTCTTTATCTTTGGAGGAATTTCTCGCTTCATAGTTGAGTTCATTGGATATTGAGCACTTACTGTATACAAGATTATATCTGCAGCTAGCATAAGACCAAATACAAAGATTAATACCTGCTCCTACTCTATATGACTTTACTACCTGCTCTAAGGCTCCCATCACTTTGGCCTTACGTGATATCCCAATAGTGATTAGATTGCCCCTGTAAAGAAGACACATATGGCTCTCCCACGTAGGACCGAGCAGTTAAGCTTCTAAAGAGGTTTTCTGAAGTTTTAAGGGGAAGCAGTGCTCCAAGTATGGGTCTGTCAGCATATGGGGACACTCAATGTGAATATTTGATGGTTATTTTAGCGTGTGCCCTTTGTACAACTTGACATTGACACTACCGTGAAATGTAAATTGCACAGAACTCCATGGGACCACTAAACCCTCTCCCAGTCAGCGACAGTTAGCAGAATGAACGCGTGACCCAGTTAGATAGCCATCGCATAGCTTATCCGAGTTCTCTCCGCTTGCTTTCAGTCTCCTTAACCGCTTTCAAAATTATCATGTAAAAGTCTGTTGCACACTCTTTCCCTAGCTGTTCAGACTAGCCTGCAAACGTCCATATCTTCAGACACACCTCTGTTCCTTGGACACACACTGCTTTCCTCAAACTGCATAGTTGTGCTTTCGTTTTCAGTTTCCCTTCTGAGGGGAGGAGCGGGGAGACTAGCAATGAATGGCACCTGGCTAGGGGTTACCCTTGAATATCCTGATATTAAGTAAATAGACAAATAAAGTCTCTTTGTAGGCAAATAAAGCCTGGTTTGCCTGAGTACAAGCTATGATGATGGAATCAAGCTGTAACTTCAGGGGAAAAAAAAAAAAAAAACTTAGTTAATTTTACTTACAACGATATCCTGAAATCAAAATGGATTTACAATTGCACAGTTATCATGACCAATAATTAGGCTCCACAGCCTGTGGTTTTGGAGGCTTTGCAGCCCTATTTCAGCTGTTTGTGTGTAGTTGTAAGTCATTTGGGTTGTAAATTAGAATCTGATTCTTTCCCCCTAAGTACCCTAGTTCCCTTCTGGCCCTGTGGAAGATAAGCCATTCTGGGTCAAAAGCAATGTGCTCACATGACCAGCCTACAAAACAGAGTCAGCCTTAAAACTTCCAGGACTGGACTGATTTGGAAACTTGGAGAAACTTTGCTACACAGGAAGATGTCTGCCGCCAGGGAACAAACCAGCAATTCATCTTGTGCCTTTCATCTGGAGTAGATCATGTGCCCTGAGGTCATATGTATTTTTAAACATTTATTCCCACTCATTTTCTTTAATTTGAGACTCTTGGGCTTAATGTAATAAGACATTTTAACTGAAATTTAATTTGAATAGGACCTCACATATAGAGTTCGGTGCTCTACAAAAAATAACCAAGGTTTAAAAAGAAAACAAATCCAGGCAGCCTTCAAATATACCACTTAAAATGATCAACTTTACGTTTTTTAACAAAGATTGATTTTGTGCTCTGCTGGAATGTGGCCCTGTACCAGGTTCAGCCTTCTCCTCCGGTTCCTTTTTTTAATGAGCTGGAGTAGCTAGTGAGATCTGAAATGGGTCTACATAAAACAATTCTGAAAGAGTTGCTAGAATCTTGGCTTCTTTTCTGATTGTACCAAGTGGTGAAAGCAAAGTGGAGTTGGAGGTGAAATGAGTTATTATAAATGGCTAAGTATGTCATGAAAAAGGCAGCAGAGAAACAGCGATCATTACAGTCTCCGGGACTGAAGCGTCTAGCCTGTTGGAGCTTAGAAATGGTTGACTTTGAGTGACAGTCTTCACTGCTCTTCAATACGGTGCTCAAGACCTAAAACGTGTGGTCAGGAGTGGCTGGCAAGTTTGTTGAGACTGACGTGCCTCCTCAGTTGTTTCTGATATGTTTACTGATGGCCATGAAGTGTTTCTCCTTACTGTGGTCACACTTTGCCAATTTTCCCACCTTTTTTTTTTTTTTTTTTTTGAGATGGAGTCTCGCTCTGTTTCCCAGGTTGGAGTGCAGTGGCGCGATCTCAGCTCAGTGCAAGCTCCACCTCCCGGGTTCAATCGATTCTCCTGCCTCAGCCTCCTGAGTGGCTGGGACTACAGGCATATGCTGCCACTCCCGGTTAATTTTTGTATTTTTAGTAGAGACAAGGTTTCACCATCTTGGCCAGGCTGGCCTTGGACTCCTGACCTCATGATCCACCCGCCTCGGCCTCCCAAAGTGCTGGGATTACAGGCATGAGCCACCGTGCCCAGCCAGTTCTCCCTGGTTCTAAGCGGGTCACTGTACCATAAAAGACCTTGAGAATACTGGGTGATCAGAACCACAGCAGCAGCAGCTGCTGCATGGTAAGTTCAGACCCCAGATTCCTTCATCTTTTGTTAAAAAGTGGTTGACCTCTGTGATCTCAGGATTTGTCTTCTCCAGGTCAAGAGTATATACCGTTGGCCACTTTAAGGCATGCCATTTTTCTTTCTGTTATTTAATAGGATGAAGGAAATCAGAAAAGAAATTGTAAATAAGGAGAAAGACTCTTAAGGGGTTGCAATTCACAGCCAGGATGGGGAAGAATAATATTTCATTATTACAGATTCCCCCTTTATTGTGGTATTTGAGAAAAACGCCCTCCCATCATACTATGCCTGACACTTAAGTGTTCAAGGAATGCTCATTGAATGGGTTAATAAATCAATGAATGTAAGTAGCAGTCACTGAGAATGCAGGTAGAGACTCCAGTTGTTCCTCAGCCTTTTTAAACTTGCCACTGGCCAGGAGCACCCAGCACTCTACCTGCAAGTGCGTGCAGCAAATGTAATGAATCCCAAGCAGTAGGCTTGCTAATTCTTACAACTTAGACAAGCAAGGGGAAATAATGAATATCAGTACTGTGATCACTTGAAAGTGGAGAAGAAATGAATTGGCCCCAAGTTTAAGAAATGCGACGTGTAGAGAAAGAGCAGACTCCTGTGAGCAGTGACAATCTAAGCTTGCAGCCTTCCCCTTCATCTCCCCACTGTCATAACCTGCACCCCACCTTGACCTCCTCGTTTCCAGCCCCCTTCTCCTCCACTGCGCTGCTGTCACTGGAAGCTCCACCCGAACCTCCATTTCCAGGCAGCCATACTCACATACCTCCTTCCCACAGACTAGCCCACCCTTTCCCTCATGATAGCTCTTCAGCCTCGTTGGAACCTTCCAGCCTACCATGTTTTCTCTATCATTGCTCTTCTTTCTTCAGTCCATGGGGATGGAGGTGGAGGTGAGGGTAACTATGAAATAATTAAGATCATGCAGAAAATCCGCCTACCAAGGAGGACCATACTTTTAAAATCAGCTGAATCACAATCTCTATTTTTATTTAATATTGGGGCTGGATATATTTTTGTAGCCGTATTATTAGTATGCTGCATACAAATCTTTTTAAAATTATTTTTTAAATTGACAGATAAAATTGCATGCATTTACTGTATTCAACATGATGTTTTGAAGTATGTATACATTGTGAAATGACTAAATTTAACTAATTAACATGTGCATTACCTCACGTGGTTATTTTTGTGGTGAGAACACTTTACATTCATTCTCTTGGCATTTTTCCAGAACACATTATTAACTATAGTCACCATGTTGTAAAATAGCTCTCTTGAAATCGTTTCTCTTACCATTTTTTCTGGCTGAGTAGTATTTCACTGTGTATATATACCACGTTTCCTTTATTCATTCATCCACTGATGGACACGTAGATTGATTCCATATCTTGACTATTGGGAATAGTGCTGCAATAAACATGGGAGTGCAGACGTCTCTTTGACACACTGATTTCATTTGCTTTGGATATATACTTACTAGTGGGATTGTTGGACCATATGGTAGTTCTATTTTTAATTTTTTATGGAACCTCCAGATTGTTTTCCATAGTGGCTGTGCTAATTTGCACTCTCTCCAGCAGTGTACACGCGTTCTCTTTTCTCCACATCCTCACCAACACTTGTCTGTTGTCTATTTGATAGTAGCCATTCTAACAAGTGAGACATGATAGCTCATCGTGGGTGTGTGTTTCTGTTTGTTTGTTTTTGAGATGGAGTTTCACTCTTGTTGCCCAGGCTGGAGTGCAGTGGCGTGATCTCAGCTCACTGCAGTCTCCACCTCCCTGGTTCAAGTGATCCTCCTGCCTCAGCCTCCCGAGTGGCTAGAACTACAGTCGTCCACCACCACGCCCGGCTAATTTTTGTATTTTTAGTAGAGATGGGGTTTCACCATGTTGGCTAGGCTGGCTTCGAACTCCTGACCTCAGGTGATCCACTCGCCTCGGCCTCTCAAAGTTCTGGGATTACAAGCGTGAGCCACTGCGTCCAGCCGTGTATCCTCTTTTGAGAGACGTCTGTTAAGTCCATTGCCCATTTTTAAATCAGGTTATTTGTTTTCTTGCTATGGAGTTGAGTACCATGTATATGTTTTGACTATTAACTCATTATCAGATGTATAGTTTCAAAATACTTTTTCCCATTCGGTAGGTCATCTGTTCACTCTGTGTATTGTTTCCTTTTCTGTGCAGAAGCTTTTTCTTCTGATGTCGTTCCGTTTGTCTATTTTTGCTCTTGTTGCCTGTGCTTTTGGGGTCATATCCAAAAAGTCATTTCCCAGACCATGGAAATCTTGATGTTTTACCCTTTTGGAGCCATAAGCTCATCTCATGAGTGAGTGGTTGTACTAACAGGAATTCGCTGAACAAAGCTGAATGGAGACTTGTAAATGCCTTCAAGTACACAAATGCTTATTGTAGCTTGTAGGTTGTCCATTTGGCTCCTGTACTCCAAGCAGCAGAATATGTTTAAAAGAAAACTATCTTAGTGCACATAGATTACGAGCTGGAAATGTATTCACATCATTTCAAGAAAATTATCCAGAATACACAGTCTGGGTCTCTAAGCTAATTTTGGTCTCTGTTATTCTTCTAATAAGGTGAACAGTCATACCTTTTATCTTCCAATGATTAATGTGCTGACTTAGCTATGGTTCATCTCAGTGACTTCACAACTATCTCTTCTGCTTCCCTTCTATAAATAATTAAGCTATGTCCTAGTTTTATATTATAGCTATAAAATTAGCCTAAAGCTGTGCCGTTTGACATGACAGCCCCAGGCCACCTGTGGCCATCGAGCACTTAAAGTGGGGTTGGTTTGAACAAGATGTGCTGTGTGTGTGTAAAGCACACACTGGGGTCCAAGCACTCAGAAAAGGGCAAAGTCCATCACAGTCATCTTCATTATTAACTACATGCTTAAATTATAACATTTCAATCTATTGGGATAAACAAAATTATTAGAGTTAATTTTGCCTGTTTCTTTTTACTTTTATTAGTGTGACTGCTAGAAAGTTTCAAATGATACCTGGGTGTGGTGGCTCGCATCTGTAATCCCAGCACATTGGGAGGCCGAGGTGAGCAGATCACTTGAGCCCAGAAGCGTGAGACCAGCCTGTGCAATATGGTGAAACCCCACCTCTACAAAAAATACAAAAAGTAGCCAGATGTGGTGGTGTGTACCTGTAATCCCAGCTACTTGGGAGGCTGAGGCGGGAGGATGACTTGAGCCCAGGGGATCCAGGCTATAGTGAGCTGAGATGGCGCCCCACTGCACTCCAGCCTGGGCAACAGAGTGAGGCCCTGTCTCCAAGAAGAAAAAAGAAAATTTCAGATTACACATGCGGTTTGCATTTGTGGCTTGTATTATATTTCTGATGGACTACTCTGTCTTAAAGTAAGTCATTGTTTTAATTTATAAATCATTATTGCTTAAAATTTAAATATGTGTATGCATACAGTTATCCTTTGCGTATAGTTATATATATGTATATACTTACGTAGTTATGTAATTTGAAGATTACATAACTATAACCTACTTCCTGTGATAAAACACTATCTAAACAAGTAATTGACACTAGTGTTTAAATAGATTAATGTATATCAAGTCAACCTTAAGATAATCTGACTAGTATAAGTTTTCATAGATTTTATTATGTAAAGTTTTATTCTTTTTGCCTATGTCTGAGGGAGATTAGAATTTTGGAACCAGTGCAAAGTTCATTTTCATGTGTTTTATTCTGAGTCACTAACATTAACTCTTCTGAACCTGTGACAGCCAGCATTTGGAAAGTTAATTTCAGTGTCCTAAAAGTCGCCTTCTTCAGTTTGTTTACCTTATTTATCTTATTATCATAGTCTAAGTAGCTAGTAGAGAAAAACCTCTAAGTAACATTCTCCTTAGTGGTTGAGCCAATAAATCAAACATTAACAAGCGAAACTTGGAATTCCAAGGACCAAGGCTGAATAAATCAATTTCATCCACCTGTCCAGTGAGCATTTGCTGAGAGGAGGAGGAGATGTACAGCACTGTCCTGTGTTTTAGCAAGATCAACCTCCCTCTTCTCCCTCACCTAAAGCTGAGCTTCAGAAGTAGGGGATGTGTTCTAATCACTGTACAGTTTGCCTAGTTCGTCAAAGCTGGGCAGATGGGGCTGGTCTGGAAGCTGGCAGGCAGCTTCCCTGGCAGGAGGCTCTCCACTATGTTCTCTGCCTTCATGTAAGGCAGCCAGCAGCATTTACAATAACAATGGAAGAAAAAGTAGATCATTCTCTATTCCCTTAGGTTATTTAAATTTTACTTTTGAACTTTGTTTTCTAACACTGAGTGTTTCTCAGGAGCATGCTCACCGTGTGTTTCTTATACAGAATAAGTACCAGTCTTGCATGATCAGAGCCTCAAAATCAGCATGAGAAATTTGAGGCTTCTTTGAATTCATGCAAGCTTGAATTAGAAATAGCCTCAAACAGCTTCAGTTAGAGTCTTTCTGCTGTGGCTCTTCAAGAGATGGAGCAATAACTTATTATTATCCCAGGGTGAGGTTACCCACAAAATTTGACCATCCACTTCTAAGGCCAGAAAGACATCAGAATAATGTTACTCAAGGGCCCAAGACATGGGAATTGGTTGTTTTTGTTCCTGAGCTTTCCTTCGCTGTCAATACGTCAGTATTTCATAAGTGTAATCAGTTTTAAATGAATGGGCGACAACCACTGCCACATGCTGATGTCCTTAAGCCAGCAGCCTTCACGAGATCCATTCAGCAGCCCTCGCTCAAGATGGCTTCTTCAGAAAACGATAGAGGAGAGCTGGTTTGGCTTTTTGCCTTCTCTTATTTTCTCGAATAGGACAGCATATGAGCTTTGGTACATGCCTAAAAGATGCAGATGGTTTTAAGCAACTATATACAATAATGGTAATCATATTATTACGTATCAAGCACTGTCGAAGGAGCTTTGCATGTATAACTCATTTGATCTTTACAACAGCCCCTTACGGAAGATATGGTTAAAACGTTCTTTGTCAATCAACAAGGTACCTGAGTCACAGAGAGGTTGAGGAACTTGCCCAAGACCACACAGCTAGTAAATGGCAAAGCCAGGATATAAAAGCAAGCCCTCTGCCTCCAAAGTGCGTAAGTCATAATGCCATGCAGGAGATTGAAATAATTTTGTCTGTCTGGATATTTTTGCTAAGTTTTAGTTTTCGAAGACTTGAATTGGTGGTTTCTGAATCCTGTTGAAAAAGGATCTTTTCCTTCCTTTCCATCCCTATTAGAAACTGACCTAAACCTATTAGGGTTCCTTGGATATAGACACAGCAGTTCTATTCCCAGCCATGATGTCTCTTAAACCCTTCCAAATATTAACATTATATTTGTGTGGTAGCAGGCAGTATCTAAAACATAATCGTACCTTTCTATCTCTGTTGAGTGCTACAGCTGCCCTATAGGCTAAGCATTATTCAACTCAGTTTTGTTTTGTTTTGTTTTATTTCCCAATCGACCATGCTGAGACTCAGCAAAGGTTGTGAGGATCAGCGTTCACAGATGGTAAATGGCAGAGGAGGGCAGCATCTAACATTGTTTCTCCCAACTGTGCCTTTCCTCTCGGATTGTAGATACTCTCTGTCACTCAGAAGGCACAGATGCACAAAATACATTTCCAAATAGAGACTAGAGAAGTTGATGGAAATATGGATTTATTTTAACTTTCAGTCTGGAAACATCATGATCACAGAGATTCAGAAAATGCATGAAAAAGAAAGTCTATTACAGGATTTGTACTTTACTCCATGCTATGTATGGTTTTAATTAAATGAGGAGTGCACGAAACGAAAACCTCCATGAGAACCATCCAGATTAGTGCAGAGCATTATTTTTTTCTTTTTCTTGAAGACAAAGTTTCGCTCTGGTTGCCCAGGCCGGAGTGCAATGGCGCAATCTCAGCTCACCGTGACCTCCACCTCCCGGGTTCAAGCGATTCTCCTGCCTCAGCCTTCCAAGTAGCTGGAATTACAGGCATGTACCATGTACCACCAAGCCCGGCTAAATTTTTTTTTTTTTTTTTTTTTTTAGTAGAGACGGGGTTTCTCCATGTTGGTCAGGCTGGTCTGGAACTCCGGACCTCAGGTAATCTTCCCTCCTTGACCTCCCAAAGTGCTGCGATTACAGGTGTGAGCCACCGCGCCTGGCCAGTGCAGAGCATCTTAAGGTTGGAAGGAATCTTGGAGACCATAGTCCAGCCTCCCACTTGATTCTGAAATGCCTTTGTGAATTCCTGGCAGATGGTATAATTTCCTCTGCCACCTTTCCGATATGGACGGTTCCCATGCCCAGAAGCAAAACCTTCTTTATTGTGCTTGTCCCCCCTTCACTGCCATGTATACGATCAGCATCCTTCCCACTAAGTGAAGGGCCCAGACACCAGCACAGGAGCACAGCACCTCTTAAACTCACCAGGGGCTGCGTTCACACCATTAGCAGGGGAATTACACCACCCTTGTGTCATCCGTGGTCAGCTAGCACCATCAAGTATTTTTTTATATGAACTGCTATTGTGCTAGGTCCCCCCAATCCTGTACTTGTGAGGTTCATTTCTTTGAACCCCAATACAGAAATTCCTGTTTATTCCTTTTGCAAATTTGATTATTCAGCTTCTTGGGAGAATTTAGATTCCCAGTTCTGTCAGTGAGTATATTAGTATATTGAATGACTCTCTTAGCCATTCAAAAATGTGATGAATATGCTTCCATATGACATATTGAATGAAGTATCAGGGCCAAGATGTCATGATAAATACCTTGTTGAGGACAGCGTAAATACAGGAGCCTGCAGTCCACTCACCAAAATCTACCGTATGGTGATTCGTATTTCATCTACCAAAATATCATGAAAAATGATATCACAGGCCTTGGTGACATCAAAACACTTTAAAAATCTATATCCGTTTCCATTCTACTTGTCTTACAACCCAATTGCAGGCCAGGGGAAAATTCTTGCTACTCATTGACCATTTGCTAAGTATTTCTAATTCATCAGATCAAAAGTTGATTCTTGATGTTTTCTAGGAATTCACAAGCTACTTGATCTTAGAGAGGGCTCCACTTTGGTTCCCTCTGAACATCAATATGGCTTCATGCATTAGTATTTAGCCCATGATTGCCAGCAATGATCTGAGATTGCTTTTGCCACACTGCGATTTAATTTACTCAGACCTGGAGACTCGAATTTTTAAAAAAGTACCTAACAGGCAATCTTTTATTATCTCTTTTCTTTCTTCAGGCTTTGGTTCCACCTTAACAATGTTTTCCTGATGTTTTCCCAAGTGCAGATCATTGGCCTCAAAAAAAAAAAAAAGGAAGCTAAAAGAGTTGCCTAGTTTTGTTTCCTATATGCCTATTCCACCATCAGCTATGACCAGCCGTTTTAACCCTTTTCCGTCCATCTTCTTTCTCAGAACTGAACTTAAGTTTTGGAGTTTTTTTTTTTTTTTTTTTTTTTTTTCCAATTTTCAGTTCTTTGAGGTTTCCTGAATAATTTGTGCTACTTAAATTTTTTTTTTTTTTTTTTTTGAGACAGGTCTCACTCTGTCACCCAGGCTGGAATGCAGTGGCATGTTTGTGGCTCACTGTAGCCTCTTAGCATTCGGGCTCAAGCCATCCTCTCACCTCAGCCTCCCAAGTAGCTAGGAATACAGACGTGTACCGCAAGCTTAGCTGATTTTTAAAAATTTTTGTAGAGATGGGGTCTCATTATGTTGCCAGGGCTTGTCTTGAACTCCCAGGCTCAAGGAATTCTCCCACCTCAGCCTCCCAAAGTGCTGGGATTACAGGTGTGAGCCACTGCACCCCGCCTATTTGTGCCATTCTGTTGTATTCATACAAGATCTTGAGTCCTGCTTTCTAATTTCCCAATTTTTAGAAATCTGACCTCATGGAGTTAACAAACTGCATTATCCTTTCAAGGGCCAATTACAAATTACTTAATGACTATGAAAAATTCTTATTTGCAAAATATTTCAGTTGTGTTCCAAATTGGGAATCTACCCAGTTACCTGAAGTTATGGCTGAAGGCAACTGCTTAGTCAAAGCAATTAGCCTCTAGGAGACCAGGAGAATTGCCATGAAGTTTGTCAATGGCCCATGTGAGGGCTTTGCTTTTCGGATGAATGTACAGGATCTGAAATACACTGATTGACCCTTAGGCTTCTAAAAGCTCGTAGGCAGCTCCCACAGGGCCAGTTATGTACTAAGCCCAGGGCCAGGGCTTAGTAAAATAATCAGAGCCCAGTAAATGAGAAAAGTAAACGCATGTGGACTGCCCTGGGCCAGGATGTTCTTAAAGCAAGCGATGGACATCTTGCATAATGTTTTTCAGTGCTGGAGCGATTGTTTTTCCGTGTTCAGAAAGTCGGTGGAAACAATGTAAACAGATAGGTAGTCAGCATATAAATTTAGGAACCCATACAACATTGAGTCAACGTGTATTAATACTAAACTTTTCTCCAATGTACTATGTTAGGCTCTGGGGATTCAAAAGTGGTATTAATTTTTCAGAACGAATCCTATATACAAGGGTGGTTAAATTTTTTTTTAAACGCTAATGCATTGGTAGGTCACTATGAAGGAAATTAAAATTTAAACTCAACAAACCAGTTCTTCTAGTATTCACGTTACTTGTTTGTGGTTCTCATTATAGTGACTAGCGATGTATCTCATGTCTAACAAATGATGAAGTAGCTGGAAAAATGAGTTCTATTATTGTGCATTCACGCACCCATTAAGTGGAAAGTAAGCTCCAGATTTTGATTTATTAAGATTGTGCAGCTTTGTAGCCAGCCTCTTCTGCTCAGAGCTTACCTCCACCGTGAAGCCACCTCTTCACCTGCAAGTCCAGTTGCCTTCCTTTCTGGAGGCATTGCAGAGCCCTGTGGAAGTCAGTACCCTGGAGCAGAAAGTCTAAACAGGGGGCCTGTGGTGATACACGTGTAACTAGAGGCATCCCTGCTTCCCTGGTGGACCGTCCTCCACTCCGGGGCCATTGCCACCATTTCCTTTAGGCCCATTATGCTGAGCGTGGTGGATTCTTTAAACAGGCCAGGCTGTCTGGCCTCAGTGTTTCCATGTCACTGCGGACAAGCACAGCCTCTTGATCCAAGTGACAAGACCATGTTGACCCCCAGCTTTGCAGGGCCCACGGCCACCCATGTTGGGGAAGGGTATAGAGCTCCTTACCCCCGGCCCACTGCAGATGATCAGGAGGAAACCCAGCAAGAGGAAGGGCTTCCCACCCAAGCCCAGCATGGGCTGTAGGAGAGGTCATTCTTCCCTTCTCGCCCACCAGTGGACTTCCCATTGCACCCATTTCCTGGCCAGGGGATGATGTTTCCATCCACAAAGCTTCTAAAACCCCCCGATGACGAGGATGACTTCATGTCCCATAGAAGTCATATTCCACACTTTTTTGGAAGCAGTACTCCATGGGAAGGTCGTCGGGTTTACAAGCCCTGCTTCAGGAGATACCACCTCCAAACCTCATTCACACAAATTGTCTTTTATTTTGTTTAGTGTTTGACCTGAGACTTAATTAGTGACACATTCTCTTCAAAAGTGGCACTTCCAAGAGTTAACGCCATCAGTCTCTTTACTGTCCTGGCCGTGGTGGATATAGTCTTGCCCTGGCTCTCACAATAAGCTGCATGCTTGCTCAGATCGGGCTGTGGGGGTGAGGTCAGCCTCGTGGCTGGCTTCCAGGGAGTTCTGCTTCCATTGAGAGAATACTCAGGCTTCCCGGGAGCTCCGGTTTCTCTTTAACTTATCATCTTTCAGTTTTATCTGAGTGGCTGTCACTTCAGGTAACTCCAGCAGTGCCTTTCCCTGCCAGCCTCTTCTTGCCTGCCCTGAAGTGACCCTGTGGTCCCCTCCCCATTTTCTCCTCCCCCTAGACTTCCTCCACAAGGTGAGTCCCCACTTGGTTCAGAGCCAAGGTGACAGATCTGTAGACATCATGGGAAATGGCTTGGCCTAGAGCACTGTGAAAAGGATTCTTCTTTGCCGGGCTGACAACCAGACACCCACTCACTGTCTCCCTGAGACCTGGGCCTGTGACTCTTGCAATCCCAGACACGAAAGACCCCAAAGAAGCTTGGCTACCCTCAGTTGTATTCAGTCTCCAGAGCAGGACAGACTTGTGAATGGTGTCTCCCAAGTACGTTGGCCACCCAACTGCACTAAATGCCACGTAGTGCCAGGCATATTTGAATTTCTGCCAAGACACTGAGGGCAGTTTGGAGCAGACTTTGCGGTATAAGGTGGAGCTAATTCTTTCAATGACAGCATGACAGAGGGTTCCAAACCTACCCTTTAAAAACATGCAGACGAGGCTGGGCGCGGTGGCTCAAGCCTGTAATCCCAGCGCTTTGGGAGGCCGAGACGGGTGGATCACAAAGTCAGGAGATCGAGACCATCCTGGCTAACCCGGTGAAACCCCATCTCTACTAAAAAAATACAAAAAACTAGCCGGGCGAGGTGGCGGGCGCCTATAGTCCCAGCTACTCGGGAGGCTGAGGCAGGAGAATGGCGTGAACCCGAAAGGCGGAGCTTGCAGTGAGCTGAGATCCGGCCACTGCACTCCAGTTTGGGCGACAGAGCGAGACTCCGTCTCCAAAAAAAAAAAAAAAAATGCAGACGAATAGTATCTTGACTTAAGAGGAGAAACTATGAAAATATTTAGACATCTTTCTTTGTTCACTTCCTCTCATGCTCCAGAACTGAGCAGGGTGAATACTGGAGGGGAGTATCTCACAATTCGTATTTCAATCTGGGCAGTTTTGTAGAGTATTTGCATGGTAATGACCTCTGCCATCAGAGTTCCAAGCTCTGTCCTTTCTCTTTCCCTTTAGCTGGTTCTTGCCCGTCTCGAATCTTAGCACCTTGAACACGTCTGACTTTCTTCCTGTTCTTTTGGCCACAGAATAAGGAACTTAGCTTAGCTTTTTATTTGTCTTCTCTTTCCCCATGACATTATATGAACCGTCTGCCTTCTTTTTCAATGTTTTTTCAGCCAAGAGCAGCTTGCCAAGTTGAGAACAAATCATTCCTTATGGTCCAGTTAACTTTGACTCACTGGCTGAAAGGGGATTACATGACAAAGTCAAGATGATCAAATGATGGGATTGGCCCAAGGCAATAGCATGGTGAAGTCAAAGTGATCAAACCAGGAGCTGACCCTTCTGAGTCTCAACCAGAATCACTCGAGAGCCGGGGACTCAACTAGAATCTTGGGGCAGGAAGCTCTGATCTCCAGTCATCCAATGTGGTCAGCATTCACTGAAATGGAACAGCCGATCCTGGCATAACAGTAATCTGTAGCTACCCTTTCTGTTTAAGGGCATTGTAGTCTCCTTAAAACTGGACTCAGAGTTCAGCTATGATTCCGATGTAGGGTTTACTATATTTGGAGAAAGTGTATGGAGTGTTGTTGTTTATTTTATTTGTCTGATCCATCAGAGGCCCTGTTTAGATTGTATCAAATTATGCTTTCCCAACACTTATTCCTTCCTTTCCTTTGTGGCTTTACAGACAAAAACAAACAGCAAGCAGCAGGCAGGTGTTCTGTGTTAGGTCCTAGGGATGGTGCTGAGAAAAGTGGGTGCAGTTCACATATCCTTTAGCTGGAGCCAGGGCCCCTGCTCACTCTGCACACTGCCCACTGGGCAGTTGAAAGTCTGTTGCACTGACGTGTCTTGTTAGTAAATTCCTGATGTCGTGGACCATATGGGAAGCAGGTAGGATTCACTAGGGCAGTGAGTCCCAGAAAGTGAAGGAACTGGGCCTAGAGGAAGGCAGTGGTACATCTCTAGGCTCAGGACTCTGCTCTAAGGAGTCTGCCAGGCTCTGGGCTCCTTCCTGTCACCACCATGCTCTTCCTCGGAGGTAGCTGTCATGGCCAGTATGTACTGTGCTGTCCATGCCCAGTCCATCTGCTCTCAGTTGCCACCCAAACTACCCAGCCCCACTGCCTGCCTGAAATAAAAGAAAATCTCCAAATCCTTTGCCAGTTTCAAGTGGTGAAGAGGGCTGAATCCATCATAGATTTGCCTGTGGCCTCTAAGCAGCCCTTTCACCAGTAGCCAGAAGGAGGCAGAAGAAACACCAGGCCTGAGGAGGTGGGTGGCCTCCTCTCCCAGGCCTGACTCAGTTGGTCCCCACTCTTCTAATGGGTCAGTCCCAGGAAGTTCTGAATCCACCTGGGCATCTCCCACCTCCAGCTCTGTGCTTGGCTCTTCCAGCCCATGAAGGAGCAGGCACTGTGATTGGCATCCTGCCTTAGGGAATAATCTGAAAGTGTTGAAAATGCAAAGGAAACAGTGAATGCATAGTCCACTTCCAGGAAGCTTCCCATTTAACTGGGAAAGAGGGCCAAAGCACACCTTCCCAAGAAAACTGGACTTCAGAATGCTTCGTAACTAAAAATATGTAAGGAAGGAAAAAAGTTTGGTGGTTAACATCAACCCCAAACCATGTGAAATGCCGAATGCTGTTGCCCCTCGTGGAAAGGGCCATGTTGACTGAGTCCTGCATATAGCACCCTGTTGTGACTTTGTTTACCTACCTTTGCTTAAACTTACTTGGTCTTGACACCCTTTCTCCAAGCAGCATCTCTTTATATGAGCTCCAAAGACCCACTTTGGGAAATATTCTTCTAGATGGATCTTGGACCTTCCTCCTGCAAAGAGGTATCGTAGGGACAAGGGGGAGTGAACGAAGGCACCCACTGCTATCTTTCTAATCTCCCCTCCGTTTAATCCTCAACTGCTCTGAGTTGCAAATTTCTTGATGATAAAGAGGTTTCTTGAGCTACCTGACACTCAGCATATTTGGTTTCTTTGTTCCCACTTGCGATACCAAACCAGTGCGTGGAGCCCGACCCATGCTGGCCTTGGTTCCTCGGTTATGCCACCTTCTCTGCAGTCTTCCAGGGGACCTTGTCCTTGGGAGGATGCTTTCGCTGAGGGACCCACCTCTCCTCTGCTCTCCTTGGCCCATTGTGCAGTTCGCCCTTCTTTTTCTGCGTCTCATTCCTCCCTCTGCATGTTGTTCTGGTTCCCAGGGTGACGGACTGCTGTTTATCCCCTCAGTAAACTCCACTTTTCCCTGTTGGTGCCGTGGCAACCTGAGCCACTTGCTCTACAGATCACAGACTATTTCACCGAGGCCTTGTATTAGTTTAAAGTAGTTTTTGGAGGGTTGTACTTTTTTTCATGATAATGATTTTTTTTAAATCACCTGCTTTGCTTTTCTCCGGTGAAAAGTATTGCTTTCCTCTGCCTCGTAGCTTCTCAAAGGGCAGAAAGAGAACCACTCCAAGTGTGGCCTACATTCCAAGGGAATTGTGGACCACTTGGTGCTGAAGTACTGAGTTCCCATACTGGGTTTGCCTTCGTCCTGTGCTGAAATCCGTGAACCTGTTGGGGTTAAGATCAAAGAAGGAGTTCCCGCTGAAGGTGCTTCCTGAAGAGAGTGTTTCCTCCTCACACGCGTTCTGCTAAAGGTGCAGTCAGTAGAGGTGCGCACTGGGCATTCAGACTGGGCAGGAGGAAGATTAGGTAGCCGTGTTTACTGAATCGTGTATAGCATTTGGGATTTGTGTGTTTCCCAGGGTGGAGATCTGCTTCACTGCAGAGACTGGGGAAGGTAAAGTTGGAGGCCAGCAGCGAGCCCTGCCCAGCCAGAACCCTGAAGGCATCTCAGTGAGGGTCTTTGGGTTTTGTTGTTTGTATTGAGGACCTTCCTAAATGATGCAGAATTTTCCTTGAAAGGTGGGAAATTGTTGCCATGATGAGAAGCAGAGAAGTTGAAAAGCAAGTCCATGCGTGTTGATGGGATGAGAGGGCCCGTTTTTCTGAGCCTGGGACGGGGCCTGCGTTCAGGGTGGCCTGGACACCCTCACTCCCTTCCCATGCTCTCCTGTGAGGCTGCTTGTGACCTAGTCACCTTCTGTGTCAAGTCCTTCCTCTGCACGACTTCTGAGGTGATCTGTTAAGCCCACCATCCCAGATTCTTCAGTGCTGTTCTGCCGACCCACTGCTGCATGACAACCCACTCCAAAACGTGGTAGCTGAAAATTAACTCTCATGCTTCTGTGGGCTGCCCGGACCCAGCTTAGAGGGTTTTGCCTGAGTCTCTCGGGTGGTCACATTGAGAGGTTGGCTAGACCTATAGCCACCTGAAGACTTGATGGTCCAGATGTCCATGACAGCTCACGCACGTGCCTGGTCTCTCACAGCTGCTGTCGGCTCAGCTGGAGCTGCGGGCGGAAGCGTCTGCACACGGCCTCTCCACACAGCCCGGGCTTCTCCCAGCGTGCTGGTTGGCTTCCAAGAGGAAGCTCCTAAGAACTCAGGCGGAAGTTCCAGGATCACTTCTGCCACATTCTGTGTGTTAGGCAAGTCACTGGTGCCTGCTCAGATTCAAGGGTGAGAGACTGGAGGGTCACACTCAAGACAGCATGTGGGATAGAAAGACGGCTGAGTCCGTCTTTGGAAGATGCTGTCTGCTTCCCATCACCTACCTCCAGATGAAAGCTTCAGCATCTAAGCAAAGCTGCAGGGGCCTTTGAGGACCAAAGAGGGCAAACCAAATACGTCTCCATCCGAAATGAAAATAGCTTTGTTGAGTTCCAACGGGGGAATAAAATGTAGAGACTTAACATTTAGATTTCAAACTTGTTGCATAGAAAAATGTCAAGGGGAAGTTTGGTGCGGCTTTTCAGCTCCTGAAATCCTGTCTTCTTGGCTTCTCTGAGAAGTTCACGAAGCTTAGACAGCGTGGTAATTTTCATCCTTTCCATGTGCTTGATGTGTTTAGAGACAACAGTGTGCACTCACATGCATGGCCTCATTTCATGTTGTCATCATACTTGCACAGATGGGAAACTGAGGCCCAGAGAGGCCTCCTGCTTTCTCAAGTTATTGGCGGAGCTGGGGCTGACGTCACTTCATCTGCACAGGGCCCTGTGTGTGTGTCTGGCCCGACACCTCCCTGCCACTCCTCTCTTCCTCTAGAAATACGAAGTAGGCTCTTCCATGCCTTCCTGCCTCTGTCACGCTGTTCCTCCTCTAGGAAACCCTGTCCCTACACACACACCTTCTTCCACTCCTGACTCACGCTCAGCCTTCAGGCACAGCCTCGGGGGCCAGCTTGGGCAGGGGTCTCCTAACTGCACCCTCTCTGCAACAGCAACTGAGACCCCTTTTTTCCTCTTCCCACAGTGAAGTATTTCGTGCTTGTCTCTCACCTAGTCTGTAAACCCTCAGGGTCTTATCTCCTACTGTAAATGTGAATTATTATCAGATGTTAACTCATCCTTGAGAAACCATTTCTGTTCCTCACCCCTTACCTACAACCTGTAATCCTAATATTCTGGCAGAATTCAAGCTGCCCTGCTACTCTGGCAGCAAAAGTCTTCTACAAAAATAGATCACCCATAAACCACCACTGAAACCGAGCCAGGGATTTGATACGAGTTCAAAAGTAGAAATTATTTTGTGTTAATGAGAAACCATATTGCAAAGACTTGGGAGGAGCGGAAAGATGGAACGTATCAGCTGTTAGATTTAAACCAGATCTGTTTCCAGCATTAATGTAGGGAATTCATCGTAATACTAGTTACCATAAATAACTTTTAACTGGCATATGTATTGGTTAGATGCATATTTAAAGTAAAAACATGAAAAAGGAGATGCTGTTTTCGTCACTTGTTTTTGGACCTGCTCCCACCTGCTCCAGGTGAGAACGTGTTCTAATGGTGTGTCTGGATCAGGACCAGCAATGAAAAGGTTAGACCCTGGGCTTGGCACCAGCTCATGCGGCAGACATTAATTGTCACGTCCAGTCAGATTATGCTTTTTCCTTCCATTCTGAATGTTACATCTTCTCTGACATTGTATGTCCACACCTTCATTGTCCCATGTGAGCAGAGCCTCCCACGAATTATAAATAAAGTTGACAGTAAGAAGTGACTGGATTAAACAAAAGTTAAACAGATTTCTTTTTAAGGCACCAGGAACTGTAGAAGACCTACAGAAATAGGAATGCTGCCATCCTTGTGCCTTGACCTTGAGAATCAGCTTGGGTTTCTCTCTGATTGTTACTGGACTGCTTCCTGAATGCACAAACATGGTGTACTTTTATTGCATGGCACCTCAGAGCATCTTAAAGCAAAGATTTTAATTAATTAAAACACCTTGTGAGTCTTCAATTGAGAAGAGAAGGCAACATGACCCAAACAGATTTAACCACAAACCCCTGCCCTTGCTTTCCCCTCACAAAGCACTTTCCTAGAGTGATGCTGGAGTCTGGCTGTAACTTCACAGTGAAATGACTTGTATGACAAGCATAAAGTGTACAAGGTCTACACAGCGGTGGGACTCAGAACCTGGAGCTTTGGAGGCAAATACACTTGAGTTTGAGTTCATTTCTTAGTTATGCAGCTTACTGACTCAGTGATTTGGGACAGTCTTTAAAAATCTCCCTGAGACCTGATTTTCTCTTTGGTCAGAAGAGTTGACGATGTGTATCTGATAGAGTTGTGATTATTAATAAAGTAATACGTGTAAAGAGCCTTTCATGTAATCCTGGTTACAGTTTCTTCAGTGACTGCAGAGGTGGTAGTCAGATTAGATATATTAGTGAGTCAGAGAAATTAGATGTCAGCCTGTTCTTTATGAAGCTTGCTCCTTTTAGCCATGCGTTTCCTCTTTTTTTTCTTTTTTTTTGAGGCAGAGTCTCGCTCTGTCGCCCGGACTGGAGTGCAGTGGCCGGATCTCAGCTCACTGCAAGCTCCGCCTCCCGGGTTTACGCCATTCTCCTGCCTCAGCCTCCCGAGTAGCTGGGACTACAGGCGCCCGCCACCTCGCCCGGCTAGTTTTTGTATTTTTAGTAGAGACGGGGTTTCACCGTGTTAGCCAGGATGCTCTCGATCTCCTGACCTCGTGATCCGCCCGTCTCGGCCTCCCAAAGTGCTGGGATTACAGGCTTGAGCCACCGCGCCCGGCCGCGTTTCCTCTTTTTAATAAAATTGGTGATTACATTTGAATCAAGTTTTTGAATACAAAACTCATTAAAGGAAGAATGTGTCTTATTATCTTCGTATGTATCTGACCATGAGTAGTTCATAAATGTTTATTACATTTAGTGGAAAGTTTTTAATATTAAAATTAATTTGATGTCTGTCTCTAATGCAACAGACTGTTTTGTCAGTTATTAAATGATGGAGAATGTTAGTGCATTTTTTGGAAAAAAAAAAAAGTTGGCGTATAGTTGACTTTCATTATGTGTGAGAGTTGTTCTCTAGAAATTCACTGCAAACTCTAAACCATTGCTCCCAGGAGAAACTCAGGGTTACCTTCTTGTGAGTCTCTGGTCAAATCATTTTTGTCATGTTTGCATAACCTTTTTTTATGTGTGTTTCTGTTTAAAGACATCACACACACACACACACACACACGCACACACACACACATGATTCATTAACATTGAACTCATGGCTAACGGCACATTACGCATGCCTGAATGAAGCTTATCTAACACACATAGTCACTCCCTGAGCCACATCACAGCTTTGTTGTGCTTAGAAACACTAGACAGCACCACAGTACTATACTTGGGGGTCATTGTATACAGTGAAATTACCAATAAAAAATGTGACACTAAACGGGCTGCGGAAAGTACACTCGTTTATGGTGTGAGAGCCAAAGCAAGAAGGCAGCTGTTTGACTTCAGCTAGAAACTTGTGCAGCCGCCTCTCCAATTTTCCACAATCCTCTCCAAGTTTCCACGATCCATGCACGTCCACAAGTGACTGTGGAAGTGCCAGAAATGTTGACTTGGAGGTTACAAATAAATTTTATGCCTGCTGCAGTGACTCATGCCTGTAATTCCCCCACTTTGGGTGGCTGAGGTGGGAGGACTGCTTTGAGCCCGAGAGTTCGAGACCAGCCTAGGCAACAGAGCAAGACTCCATCTCTGCGGGAAAAAACCCAAAAACCAAACCAAACCAAAACAAAACAAAGAAAAGAAAAAAAAAATTAGCTGGGTGTGGTGATAATGCTCCTGTAGTTCCAGCTGCTCGGGAGGCCGAGGTGGGAGGATTGCTCGAGCTTGGGAGGTCGAGGATGCAGTGAGCTGTGATTGCACCACCACACTCCAGCCTGCATGACAGATCGAGACCCTGTCTCAAGAAAAGAAAAAAAAAAGTTACTAAGTAGGTGAAAAAACAAGTACAGAATCCATGAATAATAAGGATCACTTGTACTGCTTTATCAAAATTAAATGTCATAGCATACAAAGAATTTCTGTTTTCCAGTAAAGACTGCCTCCCCCATCCATTGAACAGCCCTAGCTGTATTAATGGTAATTAATTAATAATGCAGCCAACTGTATCATTGTTGATTACTGACTGGCCTCAGTGCATGGGTGTAAGGAGGGGGCAGAAGGGACAAGCGCCCCCAGCGTGGTTGCGGCAGTAGTCTTGCTGCTTTGTGTGCTGTCGCTTTGCTCCCTGGTCCGTCTGAACTCACCCTTGAATCTGGATCCCGGTATTCCTCTGCGGGCACACAATTTAGGAATCCTCACCAGCAAAGTAGACACACAAGCTGTGTTTTTTAAGTTGTTGTTGTCTTTGGGGAGGCAGAGGATGGGTGAAGAGGAACTGTCCCCCGAAAGGAATCCCGATCCAGGGAGGAAAGCGGGTCCAGGCCCAGCTGCCCAGGAAGGAAGGGATCAGAGCAGCAATTCACCAACAGTCCAACTGGAATTAGACCTCACAAAGCAAATGACTGACTAGGGAAGAGTTGCTCCTCCAGGAGTCTGTCCTCACAGTTTGCCGACTGCCTGACGAGACTGTGCTATGGAAATGCCTGACAGGCTTACCCAGCACACTCAAAGGCCCCAAAGGCCCCCAGGTGGGCCTGGCTGTTGGTACTTTGGCTCAGTTTGTGACTCTGAGCTCCCAAGGCCAGGGCCAGCCTGCCTGAGCAGTTATAAGTGACAACACACCCTCTGGGTGGGGACAGGCAGCAGAAGGAGGAAGAGAGTGAGGATTTAGCAATAGTTGTACACATTGTTAGCACAGTACAGCCCTGTTGTGGGCTTTTTTTTTGTACTGTGAGGGCTCTTTTCTCTCTGGCGGTCATGAGAGGTAGGTACCTGCGGGGTAATACTGCATCACTGCGAGACGGAGGCAGCAGTGTGCTGATGAAAATGACTCCAGTTGTCACAGATTAATAGCAGCTAAAAGTTATTGAAGACTTCCTATGGTCAGGTGCTGTTCTAAACACTTCATGCATATTGGCTCATTTCATCCTTTTCCCTCTAAGCAGGCACTTATTATGCCCACTCTACAGATAAGAAAACTGAGGCCTAGAGTGGCTAAGTCCTAAATAAACCCTGGGTTACACTGCTGGCTCCTAGCCACTACACAATTCTGTTGAACTGTTATGCAGAACCCTTTGTCTAACTCCTCGGGTTCACAGGGTTATAGATTCAGGCATCAGCCACAGCATATGTGCATTGTGCATGGACTACGTGAAGTAGGTCTGCACCCAGGGCCTCAGGAGATGCGAAGATGAGCCTGGCAGCCCTTTGTCCTCCAGGCATCGGCAGTCTGGGAGGGTGGGAAAGGCAAGAATGGGCAGAAAACAGCAGGTTCTCCTGAGGGGTATGGGGGGCTCTTTGGACTCAGGCATATGGCAGATTGGAGGAAAGGGAATAGATTGTTAGGAGTATCAGGGAAGAATAGGGAATGGTATCTTAAAAGAGGTGACATTGCAGTATGTCTAGAACAAGTTTCTCAAGCTCATTCTAGACCCTCATTTTACTCTTTGCAGTCAGGATTAGCCAGTACCCCAGCATCCACATAGAGCCTTCCTACCCACCAGCCCTTACCCCCTCCTCACCAGCCAGCACTTTTTGTGTGGGGACCCTGCAGTGTAAGTGAGGGATCCATTGTCAGGTGAGAGAGTAAATTCCCCAGGTTTCACTGTAAACTAAGGCACCACAGTTCACCTGGGCATGAGTGCACATAACATTCAACACCTGCCTTCATCCTGCCATCAGGGCTAACCTGACTTTACTTACCATCTTCCCGTAAATAAAATGAAGAAACTTACAATATAGAATATTTGGAGGTGAAAACACATGTGGAAGAGTCTTTGTATCTAGGCTTGCATTGAAATTCTTTGTGACTCTCCTGTCAGAAGGATTTTCTTTTTTCTTCCCCCTCCCCACCCGCCCCCCTCCTGACGTTGTGATCCACCCACCTCGGCCTCCCAAAGTATTTTTTTTACTCTCTCTGTCTCTCTGTCTCTCTCTTGACTTTTGGTTTTGAATTTTAAGGCACCATGATTGAAACTACTGAGTCTGCCTTGAGTTGTAAGTCTCTGAGACAAGTTGCTGTGGCCATGTGTGAGATATGAATGGGCCCAGCCTCTGAACTGTCAGCTGCTTGTTGGTTGGCTGGGCTGGGCTGGGTCTCCCTATCCTGGGTCCTTTTGAATCTGCCTGGTGGGGACACGATAATATCTTTGTAAGGAGGGGCCTGGACTCTAAAGGAAGCAGCCGACTGTGTTTGGAATTCGGGCTGTTTCCCCTCTTCTCTCCATATGCCCCATCTCTCCACCCTCCACCCCACAGTAGAGGGAAGGTTTTTCCTCCTCAGAGAAATTGGATTTTGGTTGTAATAAAGTCATTACATAGACCCCATAACTGTTTAAGGTAGCGAGTTTACAGGCAGTCGGTGCTGGCATTCCAGTGTGATTTATTCTTCAGCTTCTCAGCTATCCTGCTGCAGGGGGATAGCGGGTATTAACAGCCTGCCATGCAAAAAAAATTGACACGGCTATAAAGATAATCCTTTTCTCTGCGTGTCTTCTTCACTGGCCTCCTACTGCTAAAGTAAATGAGTAATATTTTAAAGTATCCATTCTTTAACATCAAAATATTATCCTTAATTTGCTTTTCTCTCTGGTTTTTGTCTTCACGTGAGGATAAAGCCAGCTAAAAATACCTGTGATAATTCTTTACATAGCAGTACTCCAGCAGGTGCCAAGAAACATACAGATCCTGCGATGGGCAGATTGACTCTTCCTTGGGCACTAGGGAAGAAGGAAGGGCACCAGCATGGGTCCAGGAGGGTCTCTGCATTGCGTTCCACTGACTGTCAGCGGGGCCTGTGTACCTCTCACCATCTCACCCACTTCCTGCCTACCTCTTATTATTTTGAGTCGAGTTCTGTTATTACAGTCTTTAATACATGGGAAAGGGAATCTGGGTTATTTGCTGTGGCATGTAGGGTGCTTTCCTCTGCAAGAAGTAGAAAACCCATCAAACTGACTTGAGCCATAAAAGGAATTTATTGGCTTATGTCGCTGAAACATCACAGGCAGATAGTTTCAGGCCAGGGCTGATCCAGCGACTCCATGGTGTCACCACAGACCTGGTTTCTTCCCTTTTACTGGCTCTGCCTCTGCAGTGGTTGTCTTCAAACTAAGAGTGACTCTCCTCATGGTCCCAAGATTGTTGGCTTTTGGGGGTTCTGTCACACTCAGAAAAGAGTCTCAGAAAACCTGTTTCTGTGCATCCTCTAAAGGGTCTTACTTAGGTCACATGCCCATCATTGTGACCAGGAGAATGAGGTGGACTGATTGGCTCAGCCTAGGTCACATGATCCATATTTACAGTTAGGGGTGGAATCGGCTTCCCCAGAACCACAAAGATCCCTGGGTAGAAATACCTTGAGAAGGGAGGAGAGGGGAGATAATGCCAGAGAAGTGACCAACATCAGTCACTTAATTGTGAACAAAATAATAGACCTTTTCCTGTTTGTGTATTTAAATTGGTTATATATATATATATATATATATATTTTTTTTTTTTTTTTTAAACCAATTCTCTGGTCTCAATCCCTTGTTTTCGAGGCTCAGAGACTAGACATGCAGGAAAAGAGCTTGCTGGAAGTGAGGTCAGATCACAGAGCTCCTTGCTGCTGTCCCAGGACCTGAAGTGGGAGGGAAGGAGGAGAGGACAGAAATGGAGACATGATCACTCTTTCAATAAAATATACTTTAAGAGTTTATATTCCTTGCAGCATTGTTTGTAAAGAAACAGGCTTAGTGAAACTGATGATGATAAGAAACATCCCTACCTAATTTGTTACTTTTCCACAATTTGAACTTTTCTATTCACAGTTCTCTTGTCCCCTCTGTACCATGCCACGTCCTCACTCAAATCCTGTTTTTTCTTTTAATGAACGATAAAGAATCGTCCATCTTCTCTTTTCAGTGGACAGTTTGCAGTTGTGAAGAAATGCCGTGAGAAAAGCACCGGGCTCCAGTATGCTGCCAAATTCATCAAGAAAAGGAGGACTAAGTCCAGCCGGCGGGGCGTGAGCCGCGAGGACATCGAGCGGGAAGTCAGCATCCTGAAGGAGATCCAGCACCCCAATGTCATCACCCTGCACGAAGTCTATGAGAACAAGACAGACGTCATTCTGATCTTGGAACTGTGAGTGCTGCCTGGGCCAGGCTGGGCGGGAGAGAGTGTGGTGGGCGTCAGCCGCAGCTTCGTTCCAGCTGGACCACGCCACAGAGAGCCTAAGAGAATGGATCAGGAATTGGTTCTCCTGTACGGGATGTGTGAGAGCCATGCTGCCTGACCTGAAACCCAGCCGCAGGGATCTAGAACAAACTCTAAAGAGCAGCTCCCATCACTGTGGTTTCATCCAGTTTGCAAGAGGGTCTCCCAGTCTTGGGGTTCACCACTTTCTGGGGTTCATCTTTGTCATGAGCACATCTATATTCTGAGTTTCCCGTTAAGCTTCAAACATACGTCCTTCTCCCCTCTCTATTCCTGTCCTCTGTCTTTTTTTCTGCCTTTATTCCTCTGTTCTCTTTATCTCTTCCCCCACCCTCTATCTTAAATGCATGAACCCCATTTTTAACTGTTGAATCCATCAACATTAATTATATGAATAGGTAAAACTGAGCCAGAATCACTCAAATAGGACTTGTTTTTAAAGCAAGTTGCTGATTTTCTCAGGCAAGCCATGCCCATCGGATGTTATTATGGGAAACTGATTGTGGCGGGTTCTTCTGTGGTGTTTCTCATCTCCCTCTCCCACCCCTGTGGTCCCCAGCTTCCTGCCTGCTGTGCCGAGTGGGGCCCCACTCCCTGTGGCTGAGTCCAGCAGCACGTACTGGCGGGAGAGGACAGGAAGCCAGCTTGGGGCACACATCTGCCTGTCTCCGGGCTTTTGGGATGGAGGCCAGATGTGAGCGCCTTGAGGGAGGAGGGACAGATGGAACCAAAGAAGATTTGAGGACAAACCCATCCTCGGTGGCTCTTAGTGATGACAGGCTCCATCCATGGAATTCAGCCTCTTGAATTCAGATTCGCCCTTTTGCCCATCTAACAGTCCTCTTCTTTGCGATCCAATGGCCTCCTTCTTTGCAGATACCTTAGGGGTAAGAAGAAATTTTTAAGACCACAGGAGAAGGTTGGCAGAACTGCCAGGCCAGCTCCCAGGCACCACCCTGCAGGTACCTCGATTTTGCAATCCCGCAGCATCTTGTCTGACCACTGGGATTTGGGCACATTTCTGTATGGATCTCAGCCACAAATTTCTTAACCATAAAATGGGGTTAATAATAAATATCTCAGAAGGTTTATGGGGAGATAAATGAGATAAGAATTTTTAAATACCTAACTCTGTGCTGGTTTGTAGATGAGATTAATATGTTCCCTCCCTCCTTCCCTTCTTCCTTCCTTCCCTCCTCCCTCCCTCCCTCCCTCCCTTTTCTCCTTTCCTCCCTTCCTGTCTCTTTCCTTCTTCCCTTCCTTGCCTCTTCCAAATCAGCATTTCTCAGTCTTGGCACAAGTGACATTTGGGACTGAATCACTCTTCCTTCAGGCTGTCCTAAACATTGTAGAATGTTTAGCAGCATCTTTGGCTTCTCCCCACTGGATGCCAGTAGCACTCTTCCCCCATGTTGTGACAACTAAAAATATGTCCAGACATTGCCACATGTACCCTGAAGGCAAAATCTCCTGCTTCCCCCTGTACCCCCACACCCTCGCAACTGAGAACTCTGGCTTTAAAGGAAGAACAGAGCTTTAAGGGGCCAGTAGATTAAGGACTTGCTTAGGGTACAACAGAGGAAAAGGGACAAATCGTGGTATAATCCTCACTGTGGCTTTATATGGCCCCTGGGAGGCAGCAGCCTAGAGTGAAGATGGGGCTGGGGAACCAGACGGAACCGGGATCAAAATCCAGGGCAAACCCTTTCTTTCTTTTCTTTAAGCCTACATTTCCTGACTTAAGACAGTAAATACAAAGTGCCTGGAAAAAGAAACATAACAAATCACAACTATTCTGCCTTTTCAAATAATTCCCAGGTTGCGCCCAGTGACTCAAGAATGTCACTTATCCTCATTTCATACTGAAATATTTGAGCAATGCCTGTGAGTCACTGGCCCTCTTGTGCCTGTCGGCCTGTACATATTGTGCATTCAACTTGTGTTGACTGACCCCAATTCACAGATAGTTCCCATTAGGTGCATTTACCCTGTGCCTAAATTGGGTGGCATACAGTTATTTCTTTTTACCATTTGATTATGTAAAAATTTTATTTGTAATAGAGCAAATATAGTGTTGGAGGAGGGTTGTTTCATTCTATGAAAGTTAACACATGTAAATCATGTAACCAGCACTCTAACTGGGACTCAGAACAGTTCTCATACTCCTAAATACTCCAGTACCCCTTGTATTAATACTACCCCGTCACGCCTACCCTCTACCACCTAACCCCAGCAAGCCCTGAACTGGTCTTCATCACTGTTTGTATTAGTCCATTGTCACACTGCTGTAAAGGCAGACCCGAGACTGGGTAATTTATGAAGAAAAGAGGTTTAATTGACTCATGGTTCTGCAGGCTGTACAGGAAGCATGGCTGGGGAGGCTCAGGAAACTTACAATGATGACAGAAGGTAAAGGGAAAGCAAGCACCATCCTCACATGGCCGGCAGGAGGAAGAGAGAGAGAAGGAGGAAGTGCTACACACTTCCGGGCAACCAGATCTCCTGAGAACTCTATCAGGAGATTAGCAAGGGGGACGTTCACCCCCAGGATTCATTCACCTTCCACCAGGCCCCTCTTCCAATATTGGAAATTATAATCCGACACGAGATTTGGGTGGAGACACAGAGCTACACCTTATCGCTATTGTTTTGTCATTTTGAAAATGTCCAGTGAATAGAATCATACAGTATACAAGTGTTTGAAACTAGCGTCTTTCACTCAGCGTGATGCATTGGAGATCTGTGTATGAAGAGTGTGTCCATTTTTATTACTGACTGATATTTCGTTGTATGGATTTTTTATAATCCATTCACCCATTTGGGTTGTTTCTAGTATTTGATAATCATGAGTAAAACTGCTACAAACATTCACATCCAGACTTGTGTGTGAGCGTAGGTTTTTATTTCTCTTTAGTAAATACCTAGAGGTCTTGGGATTGCTGGATTGTATAGTAAATGTGTGTTCAACTTTATGAGAAACTGCCAAGCTGTCTTCTAAAGTGAGCAGACTGTTTTGCAGTTCTTGCAGCAATGGATGAAAATTCCAATTGCTCCATCAGTGGGGCTCCGTACTGTTTTTCAGCTGTAGGCTTTCTAATAGTTGCGTCTTGGCATACCGCTTTACATTGTTAACTGCATCATGACCCTAAATGAAAGCTGAGCGAGCTCACTAGGAACAGCTTTTAGATAGAGTGAGCGGGAAGGCCCTTAGGAGCTGGCCGCTTCCTTCACAGGGCTAGACAGGTCCCTGGTTATTTGCTCTTCATAAATTCTAGTGTCCCCTGGGAGCTAATTTTCTTTGCCTCTTCACCACCCAGGGATCTGAGGGGTTGTGACGGTTCCCTTCATGTGTCTACGTGACTGGACCATGAGGAACCCAGATATTTGGTCAGAATAATAATTACGTCTGTGAGGATGTTTTCGGGTGAGATTAGCATTTGAATCGGTAGACTGAATAAAGCGGAACACACTCCCGAATGTGGGTGGCTGCATCCAATCAGTGGGAGGCCCGAATAGAACAGAAAGGCTGACCCGGAGTGGGAGACCGTTTTTCCTGCCGTTTTTCCTGCCTAACGTGACTTTGAACTGGGACACCGGCTTTTCCTTGCCTTTGGACTTAAACTGAAGCATCAGCAGTTCCTGCGTCTTGAGCCTGCTGGCTTGGGCTGGAACTACACCATCAGCTCTCCTGAGTCGCCAGCTTGCTGACTCACCTTGCAGATTTGGGGACCTGCCAGCTTCCATAATAATGTGAGCAAATTTCTATATATGCGTGTGATGCGTAGGACGCGTATGCACAGTACGATGTGTGTATCTCCGGAGAACCCTGATAATACAGTGGCACTAAGTACCTAAGAACAGAAAGTGCGTCTTGGAAGTCTGTCCCATTTTTTATATATTTGCATTACCTTGAAGAGGTATGTTGTAAGTTTTTTTCTTTTTGCTATACTTGTTTTGGAGGTTATATTTTATAATTTTTGATAGACTATTGAAAATATTAAATCTGTCCAGGAGCAACAGTCATCTTTGCCTTTGAGAAAATTACCATCCTCAATTCTAATGTCTTTAACAGAAGCTTTAGTCTTCAGTGACAGATTCCATTTCCACTTTTCTTTCTTAAGAATGTTGAAGTACGGTGGTGGTTAAGGAGAGAATCAAAATGAAGAACTTGTTCAGAATATAACCCCATGAGGTAATAGTGGTTGTTGGTCTGAATCTTCTGGCTCAGTAATTTTTGAGTGGAATATAGGTTTTGGATTTACTGCTTTGACGTGAGCTCCATGGCAAGTCGAATTTCCTCTGAGGGTTACTGATGAAGCAAGTCCCCTTGTTGAAGCCTGGTGCCTGTCTCTACCTATATATATGTGAGTTCTCTCCTCCAGACGCCAGGCCTATCCTTCCCACTGAAATAAACATCCCAAACTACCCCTTCACTTGATATTTCATGAACCACTGCCACTGACCCAAAAAGGTGTCTTTTCTGTCCGTTGTACAGAAACTATTTGGGACCTGTATTAAAGGTGCAGTTATCAAATCCCAGTCCAGGATCTGCCCTTTAACATTTTTGCAAGCCTGAAAGTAGCTTTAAAGTCATGTGGTTTTTTTCCCCCACCTGCTTCACTGGAGAATCATTTTACAGAGGATCTGTCATTGCAGCTCAGCATAGCATACACCTGAAGGAGGCAAATGTGATTTCTTGAAATCACGATTTCAGATTTCATGTCCTCCATGTCCTATTGTTCTCTAATGAAGTCGTGCCGATACCAGAATTTCTTCTTACTGTGTTGCAGCTCACCCACACGTCGTCACATGGGCAAGCCGCTACAAAACTTTTATCTCCAGTGCTTGGATCGTTTCATAACTTGCCTTGTTATCTGGTGAAGGGCGAAGCCAAACTCACAGAACTTAAAAGTCGATGCTATTTCTAAAGTATGTGGCATTGTTCATGAGCAGCCCTGGCTTCTAGCTTTCCATTCCTAAACTGGCTGCTCAGAAACAGCTAAGTATTTTGGTCTGTGGATAGTTACGCCTTTTTCTGTCTAGCTGTCCTCTGCCCAGCCATTGTTCAAACCCAAGTGCCCTTAGGGGATAGGCATACAATGTAAATGAGGATGGTTGGCCTCCCTGAAGCCTCAGTGTCAGGGACGCCAGCTGTGGAGACTGTGGCCCACTGGAGCGCCGAGGCCCCACCCCGAAGGGACAGCCACCAATCAGTTGATTGTTGTTGTGTGTAATTTTGGATTCAGTGTTGTCAGCTCTTCCAATTTTTTCAGGAAACGTCTGTAATCTAGATTTTTTAATACTGGCAGTCAGTTCATAGTATTCATGAACAGACAAAATAAAGCATCTGAAGATTGTGTGTCTTGCACAGACTTCCAAATTCTAGTCTGTTTTATGTAAGCAGTAAGTTGATTGCTACTGTAGGAGAAGTAACATGGAAAGACTGCCTCAAGGGGTTAGTGATTCCACGGGAAGGGCAGGATGCACCCTTAGCATTATAAAATGATTTTTTTAAAGTATACAGTTTAATGTAAAACAGTGGCTCTTAAACTTTAGCATGCATCAGAATTGCCTAAAGGGCTTGTTTGACTATTTGGCAAGCTTCCGGAGTTTTGTATTCAGTGGGTTTGGGGTGGGACCTAGGCGTTTGCATTTTTATTTAATTTTATTTTTCCTAGAAACGGGGTGACCCTATGTTACCCAGGCTGGCCTCAAGCTCCTGCACTCAAGTGCTTCTCTCTCCTCAGTTTCTTGATTAGGTGGGACTGGGGCGTGAGCCACTGGGCCCAGCTCAGAATTGACTTTTTGTTTTTTCTCTTGAGACAGGGTCCCATGCTGTCACCCAGGCTGAAATGCAGTGGCACATTCATAGCTCACTGCAGCCTTGAACTCCCAGGCTTGAGTGATTCTCCCTCTTCTGCCTCCTGAGTAGCTGGGATTACAGGTGTGTAGCACCACACTCAGCTATTTTGTATTTTTTGTAGCTTCAGAGTGTTGCCCAGGCTGGTCTCGACCTCCTGGGCTTATGCAGTCCTCTCACCTTGGCCTCCCAAGTTGCTGGAATTACAGGTGTGAGCCACAGCGCCTGGCCAGAATTTCCGTTTTTAACAGATTCCCAGGTGATGCGGATGCTGCTGGTCTGGGTTCATCTTTTGAGAGGCTGTGCTCCCCGCAAAGGATATGTTGCCGTGCTATGTCCCTGTCTTAGTTCATTTTGGGTTTTGCAATAACAAGACCACAGACTGGGCAATTTATAGAGAAAATAAGTTTATTTCTAACAGTGCTGGAGGCAGGAAGTCCATTCGGCTGCATCTGATACGGTCTTTTTATTGTGTCATAGATAACATGGCAAAAGGCATCGCGTGGCAAGAGAGGGCAAGAGCCCACTCCCAGGAGCCCTTTTTTAAAGGTGCTAAACCCACCCATGAAGGTGGAGGAGCCCTTATGGCCTAAATTGCTTCTTAAAGTCCCCACCTCTCAACACTCTTACAATGGCAATTAAATCTCAACTTGAATTTTGAAGAGGACAAACATTCAAACCATAGCATCCCGGTGTCTCAGAACTTGACCTTTTTGGAAATGAGATCGTTTTAGATGTAATTAATTAAGATGAGGCCATACTGGAGTAGCATAGAGAACCTAATCTGATAGGACTGGTGTCCTTGTAAGGCCCTGTAAAGACAGAGGAGTGCAGTGAAGCGTCTACAAGCCAAGGAACCTGCCAGAAACTAGGACAGAGGCATGGAGCAGATTCATCCTCAGACCCCTTAGAAGGGACCAGCCCTGCCAACGTTCTGAGGTAGGACTGCCAGCCCCCAGAACTATGTGATGACAAGTTGTTGTTTTAAACCACCCCATTTGTGGTCCTTTGTTAGGGCAGGCCTAGGAAACTAACACAGAGGCACCAGTTAACAGAAACTAGATGTCCTGGACTGGGAGCCTACTCACATGTTAATCTAAAATTCTATGAGCAAGTTAGAAACAAAACAAAACATAATGCCTACTTATGGTAATGCCATCAGATAACTGCAAAATGATGCAATACGTACATCTTACTCCTGCAGATAGCCTGAGCAGAGAAGGATTGGAGAGGGGGTGGGGGTTTGGAGTCTAACATAAGATAAGGAAGAAATGGACATCACCAGCTTCTGGCCTGCTTCAGGATGGTCACCCGGGTAGCTCTGGATCACATGTCTGAAAGGTTACCATGTTAAGAATTGTAAAGTAAAAGTGCTAAGATGTCCGACTATTAGCATAGCGGATTGTTCCGCGGAAATCAAGCCAATTCAGTTCTCCAATCCTGTATTTCTCCCCTTATTTGTTCTGCTTCCATTTCGAAGCACATCTTTAAAACAGAGTAACCCATTTAGCTTTCTCTCTCTTTCTTTGTGACAGGAAATTCCATTTAATTAGTGCAGTCTGCTGTGGTTGTGGCCAAGTGCAGGGCATGGAATGAATAATGCATTTCTTATATTTAAAAAGATAATTTTACTATGTTTTTAATCATGGTAAAACAACATGCAGTTTACCATCTTAACCATTTTTAAGTGCACAGTACAGCAGTGTTAATTATATGCATATTGTTGTGCAACAGATTTCTAGAACCTTTTCATCTTGCAAAACTGAAATCCTGTGTGCCTACTGAACAACTCTTCTTTTTAGCTCTGTTTTTTACTTTGGCTAAGTTAATAATTTCTGGAATTCAGTTTGCCCATCACAAACAACTACTAAGTTATATTCAAACATTTGTGCAGTATTAGGTCGCTTTTTGTAGAATCACGGTTCAGTTGGCTCACTCTGTCTTTCATAACCAAACGGAGCTGCTAAATAATCAGAATACAAATACAACTTTGTTTTTCATTGTATGTCAGCATGGTGCATGTATGTAGACGAACACATGTTGCCTTGGTCAGCAAGATCAGAATCACAGGAGCCTTTCAAGAAACACATGCCGTGATTAAAGTGATAGTTTCAAAGGATCTTAAAAGTGGCAAAAATGGTACAGAGCTGAATGCGGTGGTCGGGACTTGGGGAAGCTGACAAATGGAGTGTGTGGTGCAGACCCCTTCCGTCTCCTATCTCTGCTTCTCTTGGGGCACTCACGAACCACAATAGCACACACTCAGACTTCCTCAGTGCCTTCTTTTGCTGCCACATTTGTTCTCTCTTTTCTGAGCTCGAGCCAGCTCTTTTGACTTTTTGAACTTTTGTCTTTATTCACAAAGGTAATTTCAAGAGCTCTTGTGGGTTCCACTTCTGGCATCCCGCTCCTCAGATATCTACTATTAGGCAAGAGCAGAGAAGTAAAGTGCATTTGGCAGCAGTCTCTGCCTTTCAAAGCAGAGCTAAATCATGTAAAATAGGTTATTTTCCATCCAGGCATTCTCTTGAGAAAGAAAACCCTGTGTGTGTCTTCCCCCACACTCTCCTTCTTGCCAGTTCAGTTGAAAAGTGTTCCCTTGATGTTATTAAATAGGTATTTTCACTCACTGAAGTGGATTATTTGATTTCTGCATGGTCTTAAGAAAAACTGAGACAATAGGCATCTTAAAAACAAAGCCCACGTGGTATCTGTGAGCTTGTAGATCTGTGGTTTTTAGGATATAGTCATAACTTTAGTATCTGCCATGATGTTCTCCATGCTGATTACATGAGCTGTAAGTAATATTTGGAATCTCTGCTCATCTCTGCTTAAGACCCATGATGGTGGTTAAGTTTGGGAAACTGAGGCAATGCTGCTTAGGGACCGCCACAGCTCCAGGCAGGTGACTATTCTTAGACTCCTTTCCAGGGACCGGACTCTCTTGCACCACTCTCTGGGGCGGTGCAGATCCTGCAAATTGTTCATACTTCCTCTTAGAAACTCTCCCCGATCTCATATCTTCTTCCTGTTTTGGCCAACCGCTTCCCCAACCTGCACATCAAGCGGGTGTAATGAAAGAGAACTTTGTGGAATTGCGGCTTTAGCTGTCCCCTCACATGTACTGGTTTTGCCTCTTGCCCAGTTCCCTCTCCTCACTGCCCCAGTATCTTCCCCATCCTCGTCATGGTCTCCCCAGCACTGTGGCTGCCGCCATCCTGGCCGGGCAGCTCCCTCTCTCCACCCAGAGCCAAGTCCCTTCCAGGCCCCGGGGCTGCCCGTTTGGTGGTCAGGCTCCACTCGAACCTTCCATTTGACTTTCCTCCACTCTGGTCATACAGAGTCCACATCCAGGTCTTGCTGGGCCCAGAATTCTGGGATGGTGACTGGGGTGATGATTGGAGACAGGCAGCCAGGGATGGTTCGTCTCCAGCTGGTACTCCAAGACAGAGAGTGCCTAGGCCGCAGGTCCTGGGAGCATTGCCTTATTAGATCAATATCTGCAAGCAGGTGAGTGGCAGTCTTCCCAGGACATCCTTGAGCCCTTCAGAGCATCCCCTTCTGCCTCATGCCGTGCAAAATGTGGTTTCACAAGCAGATAGTTCCAAGAACAACCTTACACCGATTTTTTCTCCTAATTCTTATTTCCGGATAACCAAGTATTACCTCATCTTCTTCTATTTAACAACTCTTTTTTTCCCTGTGTGTAACTTGTTTTTAATATTGTCAGAATTACTGCGATGCAAATGAGGAACATCAGGGCTCCAGCGGGAGCACTGAGAATATGTGCTTGTTCCATGTTGAAATGTCCGTTTCATTTCCAGCCTCTGAATGAAGGCAGTGACTGAGCATGGCTACCGTGAGATGCAAACACTATTCAGTTAACAAAGTTACATAGAAATGGACTCAAGGACCTAGTCTTCCCTGGATGACAGAAGTGTCATTGACATTTCCCCTAATATTTTGATAGGAAAATTCAAGTAGAGTTGATAATTTCGAAAAGGTAGGGTAGAACGTTCACTAGTTTTAAGGCACTTGCACTTAGGCTGGGTCTTCCCAAACTGCCTGAAGAGAGGATACGGTTAAACGACTGAGTGGCTTTCCTTGGAGGAAAAGGGAAACTGCACTTCACTTTACCTTTCTGAGTCAGCCACGGTGGACACCTCCCTGAAGTGATCTCATTTAATCCTTGCATGCAGCTCCAGGAGAGTGGCATTACCACCCTGCAGATGAGGAACGCTGTGCCCCCTCTGTCCACATACAGGTCACAGGAGCAGGTGGAGAGATGCTCATTCTCAGACAGTAGCCTCCTGGGGAGGGAATTCCTTTGTTTGAGTTTTCCAGGCCCTAGAATTCTGCTAAGCCACTGTAGGATTTTGCCTGCAAGGCCCCATTGTCTATGGGCTGGTTGGCCAGCTTTACTCTTCCTTCTTGAGAGTGACTGTCACATTCCCGTGGTTCTGGAGACACATTTGCTCCTCCTGCATTTGAAAGCAGTGATTTAGAAGCTTTTGAAAGCCAACCTGGCCTTCCAGCACCCCTCACGTTTCTGCTTCCTTTCCTAGCGCAGCTGCATTGTTCTTGCCTCTCATTTCTTAGCATTTCCATGAAGTCGGAGGTGGGCAGAAGATGTTCTAGTTTTCCAGTGGGATTGCTGAAGTGCAGGAGTGGGATGGCTTCGTGGGGGCTCTGGTGTGACAGTGGTATGTGCCTATATGCCCCTTGGATACATTTCTTTGAGGACAAGACTGCATCCTACTGTGGCACCCACAGCACTTAAGACTGTGCTTGGCCCAGTACAGCGATGTCAAATCCAGATAGAGCAGGAAGAACAGCAGGATCTGAAAAAGAGTCACTTGTGGCTCAAGAACCAGTTAGTTGTCCAGGGAGAAGGACATTTTTAGGGGAAATGTTCATTTACTTGCATGAGCTTCAGAAAACTCTTGACCGAGTTTCCTAAAGAGCAAAGTGAGTATCAGGGTTTGGGTCACTTTGGGTCCTACCAGGAAGCAGATGACCCACACAGACAAGGCAATTTGAGACTTAACAAACAAGCACGCAAGGTTTGGAGAACATGATAAGTGATGGGGAAGCACCCTCTGAGAACGGAGCTGTCATCGCCCTTGGACCTGAAAAGTAAAACAGGGGAGTGGTGTGAGGACCCCAGAAGGGATAACTTCCTGGAGAGCGCTGCATGACATGAGCTGAGCCTCGGCAGAGGGCCTCAGCCAAATCCACGGCCACATGGCTGGAAACTCTTCTCCTTTTCTGTGGGGCTACCTGTTGGCCAAACCAAACTAGTGTCCTGTTTTCAAGGGAACCTTTTGATTCAGTCTCTATGAGCAGCCTTCCTAAACCCAGAAGTGGATGTAGGAGATTGGAGCATGATCTGGAGAGGCAGGGAGAAAGTAACCTTGCTCCGGGTTCAAAGAGATTTGTCTTGGTTCTCTAGTCCAGTTGACACTTCAGACCTGATGCTGTAGCTGATTAGGACAGCCCAAACTTCCCAGCGTCCCCTTCCCCAGTGGCATCCTTCCACTGAAAAATGCACCATTTGTCACTGCATAGTTAGGGTCCATTTGATCTCGTGCCCTCTTTTCTCAAAGACTGTGCCCATCAGAAATTCTTTAAAAGGGAGTACATGTTTTGGAAGCATGATCCCCTTTTGTTTTCCATATTGTAAACTTCCTTGTTGGAATGGGGAGGTAGAGACATGGAGGGTGAGGGCCAGACGTCTTGGCTCTTTGGCAGGTGATGGCTTTCCATTGCCAGGGCCACTTGCACAGCAGGAAAGCTCACCTACCTCTTCTACCGCTTGGGTGCCGCATCCATCTCAGAAGGGATGCGAGTGGTCTTGGTGCTCCTTGGCATCCATGTTTATAATGGATGCAATGGGAAGGGTTTTCATGGAGACAGGATGCAATCTATATTTGCTCCTGTCTCTTCCTTGACTCTCATTCCCTCTTCAGATCACTTTCATCTACCTTCCATTTCCACTACTGGCACTGAAAGGGTGCTGCCAAAACTTTCTGATACTTATTACAAAATGTATTAATTTGAATGCACCCCATGATACTCAATTGTCACCTCTTAATCAATTGGTAATCCCTACAGATGTATCTCTAGGTCTCTCTGGAGCCCTACAGTTACTTCTCCAGGGGCCTATTTGACATGTCCACCCAGACAGGTCTCCCCAGGTACCTCAACTTCATGTGTCCTAAACTGGACTCATAGCATTCCCTCCACACCCCCTACTCCCCTCTGCTTCTCTAGCTCAGTCCGTGGCATCCGCATCCTCCTGTTTACTCGGACTGGGAACGTTGGAACTCTCCTTGCCTCTTTCTTCTTGCCCATTCTCCATTGTGCCACACATCTAGTCTTCCATGACGTCCTGCAGGCTCTGCCGCTGAAAGAGCTTCTGGGTCTCCCCTTATTACCATTCTCTTTGGCCGTGGCTCAGAATCTCGAGAATTCTTCCCGAATTATTACAGTATCCTCTAGTTTCTCTCCTGTTGAGCTCACCCCGGGATTGATTACAAAACAGCTGCTTCTCTTGCTGAAGAATCTTTGGTGAATGGCACATGAATAGATGCTCAATGTTATTACTCAGTCGGATCTACAACTCAGAAGCACCGTGAGATGGCACTTCACACCCACTAGGATGGCTATAATAAAAAAGACAGGCACTCTCAAGTGTCGGCGGGGATGTGGAGAAATTGGAGTGCTGGTGAGAATGTAAATTGTTCCAGCCACTTTGGGAAACAGTTTGTCTGTTCCTCAAAATGTTCAACATAGTTTCCATAGGACTCAGCATTTCCACTCCTCAGACTGTACCCAAGAGACATGAGCATGTATTTCCACATGAAAGTGGTAGAAGTGTTATTCATACTAGACAAAAAGTGGAAACTAACCAAATGTCCCTCAGCTAGTGAACAAAATATGGTATGTCCATACAATGGGCTGTGACTTGGCAAGGAAAATAAGGAAGTATTAGTGTGTGCGACAACATGGATGAACCTTGAAAACATGCTAAGTGAAAGCGGCCAGACTCAATAGACCACACACCCTGTGGTTTTATTGACATGAACTGTCCAGAGTAGGCACATCTGTGGAGACAGAAAATAGCTGCATGGCTGCCGAGGGCAGGTGGGAGTGTGTTGGGAAACTGGGGTGGCTATTCATGGACACAGGGCTTCTCTTGGGGGTGATAATGTTCTAAAATTAGAATGTGGAGATGGTTGCATAACCCTGAAAATACTAAAACCCAGTGAGTGGTCCACTTTAAAAGAGTGAATTGTATGGTGTGTGAATTATATATTAAGAAAGATTTAATCTTGTATGGCTCCCTCCTGCTCACAGAATGAGGTCCATGATTGGTAGAATGGTGCAGAGCCTTTGAACCTGTGTCCGGGCTGGTCCCCACATCCATCCATGTCTCTTCCACCGCACTTTGCCTCTGCCCTGATGCTCCCCACACAGAGAATGTCTTGCCATCGCCAGATCACACCTGTTCCCCTGTAGAACTCCTACTCATCCATCAAAACCCAGCTCACATGTCACCCTCTCTGGATTTCCTGCCCACTCCCGTTAGGTTTAATTGTTTTTGTACTTGTGTTTTCCTCACTTTTTAGGCGTGTGTCGATTATAGCACATACTGTACTATATTTTAAACGTTTGTGTGTCTCTCCTGCAGTGGACTGTGAGCTTCCTGGGGATGTACCAGTATTTTACTGGTTTATTTTTCTATGCCACGCTTGTAGGAGAGGGCATACATGCTAGCGCACTGTCAGTGCCCAGTGAAAGTGGTCGAAGTTGAATTCTGTCAGGCAGACTGGCTGGGAAACAACAGTAAGGACCCTGAGGAACCTCAATGAGGAGCTTTTTCATGGCAAGGACAGTGGGGTGAAGAGAGGAAACAGAGCCACAGGCAGTGCTTCCAGAAGGCTCTACCTAGTACATGACCTGCCATACTCTAAGTAGTCCTGTCTCATGAAAACAGGGCAGTTTGTCAGCAGAGTTGATTTCCACCCTGAGCCTGAGAGGACTGAGACTCAGGACCATGTGTTCGAGCTGGATGCATGGGATGGGAATGAGCCCAATAGAAGAACAGTCGATGGGACTCCACGGGCAGGCATTGAGAACCTATCATATGGCTGGCATTGTCATGCTAGAAGCCGATGACAATCATAGGTGGGCATTTGAAAGTAATGCTGCTGATTGTCATTGTCATCTGGTAGAGTCATGTCCATCACGAAACAGGTGCCAATGCACATTTCTGCAAAGAAGGAAAGAAAGCCGATGAGCTCTTCAGAATATGAGCTCTTCAGACAATCGTAAGTCTCCTTTACCCATTACAGCATCTTCCATGGCACCCACCCCGCTCTTACCCTGGCATGCATGGGCCCAGACAGACAATGCTATTGAAAGGGAGATCTGAACCTCATCTGCCCTTCCTTAGAGGCCTCTGGTTGGGGCAGATCTCTGCTCTTAGCCCCTGCTTTCAGCAGAGTGGGGTTTCAGGCCACCTACTCCCTGCCCCTCTCCCCAGGTGGGTGGTGGAGACCCTCTGCTCATGCCCCTCCTTGAACTCTGATTCCCTCTCCTCTCAGGGCCAGGTTTTTTAGAGCTCAGAGAGGGAAAGTGGGATAGAAAACAAGTGACAGCGTTGCCACCTGCTGAGTGAATTCCAGATCTTTCCCATTTTCCATCGCTTCCTCATCCTCAAACCCTTCTTCCCCCTCCTCGGACTAAGGGAAGAATCGCTCTGCTCTCTGCCTGTTAAAATTGCAGCTCTCCACGTCTCAAAGTGGCTAAGGAACAGGCAGCACATCCTTCAGATCAGCTGTGTGCCTCTGATGGGCTGGTGGACTTCTGTCCTGGGATTTCCAGGTCATGAAAGGGCAGGGAGAATTAAGCCCAGTCAAGGAGAAGAAAGAGAAGGAGTAGCGGGGGGAGGGGGACCAGGAGGAGGAGGAGATGGTGATGGAGGAGTTGGTGGTCTGTGCTTCCCTGGATAATAGCCTTCCCTTGTTTTCAACTAGTCTAGGCAGATTGATTTTGGAGAAAAACCCCATCTATGGCTGTCCCTGCTTGGTTTACTCCGGCCGGCCTTTTGTTCTAGTGCCAGTTGTAATTACCCAGGCTGAAGAGATGCCTGGCGGCCCCTGCTTTTCCGTTTGCCCCACTTTTGATTGGCCTAATTATTTCTGTGGGTCTCCAAAGCCTGGGCTGAAGCCATTAAAGCAACCAGAGACTTGGCATGTGCTGCGGCCACTCTGGCTGTTAAGTGTCTCGTTTTTCTGTGCCTGAGCACTTTCTTTAGTTCCAGCCCAGGAATCTCCATGTGCCCACTGGAGGATGGAGCTGTAGTTTGTCTCTCAGGCACTTTCCTCTCTACCCTCCCTCCTCCAAGTATTGCCTAGAGCAAGGATTCCGTCCCTTTCCTCCCCTGGGACGACATGCATTGGTCATGACCACTTACTTTGAGCACTGGGGTAAATGGCTGAGGTTGTCTGTGGCCGTAGATGATCACCTGGAAGGTCCAGCTGCATACCCCAGGGCCGCATGCAACACCCGAAGGTGTGGGCAGAGTCCTGTGCCTCTACACACCCACATCCCGTTCACAGCAACCCAGTTATCAGACTCGGCCTTTGCACTGGGGGACTCTGTGCCCAGAGGCTGGTGGGCTTCCTACCTGCACCACCTAGTGCAGATTCCCTGCATTCCTGGAGCCATCTGCAGTAAGCATTTCCACATCTCCCGGCCTCCCTGACCTTCCCAGTAAGGAAACAGTCATCATCTTCCTTGTGTGTATCGCTCCCATTGTTGGTGTACCATTTTCTGAGTATTTGCCAGACTCTGTGTTACTCTTGAAATCTAGAGCTCAGGGTGGTCTGTGGTCTGCAGTTCTTTGGATGTTGAACATTAGGGGGCCTGCCTCTTGCTTTGGGTTTGAAATCAACTGCGTTCCTGATGCAGGCAGCTAAGGATTCACTCTGACTCTGGACTTTTTTTTCTCATGCTAAGAGTTTCTCATCTGAATTTGTTTTTAATTTCACCTGCAGTGGACACTGTTGAGCAACCCTCTCTACCCTCTCCTGCCTGTTAGAACAGTGGTCTGGGTGACTCCAGACCCTCAGCCTCTCATCACCAATCTGGCAATCCGCAGTTCCCCCACATCATACCAAGCTGGGCTCGGTAGAGCCTCGGGAACCTCAGAGCCCTTTTTCACACATTACCACCTCTCTCCAAGGGCATCCTTTGGACTCATGGAATGACTTGGGATGCACATAGAGCCACCGTTCTAGAATGGCTTTCGTGCTTGCTGACTTGCACTTTTTTTTTTTTTTTTTTTAATTTCTCTGAGTTGATGGCCTCCACCATTTTCATTTCTAAGAGGTCTCTGGGAACTTTAACAAATTCTGATTTCATCTCTTTGGAGTATTTTTATGGTACCTCCCCCATCCATTTCTCTTTCCCGTGCCCCCTCGCTCCCTATCCCCTGTGGAAGCAAACATGCAAGCAGAGAATGAGAACCTGAGCCAGTGCCCAGTGTTGGGGTAGGAGGCTGTGGTTTCTGTGAATCCTTCGTAGGTGTGACAACCTCCTACACCAGACACCCTGCAGGGTGTGAGTGTCACCCTGCTGCCTGAGCAGCAGGCTCCGGTACCTCCCAAAACAGCACTCAAGGTTGTCCTCTCCTGAAGGTTGTCTCTTACAAACCAAGTCTCTGAACCAAGAGCACATTTTCAAGAACTCCAGTCATTTTGATATATTCAGTGGGTAGAAGGAGGGTAGATTCTCTTCCCTGAAAGGGGAAGAGAGAAAAAAAGATTGTTTTCGGTTTGTTGCCTTGTTTTATAAATGCCTCCTTATATTCCACATAATGCTTCCTCAATTTAAGAAAAAAATAAGCTGGGCGCTGTGGCTCACGCCTGTAATCCTAGCACTTTGGGAGGCTGAGGCAGGTAGATTGCCTGAGTTCAGGGGTTTAAGACCAGCCTGGGCAACATGGTGAAACCCCGTCCCTACTAAAATACAAAAAATTAGCCAGGCGTGGTGGGGCGCACCTGTAGTCCCAGCTACTCGGGAGGTTGAGGCAGGAGAATTGCTAGAACCTGAGAGGCGGAGGTTGCAGTGAGCCGAGATTGTACCACTGCACCCCAGCATGGGCAGCAGAATGAGACTCCGTCTCTCAAAAAAATAAATAAATAATAGGACTTTTTAAAAATTCCATGTCAAGCTGAGAACTGCAGCCTCCTGTTTGAAAATCCACACCTCAGCAAACTGCCACTCGATCATTTGGCCCTGAATTTGAGCATGCCATCATTTGAGTCAGTGGGTTGGGTAATCATATAAGGGGCCCAGTAGGACTTGAAAACACAATTGTTTGTTAGGCTGTGCTGATAATGACTTCCACCTTCTTAACAGCTGAGTAAAGAGGTCTGGCCTCACGTCTTCCCGGGCCTGCTGGTGTTAATAAATCATGGTGCATTTTCTTTTCACCAGTCCAGCATTCTGTTTCCATCCTGGATGCTGAAAGAAAGTCACGGTTTTGCTTTTTTCATTTATGAGTGAAAGTGATTACCTTAAAAATCTTCCTTTTCCACACAGGCTGGACCTTAATGCAGCTTCACAGATTAGTCTTTCATACCTTTGGAAGACCACATTTTTGAGGCTAGAGACCTTTTGGGGATCCCAAAGTATTTCCAAATGTGGATGTTTCTTTTCTTGGCACAGTTGGCATAGCTAACGGGTTTGGTCCCTCATGTACGAGGCATACATCCCTGAAACATAAGGTTTTCTGTGCTGGTAGTGACTGTCCCCATGATCAAGCAGGACACAAAGGAACTGGAATAAAATTGCTTGTTAGTTTTAGGAGACACCGGGGACCAGGTGCATTGGTGACACTGTGGGCTAGAGGGTGGGTTGGGGGTGGAGGTGTAAGATAAGATGGTTTTTATGAAAGGTTCTGGGTTCCTGAGAGGAAGGGATTGTGCAGGGGATCGAGCTAACGTTTCCTACACAAGGACCGTGTGCCATGCTCTTGCTCATAAGTGCCTTTCATTTGATCTCATTTAATGTAGAGACGGTGAAAAACCATCCACCTCCGTAGAAAGCTGGGCCTGAGGAGCAAAAGTCCCTCAGATAGGAGGTAACACTTTGTTCCTGGACTGGGAGGGGAACTCAAGCAGCTTTATTTTTTCCGAATGCTGATAATTGCCATTCACTGAGCACTTTTTATATGCAGGGTGTATTATATACATCGTGTCATTTAATCCTTACAAAAGCCCAAGGAGGCAGGGTTCTGAGATTCTATTGCTACAAAAGAAAGCACTTCAAAGCTTCTTGATGTGAAGTGGCCACAGTCATTTGTTTTGATCACAAATCTGAAATTAGGACAAGGCTCAGCAGGGACAGCTTTTCCCTACTCCTTGCAGCCACAGCTGGAGCGGATGCCTGGGGCTAGAGGATTTCCTACTTAGATGGCCCCTGACATGCTGCGGAGCATTCAGAGGGGACCCCCTTCCAAGATGTCCTCTCACGTGACTGACAAGGTAGTGCTGGCTGCCAGCGCGAGTTCAGTCAGGGCTGTTGGTTCCACTCCACCTGTGCTCCTCCACGGTGCTAGTTGGGCTCTCCCACAGCATGGCAGCTGAGACCTAAGGGCAGGTCCTCCAAAACAGGACATGGAAGTTGCCAGTCTCTTAAGACCTGGGCCTGGAAACTGGCACAGCATCACTTCTTTCAGATTCTATTGATCGAGCAGACAGCTTGCTCAGATTCAAGGCAATGCAGCAAAAGAAACCACAGCTCTCAATGGGTGGTGCAAAGAGTTTACAGCCATCTTTATTCTACCAGAGGTGCAGAAATGTTAAGTGTCTTCCCCCGGATTACTCAGTCAGCAAGTGGACAGTACCCCATCCCCTGCTTTCTTCCAGATCCCGTGACACTCCTGAGTTGGCCAGAGCACCTGACTGACCTCGGGTCAGCTTTCTGTGTCCATTTTTTGCCATCAACTGTACCTGTAGCATCAATGCCCACCACAGCTCCAGAGGCCCACTGAAGTGGATTCTCTAAGCATTACTAAATCACCTTTATTTGGAATTGACTTTAAGAGCAACACTGGCAGGACCCTAGGCTTGGGAAGAAAACACCCAGGGAGCACGTGATAACCGTCTTCGGATGTGGGAGGCTGACAGTGCAGGTCACAGCACAGCTGGTGTTCTGTGACCTCCATTGTTCTTGAGTAGTTGACAAACTACAGCCTGTGGGCCCGAGACTGTCACCTGCATATGTGCAGTCCTTAAGAAGAAAATGAAAATGTTTTTACGTTTTCAGATGGTGGAAGAATGAAAGCAAAATAGAATACATAGCACAGTTGAACAGATGCAGAGAGAGAGTGGATGGCCCAGCAAGCCTCTCACAGAAACAACTTGTTAATTGCTGTCCCAGAAGGCAGAACTAGCACCTATGTGACCAGAGGTAGATCTCGGGTCGCTATAAGAAAGAATTTTCTAACTAGAGTTGTCCGTCAGCAGGAACAGCAGCTTTGAGCTGAAGGCCATGCAGGCAGATGCTGTGCCTCGGACACTATAGGTTGGTGGTGTGCTGGTAAAGCTCTAACAACAGGCTCCCCAGGGGAGAGAGCCTTGGTTGGTAATGTTTGCCTATTTCTGTGGTATAAATGCTCCCACATGGCCAGTCTCCAGCTGCCAGCATAGCAGCACTAAATGCGGAGTCGGGAGGAGATGCACACGGTCAGTTCTCTCGGGAGCTCCAGCTTCTGCTGTGATGGGCTCAGGTGATCGTGAGTGTGTAACGCTGCTCTTGAGCAGCTCCCAGTGCAGAGACTTGCAGGGTCTTGGGGAGGGACAGTAGTGCTGGGGAAGACTTCTGTGAGATGCCTTCTGCTGCTCTGGGGCCACAGGCAGCCATGGTTAACATCCACAAGCCCAGAAAGATTAAGTACTTTGCCCTGGGCCACACAGCTGCTAAATTCCACATGCTAGTTTATTGTTCTCACATTTAGTTTAGAAAATCTTGATTTCTGCAAACAGATTGATAAGTTTGACTACATTCAAATTTAAAACATCCGTTTAACAAAACATCATTTAAGCAAAGTTAGAAGGCGAATAACAGATTGAGAGAAAACATTTAGAATATGTGAGATCAAGACGCAGTATCCAGAATATGTACGGAGCACCCATCAATCAATTGAAGTTAATGACTGTGATGGTTCAGTGAGAACATGGGCAAAGGATGTGGACACACAGTTTATACCCACTCAAGTACAAACAGCTACTAAACATGAAAGATGACCAGTCTTGCTACTAGCAGGGAAGTATATGATAAAACATTGGTTCATGTTTTCCACTTATTCGACTGGCAAAAATAATACTATGCAAGGGCCGGACGTGGTGGCGCACGCCTGTAATCCCAGCACTTTGGGAGGCCAAGGTGGGTGGATCACCTGAGGTCAGGAGTTTGAGATCGCTCTGACCAACACGGTGAAACCCTGCCTCTGCTAAACACAAAAATTAGCTGGGTGTGGTGGCGCACGCCTGTAATTCCAGCACTTTGGGAGGCCAAGGTGGGCAGATCACCTGAGGTCTGGAGTTTGAGATCAGCCTGGCCAATATGGTGAGACCCTGTCTCTACCAAACACAAAAATTAGCTGGGTGTGGCGGTGCACGCCTGTAATCCCGGCTACTCAGGAGGCTGAGGCAGGAGAATCACTTGAACCCGGAAGGTGGAGGTTGCAGTGAGCCAAGATCATACCACTGCACTCCAGCCTGGGCAACAAGAGGAAAACTCTGTCTCTTTAAAAAAAAAAAAAAAAAAAAAAAATCCAAGCAAGTGAGGACATGAAGCCAAAGCAACTTCATGAACTGCTGCTGGAGGAATATAAGGTTATGCAGCACAGCCTGCAACTGAGCATTACCTTGACCCAGAAATTCCAAAGTGAACTAGATATCCTGGAGCCTAGAAAACGTGTCACGTCCTCGGAGTAGTCAGATGCACAGGGAATCATTGCCTTCTGGTTTGTGATAGTGAAAATTTGGAATGGACATAAAGACCATCAGTTAGGAAAGGACTAAATAAACTCTTATGTGGACCTTCGGGTGAACATTAGGCTACAATGACAAGGATGCAAGAGATTGATAGCAATGGATATTGCTGAGGTGGAATAGCAAATTGCAGATTGATGCATAGACTCTGTTGTCATTTATGTTCTTAAAATGTAAATAAAACAATGCCATATGGTACATAGACTTTTCATATAAAAAGTTCTGGAGGGCTATCCACCGTACTCATGACAGTGCATGCTTTTGGGGAGGTAGGGGGGGAGGGCCAGTATTGGGGAGGAGGGGAGATGTTCAGAAGCAGCTTCAGTTTTATAGATGGAGGTTTAACTTTTTCTAAAGGTCAGTATATTTGTAAGAGACCGAGCCAAAATTCAGTTCTTTCCAAACAGAACTGTGGCTGTAAAGGAACCTACCAGCTTCCTCAGCAAGTTCAGACCCAGCAGGTTGGCCGTGGGGAGGTGCCCACATGGAGAGGGGTGTCTGGGTGTGGTTGCCTCAGCCCATGAGGTTGACCTTGCTCCTGAGGGTCCTCTCTCATCACATGTATGACTTCCATCCTGGCCTCAGGTCCCCTTGACACTCGCCTAAGCAAGAAAATGGTTTTTGCTTAATTTATTGTTGCACAGCTGGGACAACTGAAGAATTTTAAATAAGACTTTACTGAGAGCTGAGAATGACAGGAGGAAAATAGAGTCACAGTAAGTAGGCGGTGTTGCTTATAAATCTCAGGGTTCTTGTGCCAAGCTTGGAATGGCCGACACCTCCTCCCTGCTCAGCCTGGCCACCCACCCGCTCTGCTTGCTCGCTCTCCCCTTGCCCCCCTGGCTGCTCTCAGGAAGGTCTAAACTCCACTGTGTCTAGACCCAAAGGAAAGATGCAGACAGAGTGTCCCCTCTCCCATGTAACCGTGGTCCACCTTCCAGCTTTCCTATTTCGTGTCTAAGAGCCAACCTCTTCCCCAGATTTTTGGCCCCAGGAATGTCCATCTGTTTCGGCAAAACCCTACTCTCAACCACAGGAGTTCAGGCCCTATTCTGTCATTAGCATGAGGTCCATATCAGAGTCCCACGCTGTAAACCTAGGACCTGGGCAAGAGGCACTCACGGGAGCTTCAAGGTTTTCTCTCTCCTATGGCTGTGAGGAGTTCAGGCCAAGGATTGCTGCAGGGAATATTGGCACCATTGCCATGTGCCAGATGCTCATATCCTAGCCATGTTCTCTTCATCAGTCCCATTAGAACCGTAGGAACTAATATCCTCATTTTACAGACACGGAAACTGTGCCTCTGAAAGTAACTTAACCTCTCTGAGGACACAGATCCCGATGCAAACCAGGCTACTGCCTGCAGTGCCTCTGAACCCTTGAGCCATGTTCTTGAGCCGTGTTCTTCTCCTAGGGGTTTGTTCTAGGGACCTTCAGGAGGCTCCTTCCTGCTTTCACACAACCTCCCTGGGTAAAAGGAAAGGTCCCCTCCCCCATGAACTTTGAGTGCCAGGCGTGCATGCTGTTCTATGGGAATCCGTGCAGCTCCTTTTAAGTTGTTACTTGAACTTGAATTTGAGGTGAACACAGACAGAACATGTATTTTCAGATACAGCTTGCATTTTGGATTTAAAGAAGGTAGGGCTAATTCAGGGGAGGTCTTAAGGTTCGGAACTTCGTTGATAAGATTCATTTAATTTGAGGGAAACAGAGCATAGAAGGAAAAAATGTCTCCGACCCCCTGAATCTATTTCCAACCTTAAATTCACTCCTGTTTGACAAATGCGGAAAGTGAATGCCCCGTGTTCCTTCTTTCCCTTCCTGTGTCCCAGCTTCAGTTTTCGTTCAGCAGAGTCCTCCAGCGACCCCAGGAACTGAAATGAGAGCGTGAGAGGTGAACGTGTGAACACCCTTCAAGGCTTCCCCTAAGTTAACAGGAAAGAACATTCCACACAGTGATGATGGTGGAGCATTGAGTTTCAGGTCTTGGTTTAGTTAGAGGCACAGCCAAGAGGTCGTTGGGACCACCTCACTCCTTCATGCCGTATATATCGGGATAGTTATGGTAAAGGAGGAATCATCTTAAAATGCTTGGGGAATTCCTTATGCCTCAAAGACAGCCCCAGATATATATTTCTCACCCATATTATTCTGACCTGAATGAAAACATTGTTATAGCAGTACCTGAATGAGCCCTTCCTTCACAGGAGAATCCAAATGCAAGGCTAACAAAACACTTCAGTGGATTCTAAGTATCTTCCCCTTTCCTTGCTTCCCTTTATTTCCTGAATTGCTTTAGCCAACCTGTAATATTTTGCTTGCAGCTTGTGAGGAGTTATTACTTATTATGGGTTAGATTGGATACTCCCCCACAACAATTTTGTTGAAGTCGTAACCTGCAGGACCTCAGAATGTGTGATCTTCTTTGGAAAGAGAAGATCATTCTTCTCATTGGTTACATGGCCAAGTTAAAATGAGGGCACTTGGGTGGGCTCTAATCCCATATGACTGGTGTTCTCATAAAGCGGGAGTGTGGATGCAGACACGGACGTGTGCAGAGGGCAGCCTACAGGGAGAGACTCAGGGACGGCGCCAGGTGCAGGCGGGGACAGGAGTGCTCACCTGCAAGCTCAGGAGCACGGAGATTGCTGGCAAAGCCCCGGAAGCTGGGAAGCGGCCAGAAGGGATTCCCCACCAAGCTTTAGAGGGAGCGCGGCTCTGTAGACACCTTGAGTGTGGACTTGTAACCTCTAGAACTGAGGCAAGAAATTCTGTCATTTTAAGCCACCCAATTTGTGCCACTTTGTTAGTGTAGCCCCGGCAAACTAATACACTACCTATACCTAACCCTTTTACTTTTTTATTTTTATTATTTTATTTTTATTATATTATTTTTAAAATGTTGTGTAGAGATGGGAGTCCCACCGTGTTGCCCTGGCTGGTCTCAAACTCGTGGCCTCAAGCGATCCCACCTTGGCCTCCCAAAGTGTTGGGTTTATAGGAGTGAACCACCATGCCTGGACCTAACCCTGTTAAAGTATACATTTAGGATGAAATAAAACTGAAAATTTTAGTTCCGCTCTCACAGTCAGTGTGACATTGTATTTTTCAAAGATGGCTTCATCGTTACTTGCTGTCCTACCTGTAGGACCAAACACCTGAAATCCCCCTTCAGGAGCTGGATTCTGAATCCCCCCTCCCTCAGGTCTGGATAGGCCCTTTTGATGCTGTGTGACTTCTGAGGCAGCATCCACCTGCCTGCTGGGACACTTGCTCTGGAACCCTGACCTGCCCATGAATGGTCCATTTGTCTTAAGGCCAGTGTGCTATGAGGGAGCCCAAACTAGCCCAGATGGAGAGACCACCCAGAGACATGAGACTACAAGGAGATAGGTGCCCAGACAGCCCCCAGCTGCTCCAGTGCCCCTGCCGTTTCAGCTTCAGCCATTGTCTGATTGTGACCCCATGACACACCCTAAGCCACAACTGCCCAGCCAACTCTTCCTGAACCCATAATATGATTGTCATGGTTAAAGCCTGACATTCTGGGGAGATTTGTTACACAGCAATAGATAACCATAATAGCTAGCATGATCTATGCTTTGCATTGGTCACTGTCTTTTAATTTATAAAATGTATTACATTATTACTTCTGATTAAATAGTTTTATATTTAAAGCAGACAGAAGACAACCACAAAATCTGGTAGCTTAACATAATAGGATTCGTCTCTTATCCACTCAAAGTCTCATGCAGATAGGATAGGTTGATGACCTCCTCCAGGCAGTGACTCCGGGGTCCACGTTCCTTCTGCCTAGTCTCTGCTGCCCCCGATCCTTCTTGGAGTCCTGTGCTGGGTCACCTGTGTTCTGGTGGCCAAAGAGAGAGAAGAGAGTATGGGTGGGGGATCACATCGGATGTTTTGGACTGCATCTGAAGTGGCACACATCATTTTGGTTTTTTTTTGTTTTTTTTTTTTTGAGACGGAGTCTCACTCTGTCGCTCAGGCTGGAGTGCATTGGCGTGATCTCGGCTCACTGCAACCTCCGCCTCCTGGGGTCAGGCCATTCTCCTGCCTCAGCCTCCCAAGCAGCTGAAACTACAGGCCCCCACCATCACGCCCGGCTAATTTTTTTTTTTTTTTTTTGTATTTTTAGTAGAGACGGGGTTTCACCGTGTTAGGCTGGATGGTCTCGATCTCCTGACCTCATGATCCGCCTGCCTTGGCCTCCCAAAGTGCCGGGATTACTTTGGGATTACAGGTGTGAGCCACCGCGCCCAGCCTATTTTGGTCCATATTTTACTGGCTAGAAGTAGTCCTGGATTCAAGGAGCTGGGAAATGCCCCTTAGTTGTGGGTCTGCAAGAAACAAGGTAGTATGGTGGGAACACAGCCGAGGCTCTGCCACATCTGCACACAGATCAGAGGATCTCAAAATACCAGAGCTGGAAGGGCCTTGAGAAATGAGCTTATCTGCGTGTCATCTCTGCATCAGGATGAACAGAGTCTTGTTAAAATATAGATTCTGGGACGTCACTCAGGAAGTAGGTACTAGGAAATTGCATTAAAAAGATTCCCCAAATTATTGTGTGTGCATTAAGGTTAGAGAACCACTTAACCTGGTTACTTAACCCTCTCATTGTACATAGAGCAAAGGTGAGGTCCAGAGAGGTGATATATGACCTCCTTACATCTCTTCCAGTCACCCACCCCTTGAGGCCAGAATTGGAGCTGGCGCCTCTGCCTCCCAGGGCTTTGTGACCTAGGAGCCACGCCTTGAAGGTGTGCCCTGGGGGAGCATACTTGGTGCCTGATTTCTTCTACTCTGAAGAATCCTAATGTTTGCCTTGAAATGGGTCTCATGGGGTAATTAGTATGTAGACAGGGGTCCACTGCAGCTTCAATGATAACCAGAGCTGGTCCCAAATTAAGTCTTGTTATATTTTGGGCCATTCCTAGCAAAAGTCAGGAACCCTCCAGAATGTGTTAATTTAGAAAATGGAATCTTGCAATACCTTCTCCTGCATTATTCAAAAGGCCCACTTTGTTTTTAATGTAGTGGCATGTCCTAAATAGCTTCTGTCATGCCAACTTTTAGGGAGGCTTTGGTGATAGTAAAAGACACGGCGGGAGGAGAAAGAACCATGGTATTTTCCAGCTCTCTTGGTGAAAACAGCAAATGTTCATTAGTATTCATTTCACACGATTTCCCTGATAAAGCTGTAATTTTTAAAACACTGACTCAAAGCCCTAATAAAGGCGGTTAACTTGCTTTCTAAATCTGCTGCACAGACTACTCACCTCTCCTTCCATCAGCCTCCCTTCTCCTAAGCAAATTGTGGAATTTGGAACAAAGAGAAACAGTGCAAGGTTTTTTGACTGATTCCCTTATTAACCAGATTCCGCTGTTCAGCAACATTGTGAGCATTTGAGTTCTGGTTCTCAGCATGCATGTGAAAAACCCTCAAGTCATTTTCTACCTTCAGAGATTTGGGGGCCAAACAGGAAACCAATTACCAAACAATGCTTATCATGCTCCCAAACCTTTGCTGAAATCATTTAGTTTCAATTATTTTGATTAATTACTGAGGATTTTACAAGCAGAGTTTATGGCAAAAACATCTGCCTTCATGAATTGGCATGAAGGAGGATGAGTATATATGTAGAAATGAAGGAAGATGAGTATATATGTAGAGATGAAAGAGGATGAGTATGTATGTAGGGATGAAGGAGGATGAGTATATATGTAGGGATGAAAGGTAATTACTATGTATGTAGGACTGAAGGAAGATGGGTATGTATGTAGAGATGAAAGAGTATGAGTATGTATGTAGAATGAAGGAGGGTGAGTATATATGTAGGGATAAAGGAGGATCAGTATGTATATAGGAGTGAAGGATGATCAGTATATATGTAGGAATGAAGGAGGATGCATACATATGTAGAAATGAAGGAAGATGAGTAAACATGTAGGGACAAGGAGGATTGAATACATATGTAGGGATGAAGGAGGATGAGTGCCTATGTAGAAATGAAGGAAGATAGGTATACATGTAGGGATGAAGGAAGATGAGTGTGTATGTAAGGATGAAGGAGGATGAGTATATATGAGAATATATATATAAGAATGAAGGGTGATGAGTATATATATATATATATATATATATATATATATATATATATATATGAATGAAGGGTGATCAGTATATATGTAGGGATGAAGGAAGATGGGTATACATGTAGGGATGAAGGAGGATGAGTTATATATAGGGATGAAGGAGGATGAGCATGTATATAGGAATGAAGGGTGATCAGTATATATGTAGGAATGAAGGAGGATGAGTACATATGTAGAAATGAAGGATGATGAGTATATATGTAGGGATGAAGGAGGATGAGTTATATATGTAGATATGAAGGAAGATCAGTATATATGTAGGGATGAAGGAAGTTGAGTACATATGTAGGTATGAAGGATGATGAGTACATGTGTAGAAATGAAGGAAGATGAGTACACATGTAGGGATGAAGGAGGATAAGTTTATATATATATAGAAATGAAAGGTGATCAGTATATACGTAGCAATGAAGGATGAGTACATATATAGAAATGAAGGGAGCTGAGTATACATTAGAGATGAGAAGGATGAGTATATATGTAGGGATGAAGGAGGATGAGTATATATGTAGGATGAAGGAAGATGAATATGTAGAAATGAAGGAAGATGAGTACATATATAGAAGTAAAGGAAGATGAGTATACATGTAGGGATGAAGGAGGATGAGTATATATGTAGGGATGAAGGTTGATCAGTATGTAGGAATAAAGGAGATTGAGTACATATGTAGGGATGAAGGAATATGAGTACATATGTAGAAATGAAGGCAATGTGGGGGTAAAGGGGGATGAGTATGTAGGGATGAAAGGGGATATGTACATACGTAGCTATGAAGAAAGATGAGTATATGTATATGATGAGTATACTTACATGTGTATGGATGATGGGGGATGGAGTGAATACATAGGGCCTTCTGGGCATCAGTTGATGGGTCCTGACCTAGTGGGATAGGGTCTCTCCTAAGCTTTCTGATGTCTGACTGAAGGACTTGGCTGCCTAGACAAGCCATGACATGGACTGCTTCATAACAAGTTGAGATTTGAACAGGGACTTGTGAGAAGGGTCGGTGATGAAAACTGAGAGGATCAACTAGTGCTCTCCTTCTCCCAGTCTTGATGAGGCACTATCACTTTGCACTCCTGGGTCCTTAACTCTTGGGGTTCCAGGGTTATTCACTGTCCTTACTCCTGTGGAGTTGAGTTTCTGAGGACACAAATACTGAATAAGGCACAAGATGACCAGGCCAGAGAACAGCAAGCCTGATTTCTGTTGACTGAGCCTAGTAAACGAGCCCATGTTCCAACCTTCTCTGACTGTGTAAAAAAACTACTCCAGACCCAGTGCGGGGGTGTAGGTTGGGTTCCCTGGGAAGCAGACTCTGAGATGGAGAAAAGTGTGCATGGTGTTTATTAAGAACTTTATTTAGGATCAAGATTTGGAGAGGAGGAGAAGGGAGCAGGAATGCATTCAGTGGCAGCCCCAGTTGGCCAACAGGGAGTTCTGGGGCCAGAATGACCCTTGAGAGTTACCCCAGGTTGGGCTGAGATGACCTAGTCTTTATACCAGGGGTCAGCAAGTTATGGCTTATAGGCCAAACCCAGGTTGCAACCCATTTTTTAACTAAAGTTTCATTGGAACACAGCCACACCCATCATGTACATGTCATCTGTGGCTGCTTTCATGATACATTAGCAGAGTTGAGTGGTTGGGGCAGCCTCCAAGGCCGGCAAAGCCTAAAATGTTTAGGATCTGCCATTGATAGAAGTTTGGCAGGCCCTGTGATGTTCCCTCATTGCTCAGTCGCTGAATGGACGGTCTCTGATCTCTGTGGCCTCAGCTGGGCTGGAGGGTCCCCTTCCATGGTGCCTTCCTTGCTCAGGTCTCCTTGGCCTTGTTCTCCAAGGACATCTCTTTCTCCTGGGTTTCTCCACATGGCACAGTGGTTTGGCATCATCGTACTTCTTGCATCTTACCTGAGGGCTTCAGGAGGTGGGACCTGGAAGCCCCCAGTCCCAGAAAAACCACAGCAGGGTTGGCAGAATCACTTGTGCCATTGGTCAGAGTGGTCACGGGGCCTGCCCATATTCAAGAGGTGAAGGCACAGATTCTGGGAGGATGGCACAATCACGGTGCAGAAGAGCACGAGGATGAGATGCCATCAGACCGTCTTCGGAAAAATGTGGAACGTCATGGCAGGCCAGGTGGCTGCTCGGCAGTTCTGTGTCAATCCTCGCTCACCCAGGCCACAGCTGCAGTGCCCGTCCCTCCCCAACTCCACGGTCCCTGATCTCACGTGGGGAGCTTGAGACGGCCATGGTGGGAATGTGACACCTCAGGAACGGGCTCTGCCCACCCCAACCCCAAAGAGCCTGCTGTTAAACCCTCACCCGCACACGCCTGCTGCCGTGGGAGGACTTGTGGTTTGAAGCCACCTGGGAAAAAAGACAGCAGCATTGATTGAGAAGGGTCTCTGCATGTCCTGGAACCTCAGGACGACTCCGTACGCTATGATGTTTTACCCTTTATTTTATAGAAGGGGAGTCTGAGGCTTAGCGAGGTTGGAGGCCCTGGCAGGATTTGAACCACGGTCCCCTCGTTTTTGCCATCTTGCCTCACAGAAGACAGAGCCGGCAGGAGAAGGAGATCGTGGATCTGAAGAAAGCCTAGGTCAGCAGGGAGGGAGAGAAAGCTGGCCAAAGAAGAGCGGGCAAAGCCTGAGGCTGGGGCAGCATGGGGTTGCCAGAAGGCTGGACAGTGGAGCCCCCGGAAAGGACTCAGGGCCAGCAGGCTGCGCCAGCTGTGTGGGTGCTGGAAGATTCACCCCAACCAGGCAGCCAAACTCCAGATGTTTCTCATTGTCTGAAAAATGCATCTCTGTACTCTATGACAACACAAGCAGGGTGTGAGTGAGGGGGTCAGGAGGCCCTGAAGAGGGCCACAGAGAGAAAGCCGGCGGCTGGGCACCACATTCACAGCAGAAGTTCCACTCCTTCCCCTCACGTTCTTCCTGGGAAGCACAGCGGTTAGGCTTAACCAATGGGCCGGTTTAAGGAGGAGGAGCGGGCAGGAAGGGGCTTTCATATTGGATCCTGGAGGAAGCAGTGGTATGCTACAGGGGTGACAGTGGCCATCTTTATAACAACTCGTTCCCACAAGCTGGACCTTACCCACGTGCCAGCCTTGCAGTTACACATGTCTATTACCTTTCATCCTCATAACCTTCAAGGGAAGAGGTCTTATGACTCCTCTGGGGAAATGAGGCTCAAGAGAAGGGGTAACCTTCCGGGTTTCAGGGTGAGCTCATGGCAGAAGTTAAGACTTGCACTGGATGCAGGTACTTGACTTCTCCACTCCACATGGCCGCGGTGCCTGAGTCATCTCCAGTGGTGCAGGGCGCCCCAGAGAGCGCAGAAGCCAGGGCTGGAGACCCGGGGGTGATGGGAGAGCTTTCTTTGGGTTGGGTTGCTTCACAATCTCCCACTTTTTCTTTTTCCCCTGTATAGTTGAAGGATTTTCTCTCCCCCTGCTATTTAAGAATAAGATGAAAAAGTGAGAAGCAGGAGGCCTTGCCTTGTTCCCTGGGGAGACAGTGTGGGGGCTGTGAGGCCAGGGGCACCTGGGAGGGGAGAGGGTGGGGCACACTGCATCTCCCAAGAGCAAGGTGGGGAGTGCAGGGAGGGGTCAGGAGGAGGGGTCATGGCCACTCCTGAGACAGGGTCCATGCAGGGCACCTTTCACTTGGACTCCTGGGCGTCCTGGCTGGGCCCAGGCTCTGCTGTGTGCCCTGGGCGATAGGGGAGGCTTGTGGACTGTTCACAGGAGGGTGTGGCTACCTCTGCCAGGCCCCTGGGATAGGAGAGTCATTGCATCGTCCCCATAAACCACTGGGAGGCCTGGCAGCAGGACCGTGGAATTAAGACATGGGAAAATGGTCTCAGTTTTTCAGGTGCTTGTTAAAAATGCTGAGTTTCCTGGTCACCATTCCTGGAAGCCCTCCCGCAACAGATGGAAAGTGAGGCTCAGAATCTTCATTTTTAAAGCATCCTCAAACAATTCTGATGCCCACAGACTCTCGACCATGCTAAAGAAAACACCGACCTGGAGGGTGAAGGCGTGTGGGATCTGAAACTTTTAAGAAAACAGCTTTTTTGTCATTCTTATCTGATCTGATGAGCACCAATTTTCTTACTCTGAATGGATGTAGATACGGAAGGTGTAATGTTTAGGGAGCGCTGTTGCCCTAAGAAAGATAATGAATACAGCAGTTTGTGCATAATTGCACTTAATTATTATGTTGTGAATATATGGTTAAACTTGATAAAGATTAACTTATAAAAACTCTTATTAAAACTTCCCTGTTATTTGCCATTCATCGCTACCGTGGAGTTTTTAGGGGAGCTTGTTCATCCATCCATCTGTTAAGGTTTTGAGTGCTTGCTGTGTGCCTGGCTCTGTGCAGGGAGTGGGGCATACAGCAGTAGCCAGCAGCTGGGGTGGGAGATGCCGACCACTCCCCTCCACCCACTTACAGTCTGGACAGAGAAACAAACTAAATAAATCTGCAACCAACCACATACATTTTGCTTTTTTTTGTAAATTTTTTTTTCTTTTTTTTTTTTTGAGACAGTCTCTCTCTATCGCCAGGCTGAAGTGCAGTGGTGCGATCTCAGCTCACTGCAACCTCTGCCTCCCGGGTTCAAGCGATTCTTCTGCCATAGTCTCCCATGTAGCTGAGACTATAGGCATGAGCCACCATGCCCTGCTAATTTTTTTTTTTTTTTTTTTTTTTTTTTTGTATTTTTAGTAGAGACGGGGTTTCTCCGTGTTGGCCAGGAGGGTCTCAATCTCTTGACTTTGTGATCCGCCCACCTTGGCCTCCCAAAGTGCTGGGATTACAGGTGTGAGCCATCGCTCCCAGGCTACTAAATTGATTTTTATAAATGTGTTAGTATTTCCATACAAACCAATACTAAACAAGGAAGGAAAAAACCGTTATCAGACCATATATCGTGAATTTGAATTTTAAAGAATTAATTAAACATGCAGGTTACAAAATTTTCAGGTACTCTCTAATTGAAATAAGAAGATATACACTATGAATTCTGTACAAAGCTGGCTTGCAGATTTTTTCTTGTCATTAGAGTTGAGACATCACCTGTAAATACATTTAATTAAAATGTTTTAAAGATACACTGACATTTTCTTCACAACGTTTCGTCTCTGCCCCTCTTCTCATTTGTGAACACAGAACCTTAGGAAAATGGTTCCCAGGTGCTTTCAAGCACAAATGTGTCCAAATGCAGAATTGTCAACAACCTGCACAGAGAATTCTGACTCCATGCTTGGTGGCTGTTTTCTTGTCTGATGTTTGAGCACACCAGTAGTCTATGAGAGAAGGAATCAATGTGAAACAGAATTGTTACCAATAACCTCTGCTTCCGGGTTCTCAGCGTTGCAGGTGGCGAGCTGTTTGACTTCTTGGCTGAAAAGGAATCTTTAACTGAAGAGGAAGCAACTGAATTTCTCAAACAAATTCTTAATGGTGTTTACTACCTGCACTCCCTTCAAATCGCCCACTTTGATCTTAAGGTACGTTTCAAAGTATAAGCCAGATAGAAGCTTGTGCAGATCACAGCCTTGGTTGTTTCTCTGCTAAGAAAAATTGAGGCATCTGAAAGAGTTACATTATTTTTCCTGTACCAGCTTAACAAACAGAATTATCAATATAAATCAGCAAGCATCCCACTGGGATGGCAAACCTTTTTGTGGGATGGAGGCTTAATTGATAATTGATTACATTCTGGAATTCTTGGTAAAGAATACAAGGGGTCTTAGGAACCAGGTTTTTTTATTAAGGGGGAATATCTTGGCTACTTGGACATTAGCGGGCAGTCAGTGACTGGCACCGGTTCCTTCTGTGGCTCTGGACATGTTAAGATAGAAAATGTGTTGAGTGATGCAAAGGCTTGTGGCTTGACTCTGTCACCAATAATCCAGCAAACCAAACTCAGATTGGCTCACTGGGGCATTTGCCTGGCTGGATGCAGGACGTAGTTGGAGATGAAACGGCATGTAAGCCGCCCTCCCAGCCATGACAGAGGTGTGGTCTCTTTGGGAAGGGAAGACACAACAGGAGCAGTAGGAAGTGGCAATGGTGAGAAGTTGCAGTTGAAGGCAGGGAGAAGTGGTCTAGTAAAGCAGTGTGCGCTCCGTCGGGGGAGATGGTTCAGACCCGTAGAGCTGCGACAGGATTTCAGAGGAGGGAGGACTGTCCCCATTCTTTTTGTGGCAGAGCTGTCAATGTCCCATTCATGTCCCCCCTGGCCCCACAAACATGTGAAAAGACACACACTCATATACAACCTAAAAGACGGCTTGCTGCGAATACCTGTGACTCTTTCTGGCATCTTGTTTCTGGCCCTGGGAGCTGGAAATGCAAAAGAAAAATGTCCACAGAAGCAGCTGTCAGCCGTGGAGGATGGAGAGATGGTGGATAAAGACCCCAGCTCCCTCATGCTACAGTTGGAATAACACTGAGTTCTCCTTTTCCCCTCCCATTCCCCTAGTTACCCCCACCTTGATAGGACACTTCGTAGCAACTTCCTTCTGTTTCCTGTATCTCCTTCTCCTACCAAGTGTTTCCTGGTGTCCCCTCCCTGTCTCAGGCCTGCTTCAGGGAGAACCTAGAGCAAGACATGTATTTCCTTCTTGAAATAAGAAGATATACCCTATGAATTCTGTACAAAGCTGGCTTGCAGATTTTTTCTCGTCATTAGAGTTAAGACGTCACCTCTAAATACATTTAATTGAAGTGTTTTAAAGATACACTGACATTTTCTTCACAACATTTCGTCTCTGCCCCTCCTCTCATTTGTGAACACAGAACCTTAGGAAAATGGTTGTGAACACAGAACCTTAGGAAAACCTTAGGAAAAGGAAAAGTGTATACTCTTTCCTGGTATACTCTTTCAACCACCCTTTCTTCCCTAATTTTTGGCTTTTTTTTTTTTTTTCCTTTCGGCGGTTGGAAAAGAAGAACTGTTCTGCCATCTTGTCCTCAGCATAACATATCGTAGCCTTTTATTTCTCTCTTTTTTCAAGCCTGAGAACATAATGCTTTTGGATAGAAATGTCCCCAAACCTCGGATCAAGATCATTGACTTTGGGTTGGCCCACAAAATGGACTTTGGAAATGAATTTAAAAACATATTTGGGACTCCAGAGTTTGTGGGTAAGTTCCTTTGCTCCTGTGGTCATTTACATCTCAGAAACATTATTCTGGCAAACCTCCCCTGCTGGAAGATTCTTTCCCTGTTACATGTTCCTGGTTGTTGCATGAAGATAGAATTGGTTAGTTTGCTTCCTCCCAAGCTAAATGAGTGTTTGTTTCCTCTTAGCTCCTGAGATAGTCAACTATGAACCTCTTGGTCTTGAGGCAGATATGTGGTAAGGAGTATGTCCTTGGTGGTGTTTTCTTTCTGATTTATTTGACTCTTCTCCTGATGTGTTCTTTTGTTTGTTTTGTGTTGTTTTTAGGAGTATCGGGGTAATAACCTATATCCTGTAAGTACCAGAATCCACAACTCATACTCTCTTCTCTTCTATGAGACCATAGGTTTAATTAACCATTAAATGTGCTGTGTTGATCTCTTTAGCTTATGCATGCTTTTGATATAAACATATTCGTTTTACACCCTCAAAACATGTTTAGTTTATACTAATTAAACATGTTCTCCTAATTTGAAATGAGTCATCAGAAACTGTAGCATAATCACTAAAAGAAAGCATAGCTGTCCATCACTGCCGAGAAAACAGGTTTCCTGTAAACTACCAGATGCTGTTCCAAATTAACTTGTTAAGTGAATCCTTTTGCATGAAGCTGAAGCTTTTGGTCTTGACAGTTAAAGCCCTATGAAATATAGTCAAACTCTCAAGTGATTATTCAAGCACCAGATTATAATCTTATTCCAGATGTTATAGGAGCAAAATGACAACACTAAGGGGTCGTCATTAATGTTCTGTGCCCAACTTTATTTTTAACAGCCTAAGTGGGGCTTCCCCATTTCTTGGAGACACTAAGCAAGAAACGTTAGCAAATGTGTCCGCTGTCAACTATGAATTTGAGGATGAATACTTCAGTAATACCAGTGCCCTAGCCAAAGATTTCATAAGAAGACTTCTGGTCAAGGATCCAAAGTGAGTGTCCGTGTTCCTGAAAGGTCCTTGGCCACGGCCTCAGCCAGCCCAGAGCCCGTGCCTGTTCCATGCACAGGGCCGCGTTTCTCAGACCCTGCTTGCTTCATCTGCCAAAGGGTAGCATGCCGTGTGAAACGCTTCAGAAAATGCGTGCAGGGCCCTCTGCCCCCGCTCGGTCGGTCCCTGCAGGCACAGTGAAATAATCACAAAAAGACCGATGTCGTTTTTGGCTTTCTTCCCTGAACTGCATTTTCCAGGGTATCTGCTTGGCAGGCCCAGCCAGCAGGAAAACAACCATAGTATTTGCTGCTATGGTCACAGCATTTTTTCCTTTTTCCCCCTCCCCTCAAGGAAGAGAATGACAATTCAAGATAGTTTGCAGCATCCCTGGATCAAGGTGAGTTGCATATTACTTCACTGTTTAGATCACTTTCTATGTGATTGGTTTGGGCACCCTGGTATTCGTGTGTCTTAAAGTACTGCTAACCACAGGTCACACCTGGAGTGTTAAGTTTGCTATTTGCATCATATTTTAAGAAAAGCTGACAGGTTAGACTGTATCCTAATGATCCCAGAGGTGGGGAGAGAGGAATAAGCCAGCACAGAGCAGGATTGTAAAAGGTCAAGCCCACTCAACAACTGTGTTTGGAGTGACCTGTGGGGTGTTGGCCCAAACAGTATATTTAAAATTTTATGTTGATTCCAGCATGTAAATATCAATCAAATCTGGATTTCCAGCTTCTCTTGGAAAATCTGAAGATCTGCTGACACTGAGCCCTCATTCCACATGGCCTTGGGAAGTGGCACAGGCACCTTGGTGCTGGGGAACAGGGTCCCCTGGAACATTACACCTTTACATTACCTGCCTGGCCTGATTGACATTTGGATTAAAGTTGCTTCAATCCAGGGCAGAAAGGATTAGGGGTGGGAAAGGATGATAGTTATAGAATAAAATCATGAAACAAAGAAGTGAACATCACAGAAACAGGCTTTGGGGGCAAATAGCTCCCAGCGGTTACCTGGGCTCTCCTAGCGAGCTGTGGTGTCTCCTCCTCCCAGAGGTGGAAGACAAAAGCTAAATACATCTACTGAAAAAGATACAGTACAAGGAATTCTCCTGCTATAGGCCAATCTAACTTTGCTGACCTCTGAGATCCCTCCAACCTCTACATTACTTGGTGATACCCAAGTTCGAATGCCTCATAACGTAGCCTCACCATGAATATTGCCATTCCCAAACTATCAGTGTGGAAAGTCATGATTTAGTTTGACCCCAAGCTCTACTTCTCCCCAGTGTATATGGATGATACGAAACCCTCAGATACAAGAGTGAGTCTGCTAAGACTAGGTGCCTAGATATTCCATGTTATCCCAACTTCCTATGCTAATTTAATAAGGTGAATGCATAAGCATCCTGAATAAGGAGATGTTTCAAAAAATTGTCATATAACACATTTTTGTAATTTGAGAGCTTTAATTTTTTTTCTTGGATTTTTATTTTAGCCTAAAGATACACAACAGGCACTTAGTAGAAAAGCATCAGCGGTAAACATGGAGAAATTCAAGAAGTTTGCAGCCCGGAAAAAATGGAAAGTAAGATTGTTTGTTGTGGAGGGATTAACAAATTCTATTTCCTGTGTAGAGCAGTGTGTGGTCAGGGTCCGTCTCCTCTGATACTGGCAATATGGAAAATACATCATTTCCTCTTTTTAATCCACCCTGTAGTGTTCCTAACCATTACTCTATTTTCAAAAACAAGCAAAAACAATATTTTAGTCACTTTAACTCATACCATTAAATGTACTTTTGTATTTTTTCCATCGAAACCATTCTCAATGCAAATTTTTATAGCAGCGCCATTAAATTATAGTGAAATCTTTTTCTAATACTACGAGCCACATTTTAAATAGGTTCATTCTTTGTGGTAAGCAGCATGAGATTACATTTGTGCTGTAACTCGTGTAAGTAGGTCTCTCAGCCCTGCCTTTATCTGTGAGTGGTTGGAGTGGGGGTGGGTTGGGGCCATGAGCATTTGCAGGGTGGCCTCTTCCTCCTAAGTGTGGATGGCCTCCACAGGGCCTGGGCGGGACATAGATCTGAAGGCATTGCAGACATCCTGGAAGAAATCACGCTTCAGGGCTAAGAAGGTGATGGGATGGTTTCCTGTGCCCAGGGTCACGTCAAACCCAGAAGAAGTGGGTACCTACCAGGTCTTCCCAGCTCAGGGCCAGAAATGTACCTCGTTTTCACACCTACCGATTTTGGGGTGCTATGGTAGGGATGAGGAAGACCACAGCACTAGATTTTCAAGAAGTCCTTAGAATTAGGCTTAAAGTAGAGAGAGAGCAACCATACATTTCTCTTTCTCACTCTCATTCTTTAACTGTGCTTTTGCCTTTGAGAGTAAATGCAGAAATGTTTTTTCTATAAGAGGCCCCCCAGCTGTTCACTTCCATCAGCTCTCGCAGTTTGGTCATTACATTGTCTACCATCACTGCTTATGTGGCACAAAGGACACAGAGCAAGGCCCCTGCATTCTGTGCTTCTCTGAGGGGGGACCTGCAAGGGTCAAATCACCTTCTCCAAAGAACAGAGAAGAAAATATATAGAGAGAAAGGATGTGGGGTGTCCAGCTCTGTAGTTCAATAATGAAACATTGAAGGAGAATCTCTATATCCTGTTGTCTTGATTTCTAACACCTTTAAAATTCCTTAAGCAAATACAACCCAATTCGCTGTAGCATTGCCCACCTGGGAGAGTGTGTGCTCATGCCTGTGAACACGATCTCAAAGGCTTTGTCGTTTGTACACATTTGACAATTGTTACATAAGCTGTCTCTCCTCCTCTCACCCTACCTTTTTTTTTTGTCTTTAAAAAAAAAGCAATCCGTTCGCTTGATATCACTGTGCCAAAGATTATCCAGGTCCTTCCTGTCCAGAAGTAACATGAGTGTTGCCAGAAGCGACGATACTCTGGTAAGCAAACCCGTGTGCCCTGGTGCTCCTTTCTCAGCACTGGGTACTCAGAATGTCCAAACTGTCCTATTCGTTCAACCTCCCAGGAAGCTGAAGTTGTGGAAATGGCAAGCCGATTCTTGATCCCCTCAGAGGGATTTGGGGGTGCTGATTTATGCACACTCTTGCTTTTTTCCTCTTTTTTTCTCTTTGATTTGATTGGTGCTGTCCCCTCTCATGGCCCCATACCTCTAACACTACCCTCCACCTTGATGCGAACATAGGCACAGACCACCCCCCAACACACACACGCACACACACACACGCACAGCAAATGCACATACACAGAGACACACTCGCTGATGTTTTGGTAAAAGAGAGGCTAGCCAGCAGAAAAGAGCTTATTCTAATTTGCATGAACCGTTGCCGCTGACATAGAAGAATCTTGGTTAACAGTAGCACAGAAGGGACAGACAACCGTCACCTCCTTCCCACACACACGCACCAGAGAATCAGGAAGAATGCAGTGCTGCTTGCTGGCGTGTCTCCTAGCAGACCATGGCCTGGTGTTGACTGCCCAAGGCCCTTGAGAATAACTCCAGCTTTCTTAGTTTTAATGTGAACTTTGACAAAGTGGCAAAGATTTATCAAATTTGTTTTTCAGTACCCTCTAGTTATGTTTCCTTTGTAGTTAGAAATGCATTCATTTTCCAATTTCTAGCCTTTATTTGCTTTATTTTCCCCCCAATCCAAACTGAAACCTAATCACAGATAAGCTCTTCAGATATGAGTAGAAGCGTCCGAATTCAACAAGACTTTCCCCTGACAGTCAAACAGTGGGCCTTTATTAAGTCAGGAGGTGAAGGAGACTCCAGACAAGGCAACCACGGTCGTCCTGTGGGAACTACCCTGCCCCTGTAAACTGAACAGTCAGCATTTCCCCGGTGGAGCCGAGTACTTCAGGGTGGGAATTGCAGACACCAGCTCCCCATTTTTCCCCTTAAGGTAGTAGCTTCACTGAGGCTCCACATCTAGCCTTATGGAGTGAAATGGGATTGGAGATATTTAAAAAAAAAACACAAAAGAGAAGCAGGTTAGGGTGAAAAGAGAGAGAAGAGGAGGCTTTGTTTGGGAATCGTTAGAGGGTGGCTGCGCAACCAGCGAGAAGATAAAAACTGTGACTCTAAGTAAGATAATGAGGATGATTAAAGATTGCAAATTGAAGTCACTGAATATTCAACTGGGAGACGTTACATGTGTCACAGTGAAAAGTTTAGGGTAGGAGAGGGACCAAGGGTCGTGTAGGAGCTCCAGGTGGAAAGATACCCTGCCAGAGGTCAGATTCCCTCATCTCCATATTCTAATCATGGGGTGAGTCATAACAATCTGCTTTATTCCTTCTGTTTTCCCCATTTCTCTTGACTTGAGCTTTCATGTAAATGCCTCTTAGTCATTGACTTGAATTGTGACAGAAAAGCAAAACTGGTGGCATTCTTAAACATGCATTTTATACAAATATTACTAAAGCCCACATGGAAAGTGTTTGGATTCAGATCTGTAGAGAAGAGAAAGCAGATGGAGAGACATGCTTTCTCCATTCTCCCCCACAAGCAGAGATTCAGCCTCTGTAGATTCACTTTTCCAGATTTGAAATTCCAGTGGTCATAATTCTATGTTTATCATTTCAAAAATTTTGTTTAGGATTTTTCTAGCTGATTCCTTAGTTTTAATGTGAATTTTGACAGCGTAGCAAGGATTTTTCAAGTTTTTGTTCACTGCTTTTCTGGTTATTTTTCCTTTGTAATTAGAAATGCATCAGTTTTCTGATTTCTAGCCTTTTTTTTTATTTAGAGCCTATTTTTTAAATTTTTGTTTTTTTTTTTTTTTTTTTTTATAATTGGGACCAGCTTTCAGAGAATTTTGCCATGTTATTCTATACATAGTGATGGAAGAAATACGAGTGATCAGAAAACAATTCTGTAGTTGGAAACATTCCAAATTGAGAATATCTTATTCAAAGGCATCATTTCTTTGCTTCAGTAGGTTTTCCTTTTTTTTTTTTTTTTTTGAGGCAGAGTCTCGCTCTGTCACCCAGGCTGGAGTGCAGTGGCGCAATCTCGGCTCACTGCAAGCTCCACCTCCCGGGTTCACACCATTCTCCTGCCTCAGCCTCCGAGTAGCTGGGACTCTGCACCCAGCTAATTTTTTTTTTGTATTTTTAGTAGAGATGGGGTTTCACTGTGTTAGCCAGGATGGTCTCGATCTCCTGACCTCGTGATCTGCCCATCTCGGCCTCCCAAGGTGCTGGGATTACAGGCATGAGCCACCGCACCTGGCCAGTGGGTTTTTCTTTTTCCTTTTCCAGGAAGAGACTATGTTATACCTAAAGATTTTCACAGTGGTTTTAGGAACTGCGTTTTGACAGATTCTTAAGATAAACACAAAGGGTTACTTGTCATCATCATCATTTGAAATCTGGATCTCAGACACTGTCTCTGGGCTATACTGCAGTTAACATTAAAGCCCAGGTAAACAGTAAATAGTGTTTGCAACATGGAAGGAGCAAAAATTTCCCTCCTGGGTCCCTTCATGACTGTGTGGTTTTGGGGAATAAATGGCTTACTTTCCTCTGAATCCCCCTGTTAACAAGTGAGCACAGGTTTCTTTTATGTTGGTAAGAGAATCATGGCTAGCAATGTAACTCTGTTTCCATCTTGGCTGTCTCTCTCAAGGATGAGGAAGACTCCTTTGTGATGAAAGCCATCATCCACGCTATCAATGATGACAACGTCCCAGGCCTGCAGCACCTTCTGGGCTCATTGTCCAACTATGATGTTAACCAACCCAACAAGGTCTGGTTCTGTTCTGCAGTATAGTGGAGGGGTGGGTCACAGTGACCTTGCTCTTCCATATCAAAGGAAGGACCCCATCTGCTTCTCCATTCTCCTTTCCAATTGGAAGCTCCATACTCTGGGGAAAATCAGTTCTGTTTAGAGAGTGATTTGAGTTACAAATAGGGTCTTTTTGCATTGAGGACCTTCCTTCATTCACATATTGTATCTCTACCTATGAAATTTGAGATCTTCTCATCCTGCTAATGAAAATGTCCCCGATGAGAATCCAAAAGGGGAAGGAAAGGTTTTATACCCTTCTACCTGTCTTCTCTTCCTGCCACTCAGCAGTAGCTCTATGTCTGTTGAGACAGGGGAAGGTGTGTGGGAACAGCAGTCATCATTTGGGCTTTTCCTTTCCTACCAAACCTGAAAATCAGTAATTTTTTTTCTTGCCTATTCTAGCACGGGACACCTCCATTACTCATTGCTGCTGGCTGTGGGAATATTCAAATACTACAGTTGCTCATTAAAAGAGGCTCAAGAATCGATGTCCAGGATAAGGTCATAATTGTTTTATTGAAATGAATTGAATTTTAAAGTATTATCAAATGTCTCTTAATTATCGGGGTAACAGAGGAAAAAAAATGTATGTCCTAACTTGTTTCTCAGTTTCCTGTAAAGGAAGATAAGCTGCTTTTCCAACAGCTTGGTACAGCCTGACACATGCATTAGAGAGGCAAACATTTATCATTTATCCTCCCCTTGGCACTTCTGCTTGACATCAGCATTTCTTTGTACACTACCCAGATTTTCCTTTTTACCGGTCACATTTACTCGACAGTGTTAGATGCCACACATGAAAAAGTTTTATTATCTAATTATTCGCATCAGAAATGTGTTTGCCTGCTTCTGTAGACGTGAGCAGAGCTGTAAGTGGAGTAGATCCGGTCCTCTGCAGTAAGGGATTCTTAAACAGAGGGGGAGATGAGGGTTTACAAACAGAAAAGAATTGTTTATTTCAAAATCATTTTAGATTTACAAAACAAGGTGGAAAAGTTCCAAAAGAGTTCCATTATCTGCGTCACCTGGGTGCCCCAATGCTAGCATCCTGTGTAACCACGGTACATTGTCAAAGGTGTAAAAGAGAATGAGGGCCTCATTCCTCTGGGAAGTTGCTCCTCTGGGGTTTGTCATCACGCAGGAAGGGAAATACAGTGACTCTGAGGGATGCCTGCGTCCGGCGCTGTCAGCTTTTTAGAAATGTGACCCCAGGTTGATTTTCCTGCAGGGTGGGTCCAATGCCATCTACTGGGCTGCTCGGCATGGCCACGTCGATACCTTGAAATTTCTCAGTGAGAACAAATGCCCTTTGGACGTGAAAGACAAGGTAAGGCCACTTCTCTTAGGAGGAACCTGAGGATGCATGTGAGAGTGAGTGCTGGCCTCCCATGTGCATCGGAACCCAAAGGAAAGGAATCAGCACCAACATTCACCAGCAGAAAATTTAAATTGGAAATTTCTTGTTGCTGTGGTTTGATTTAATATTGAAATCAGCCTTAAGCCAAAATCTTCTAGGTAGTTGCCATAATACTCACGCATTGAATTATAATCCCCATAACTTAAAAACCTCAAAGTGCTAGTAGAAAGACAACCAGAGAAAGACCCTCAGTCTCGATTCGATTTTCTTCCTGACTCAACCTTGTGCTTTTAAGCGGATCTCTCCTATTCTCTTCTTCTCTGAAGTAGCTGATAGTGCTGACCTGACAATCATAGACACTAGAAGATACTAATGAGACAATGCACATAAAGTAATAAAGTAAGGCTTTTTTTTTTTTTGGCACAACGGTGTTATAAAAGTTACTGACTTATCAAGATACCTTGTTTTCATGTATGTGTGTTTCATTAAGTTCACACAACAATCCTGTGAATTAATTGGCTGTGCGGGAACCTGAACCTGGGATTCCTACCTAATAATAATGGGGCTCATCCATTATTTATTCTACTGTACAACACTTCTCTGCTTCCAGTACTGGCAGACTAATTCAACATGCTTAGTCAAGCTGCCACACACAGTTGCATGGATTGTTCACTGCACCATGTCTGAGGGGTAACATTGCTATCAGAGACATACATTTATTATGGCAGTTATCTGGAAGGTGGCAACCATATATCTTGTTTTGTCTTCTTAAAATTTGTTTATGCTGATGATTTTCTGTGGGGTGGATAGAAGTAAAGTATATTAAAGGATTTGCACCTGTTACTAATTCTCAGAAAGTTATTACATGGGCAAATAGTGATATTCTTTAAAATTTCTGAGAAAATCTCTGAGAATATACGAAAACAAATTTCTAATCATAGGCAATGAAATGAGAAGCTTGTTAATAAGTAAAATAGTTCATTTAAGTAACTGCTGAATGATGAACCCAATCGTAAAGAGAATGTTGTGTTTAAAAAAGAAGAAAATCACACAGCTAGAAGTGTCAGTACATAAAGAAGATTGAGAACAGCCATCATGGAAAAGGGAGAGCCTTCTCCTGAGTTGTTTGCACTTCACAGGATGTGCTAAGTGTGTGGGCTTAATACTGACTGTGTGGTGGACACCCCAACCCCAGGTCCCCATCCTAGCCGTTATCGGGGCATCTGCCCGAGGTGGGTGGGTGGAACCAAAGGGGATGGAGTGGAACCAGGCAGGCCTGGGTATAGGCCTTGGGTTCTGGTCTCCATAGCCTGCTCACAGATGTGGCTCAGAATCACCAGCTCCTTTTCTTCTGCAGTCTGGAGAGACAGCCCTCCACGTGGCGGCTCGCTATGGCCATGCTGACGTGGCTCAGTTACTGTGCAGCTTCGGCTCCAATCCCAATATCCAGGACAAGGTGGGTCGTGGCTGACGTCCTCCCTTCCTCTGCTCTATACATGAATGTACAGGCAGCCAGATGGTACAGTCGGGGCCTTTAGAGTTTTATCCAAGCTAGGTTTTCTGTCTTCCACTACAGAGGGCAAGGACTCAAAAGGCAGGGACTCAAACAGAAGTACTAGCTAAGGTGTGCAGGGTGCTAATACCAGGATCAGGTCTAACCACTTCATTCATTCATGCATTCAGTCTGCTGAACAGCCCTATGAGGTGAATGACTATTATCATTCTCGTTTTGAGATGAGGAAATCAAGGCAGGGAAAGTTTCTGTAACTTTCCCAGGCTCACAAAGCTCAGAAGTGGTAGAGCTGGGGCTTGAACACACACAGTCTGGTTTCAGAGTCCACGTTTGTCACCACCGCACTAGGATGGCCTCTCATCGGCGCATTTATGTATCTAATGATGTTGATCCTGAAAATCCAGGCCTCCCAGTCTGTAAGGACTGCCCTTGACTTGTGTGTGGCTCTCGTAATTACTTTCTTGCCAAAGCAACAATACTGTTACCACTCACCTTGTGTTGTAAACATGACAGAAAGCTGGAGGCATCAAGGTTGCTGGAAGAATTCATGCTCAGGGAAGTGCTCACCTACTATTAGTAGTTTCAGATAAAGTCAGCGAGGCACTTATTAGAAAGATGCTGTAATGCACCTGCATGAAGGCTCTATTGTTCAGAGAAGCAGGGCCGATGGTTTCAGCGGGCTCCCGAAAGTCAATTGTCAGTCATATGCTGAGAAAGCCAAATTCATCAAACACACAAGTGTTGAGGAAGGAAAATGAATGAAGGAGAGACATCAGATCTACCTCTTAATGCTGGTGGCTCACACTTATGTTGTTATTTTATTCCAGATTAATATTTCACTCCAGTACCTATGAGCTCTTTCCCTCTGCTGCCTTGGTTGCGTTTCTGCCAAATTTGACAGGGACTCTCACCTTGCTTTATACTTTGTTTCTCATTGTTGTTTTCTCCTCCTCTCTGCACTTGTCTCCTTGGCCAGGAAGAAGAAACCCCCCTGCACTGTGCTGCCTGGCACGGCTATTACTCTGTGGCCAAAGCCCTTTGTGAAGCCGGCTGTAACGTGAACATCAAGAACCGAGAAGGAGAGACGCCCCTCCTGACAGCCTCTGCCAGGGGCTACCACGACATCGTGGAGTGTCTGGCTGAACATGGAGCCGACCTTAATGCTTGCGACAAGGTGCCTTATGGGGGAAGACTGATACGCACTGGGAAGTGATCTAGGGGTCTAGAGGGACCACAGGACTCCTCAGTTTCTTTCCCTAAGATAACAAACTTGAATGCAGCAAACTGTAATTACCCCTTCTCTTCTCTGTTCCAAAGATTCTGTGAACTTTTCTGTGTTGTACTTAATAATTAATATTAATTTGTGGCATATAACAAAATTCATGAATTGATCAAATGACTTTGGTCTCTAAATGATTTTTAGCTTTAAAGCTTTAGAGCAGGTACAGTGATGTTCACTGAATCCGAGACAATCCTCATTGAGGACTAACACTGGCAACACACTGTTAATTTTTAGATGAACAAAGAAATAGATGTTTTACTTATTTCTATCATCTGCTGTGTTGTAAAAAGACAATAAACCACTCTTGTCTGGCAATCTCAATGCTAGACCAGGTGTTCCATGTTTTTACTTAAACAAATTCAGCCTCATCTGTTTCTATTGTGATCTGTACTTAAAACAAGGCTGTGATGTTGCTATATACAGTTAGATGTGGGATTCTGTAGTTGATTTAATATCTGCCCTTTGTGAAGTTATTTTCTTGGTATGGAGCAATGGTTCTGAGTGGGGGGTGGGGGCTGACTTTGCCCCCAGGGGTGTTTGATAATGTCTGGAGATACTTTCTGGTTGTCACAACTAGAGATGAGGGTTGCTACTGGCGTCTCATCGATCCCAGCCAGTGGTGCTACTAAACATCCTGCAGCCCACAGAGCAGCCCCCTTCGGCAGAGAATCACCCAGCCCCAAATGCCAGTAGCGCTGAGGCTGAGAAACCCTAGCACAGCTAAGTTTTAAACATGTTTCAGAACTCTCCACCAGCTCCTAAAACTCAACACATCGATTCGTCAGGGATTCTGTAATAGGTAGAATGAAGGCCCGGGCTGGTTTTCCACGGGATGCAGAGGTTAGACGTGTTAAATCTGCTTCTCATTTGTATGACAGCCCTTGAGCAAGTTGTTTCACAATACTTTCACATTTTTCCTGGTGCAAAGTAAAATAATAGGCTCTCTATTTAGGAAATTGGCAAAGATTGCTGGGCAAATGTTTTTAAAAGTGTTTTACAAATGCTTTGATTAAAGAGGCCATTGGAGTATCAACAATTACTTATGTTCTATCTGATTGTACTGCCGAAGCCTACATGAATCAAGCTGGTGTTAGCTTGGGATGTGATTATTTAGAGAGGAACACGGAAAGCTCCACATCCTCCCAGTCCTTACCCCTGCTATAGGAGTAAAGTTTCTTCATTTAAATCCTCCACTAGGCCTTTTAGTAGTGATCTTGTTGCCAATTAAACCTCACTCAGTGGCGGCAGGAAAGGTGGAGAGATGGAGGCCACACGCCCAAGCGTAAAGCTCTCATGATCTCTGCGGTTTGTTTCCAGGACGGACACATTGCCCTTCATCTGGCTGTAAGACGGTGTCAGATGGAGGTAATCAAGACTCTCCTCAGCCAAGGGTGTTTCGTCGATTATCAAGACAGGCACGGCAATACTCCCCTCCACGTGGCGTGTAAAGATGGCAACGTGCCTATAGTGGTGGCCCTCTGTGAAGCAAACTGCAATTTGGACATCTCAAACAAGGTACGCACAGAGCACAGGATCCCTGCAGTTTCCAAGTGTGTCCATCCACCTGATTCTG